>NC_042615.1:706687545-706996178 GCF_901001135.1 Rhinatrema bivittatum | reverse complement strand
CAGGATGGTGCAGTGGTCGGTGAGGGTTAGCAGTCATCCGTCCAGTCAGGGACAATATGAAGACCTTGACCTGTAATCGGAGGAGGTGGCGATGGTCAGTGATGCTGATTCCAGAGAGAAGAGCATTCAGGATTGGTCTGTGGTGGTGGCTAGAGCAGTGGTTGCTAAGTGCATGCAGTCTCAGTTGCCGCTATCGACTGTCATGGCGACAGTGAGTGACTTCAGTGAGGAGGGTTCAGCTGGGAAGCCGAGGCCAAATGACTTTGTGTCAGCGTTGTGGGGTGGCGGGGCTGATGCTGGGATGGTCAAGGGTTTAGGTTTTAGTGTGGGGGGGGGGGGGGGCTGCACACATTTTCCCAGGATGCACACGTGCGAGGTTGGGGTCGTAGTCAACAGATAACATTTCATGGAGGAGATGCTGCAGCTGGGATTAGGCTGCCAGGAGGAGTTTTGCTGATTCCAGGAGGCATGAGCTCACTTTAAGGGTTCAAGGAGCTGGTGTTAGCAGCGGTGTAGGCAAGCGAACTTGGATGGTATGGGGGCATTTGCTGGACCGGGGACTACCAGAAAGGTGTCATTTTGTGGGCTTGAGTTGGGACAGTCTGGTGTTCAGTGAGCAGCAGCTGTAGGTGTGAGTGGAATAGCTGCAGGTGCTTCTGGGCAGTGTGATGGGATGCTTATGATGCTGTGGCTAGGGTTCATCCTGTTCCACATTTTGTTTGTTGGAGGGTTGCAATGGGTTTGGGGGATGGGTATTTCAGGGCGTGACAGCAGAATACGAGGATCTTTTGTGGGTACTGGGCAGCAGTTCCCAAGTGGGTTTGAGGGTGGGATGCCTTTGTGGGTTGGTGGTGGGTATCCCAGCAGATTCCTTTTGCCGGGTATGGGTAACTGGGAATATTTTCTGGGATATTGGCAGATTGGTGGTGGTATGGACGGCATGGAGTTTTGGGCGGCCCAGCACAAGGGATTGGCATTCAGTCGCAGGCATGTTTCCTGGGGGAGCCATTTCAACAGCTCAGCCTCGTCTTATGGGTGGTATGGATTCAGTTGTTCAGTCTTTTGTACCTTCTGCTTCATCTTCTGTTCTTCTTTCATAGGGGTTGGCCTCTCGCAGGACAACAGATGGACCTGGCACTTCATGTCAGGAAGAACGGAGAGGTGACCCAATGCTGGCCGAGCTTAATGCTTCCTGTCAGTCAGTGCAGGGTGGTGGAGGCAAGGAGCAAGTGACAGCTCAGCAGGATGAGTTGGTGATAAATAGCGCTTCTGGAGTGGGTGGTATGGTAGCGCAGCCAGTTTCTGTGCCTACGGGTGAGGATTCAGTTGATGGGGTAGTGAAAGTTGAGAGACAAGTTGAGAGAAAGTCAGTTGGGGCTTCCAAAAAAAAGGATTGGAGTAAGTCTAATCATAGGAAGCAGCAGGATAGGTCCAGTTGTCTGGTTCATCGTCTTCTACTTCCTCCTCATCCAGTTCTGCTTTGTGGGGTAAGTCACAGGTCGCCTCAGAGGTGGTGGATAAGAAGAAGGATAGGGAGGCCCTGGCTTTGGTAGCACTTTCAGAACTTTGGGAAGGTGTCTCCCGCTCGATGAGGAGTAAGGTAAGACGGCATAAATATATTGATATATTTACATTGCTCAAAGGCTGGTGTGGTTGGAGGAAAGACAGCAAGAAAAAGAGGGACAAGGAGCAATTTCAGAGGATACAAAAGAGGGTGCTGCATACTATTTTGAAATGGATTGGGTATTTTCTTTGGTTATTGAGCATGATAGGGTATCAGGATGCATCACAGTTTGGGGCTTTATTAACCTGTCTGGATGCGATATTGGCGGCTAATAAAGACTATGAAGATTGGGCATGTCTCAACTATGATGAGCGCTTCCGTGATAAGATAGAAGAGAATACATTTATGAAGTGGGGTACACAGGATATAGGTCTTTGGCTCATGCTAATGACCAATAAGGCACCATAAGCATCTGCTGTGGGTATGGAGGGAGCTGTTGGGGGGTCAGAGATGCAGCCTTTACAAGGGATGGCCGCACCAGGTAGTGCAGCAAAAGGAGGGCCTGGATTACTCGATGTTAGCTTGGGGTATAATAGATCGTCTGCAACTTTCAGCACTGCAAGTTCAGATGACTTTGCTTGAGCTGCGGGGCCAATCATCCAGCCAGTAAATGTCCCAAGCGCACAGGGGGTGGCATTTCTGGAGGCCCAACAGCCAGTGGGGGGGCTCCAAAGCCTATTTTGGCAGCAATAGTGCCTTGGCTTCAGGCTTATCCTAAGATGGATGTTGTATTTATCATGTTTAATGGGTTTTCTTATGGTTTAAGATTCTTTACACTGGTCCTGTTGATGTAGACAAGGATAAGAATTGTCCCTCTGTGAGTAAATTGAATAATGTTGTTCAGATGTAGTTCCAGGGCTGAGCTAGACTTTTGTGGAACCTCCTTTCTGGGGGATGATTTTGTCCCCTTTGGTGGTGGTTCCTAAAAAGGAATCTAGTAAGTTCAGACTGATTCATAACTTGTCCTTTCCCAAGGGATGTTATGCGAATGAATTTATTCCTCAAGAACTCTGTACTGTGCGTTACGCATCCTTTGACTCTGCAATGCAGTTGGTGTGTCGTCGTGGTCAGAGTGTACTTATGGCTAAGGTAGATATCAGTTCTGCTTTTCGGCTTCTGTCTGTTCATCCAGATAGGTTTCCTTTATTGGGATTTTATTTTAAATGGTGCTATTATTTTGAAAATTGTATGCCGATTGTGTGCCTATATTGAGATTTTAATACCTTTGTACATTGGGTGTCTGAGAGGGAGTCGGGGATGCCAAACACCTTGATGATTTTCTATGTGTAGGGCCAAAGGGATCTGGTGTTTGTTCGGGGATCATGTATTGTTTTTTGAAGATTACTTCTGCTTTTGGAATACCTATTGCTCAGGGGAAGTCAGAGGGTCCTTGCACTTTTGGTATTTTTAGGTATAGAGTTAGACTCGGTTGAGATGATGTCTCATCTGCCTATGGATAAGGTGGATAAGTGAGGGAGCTAATGAGGAGGGCATTGCATAGTAAACAAATGGCCTAGCAGCAAACATCGGAAGTTTGAACTTTACATGCAGGGTCATTCCCATGAGGTGGGTGTTTTTGAGATGGCTATCTGCAGCTATTTTTATTTATTTATTAAAACTTATATACCGCAAACTTATATACTATTTAGTGTTCAGCACGGTATACATAAAACATACATAATAAGCATATAAACATAAAACTAATATCACATACACAAAACGGGTATGACAAAGAGAAACCATCACATTTGCATTATTCAAAGGATGTGGGAAGATTTGGATATTTGGGCAAAGGTTCTTGGCTGAGTTTAATGGGATATCTTTATGACAGGCAGATTCTTTGTCTAGCCATGATTTGGAATTGTTTAAGGATGTGGCCGGGGCCTTTGGTTAGGGATTTATTGTCAGGGTTCCTGGTGTGCTATTTGGCCAGAGGAATGGAAGCAAGCAGGTACCACCAGAATTCTTGCTTCTGTTTCCAATGGTGTTGGCCTTGCATCTGTGGGATTCTCGGTTGCAAGACAAGAAGGTGGGACTCTGGTGTGATAAGCTGGGGGTGGAAGCGGTTATTAATGAGATCAGTAAAGTATGTAATAGTTTCTGACCTGATGTGTGAGTTTGTGATATGCTACATGACGTTGAATGTTACTGCTTGGGCTCATCGTGTTCCTGGTGTGGCTAACATTATCATTGATTCTCTTTCTCATTGCAAGTGGGCACAGTTCCAGAAACTTGCTCCAGAGGCAGACCAATGCAGGGAAGTAGTACCAGACCCTGGAGAATGTATTGCTTTAAGAATCAGGGGCCCAGGGTACATTCCATCTGTCCATGCCTGAGGCAGGTTGTCCAAGCCAGATTAAAGTTTCAGCGGCATGTTGAAGGATTTGATGACTTGATTGTATGGTTAGGTCTGGAAATTCTAGGGTTGGAGCAATTGGGTGCAGTTGTTCCAGGGACGGCTTCTTGCTGGGCTGTGGAAGGGACTGTGCTATGAGGTGGCCTGGAGCTATCCATGGCCTGGGGATGTGTTAATCTTGCTGGGGGTTGTGGCAGATGAGCACCAGGGCTAGTTATTTGGCGTTACTTTTGGCACGGGCTGATTGTTATGTGTTTGGTAATAAAGCTGTGGCCTATTTGATTCCAAGCAGGTATCAGTGTGTTTATTGTGTGCGGGGTAATTATTGTAAAGGGCAGATGCAAGGAGAGGTTGAAGTCCTGGTTACCCATGTTATCATCACTGAGACGTAGGAGTTCATCAGAAGAATGTATTCACAATAAATCTTTTTGCCCTTTAAACGGATAATGTGCGCTATGATGAAACTTCTAGGAGGTCGAGATATTTTATGCACATATGGCCAGTTTGATAAATAATGTATTTCATAATACAGTGTTTTTTTCTAGTGGAGATACATTTTACTGTTTCTTTGTGAGCACATCTGTGTCAGATGATACAATCCTCCGGGAATTGGGGGTTGGGGGGGGGGGGGTTTGCGGTTCTCACCAATTTTGTGCGAGAAATTTTTGTAGACACACATTCAGGGAACTTGTACTGAAGCACTTTAACCACAGTCTTTTTGGTCTGTGCACATTTTTTTTAAGTTACCCAACGATAATTACATAACAAAATGCATTGTGACTTTTGTAAAACCTCACTCACTTGTGACCGATCTCGTGTGCAATGGTAAAAGCAGAGCCCAAGCCAATGTCTTCATTAATGCTGCAGCTCCTTTCAGGCTCACACATTCCAGCCACAGAGGCCAAGCCTGAACAAACAGAAGGAGACACAAAGGGTCAAGCCAAGGTGTTTCAGTCTTAAAAGCTCTAGTTATAAATGACTGGATTCTTTTTAATAACCTCCATGCGCAGAAGGAGCAGTTGGCAAAAGGTTAACTTTCTAGTCATTTGCAAAATCACTGGGGGGAATTTCACTCTGCCGGCTAGACATTAATATTTTTTTGAACTGCAGTCAGTGCTGGAAAATGTCTAGACTAGGGGTTAGATTTATAAATTTTACTTCTGGTAACTTGGGACCACCTAGTAACTTGAGCCAGAAGAGGGAATTCAAGAAAGCATTTCTACTTTAACATTCTTGAGGCTACAGAAAGCAAAATGTATCCACACTAGGTTGTTGTTTTTTTTTTTTCCAAAAAGAGAGATGTTATCTGTTTAGGTTTAGTGGGTTCTGAAAAACATACAAGCAAGGAATTTTTTAAAAAACAAAACCCTATGTGGTAAAAGGAGGGTAAAAGAAGTACATTTTTATAACAACACAATGTGAAAGAGAATGGAATATATTTAAGAGTATACATTCCCTGAATCACTGAAGGCAGCTCAAATTTCATTGTCCTATTAAGATCCCCTGAAATTAACTCTTTTTTTTTTTTAAATTAGTTTTTAAGGAGATAGACAAACCACATTAATAATTAGAGCTGGACCAGCTGGAAACTGCGCTATGCTGGAAACCTGGGACTGGGCGTAACCCACTGCACAGGTCATGCGTCTGACATGAGGAGGAGAGAGATGATGAGCATTGCCAGACAATTAATAACCCCAGTTGATTTACAATAATAATGTGTTTTGAGGGGGAAGAGTAATCTTAGAAAAAGTGGCAAGGTGTGCTCTGGAACTGGATTCAGACAAAGTGGGCTGAATTTTCAAAGCTATTTACGCACATAAAATATGTCTAATGTGCACAAATGTCAGTTAGAAAATAACCCAGAGCTCAACAAAGGTAAACACACATGCGGAAGTTGGTTTTGCATGAACTGGGAAGAGGCGTTCCAGAGGGATGGAGATGGGACTTCCATGCATACTTTTTGATTTTAAAAAGCATGCGCATAAGATAACCCCTACAAGTTATGCCCTCCAACGAACAGGTAGAATTTTGTACGAGGTATTCTGTATGTGTATCTGGCCAACTACCTTCAAATTTTCAAAACAAACTAAGGGGTAGATTTTCAAAAAGCGCGATTTGGCGTACTTTTGTTGGCGCATCAGGCGCAAACAAAAGTACGCTGGATTTTAGTAGATACGCGCGTAGCCGCTAAAATCCTGGATCGGCGCGCGCAAGGCTACCGATTCCGTATAGCCGGCGCGCGCTGAGCCGTGCAGCCTACCTCCGATCCCTCCGAGGCCGCTCCGAAATCGGAGCGGCCTTGGAGGGAACTTTCTTTTGCCCTCCCCTCACCTTCCCCTCCCTTCCCCTACCTAACCCACCCCCCCGGCCCTGTCTAAACCCCCCCCCTTACCTTTGTCGGGGGATTTATGCCTCCCGGAGGGAGACGTAAATACCCGTGCGCCAGCGGGCCGCTAGCACGCCGGGACGCGACCTGGGGGCGGGTCCGGAGGGCGCGGCCACGCCCCCGGACCGCCCCGGGCCGTAACCATGCCCCCGGACCCGCCCCCGAAACGCTACATCCCGCCCCAAAAACGCCGCGCGGATCGGGCCCACCCCCCGACACGCCCCCAACACGCCCCCCTCGGAAAACCCCGGGACTTACGCGAGTCCCGGGGCTCTGCGCGCGCCGGTAGGCCTAAGTAAAATAGGTGCACCGGCGAGCAGGGCTCTTAAAATCCGCCCCTAAGTGTTTAAGTTCGTTTTGAAAATTCAGGGTAAAAATGCCTATGTGTAAAAGGTCTGCATAGAGTTATAAAATTATCTTCCATATGTGCTTAGTTAGGTTGTCTCTTTGGCCCACAATCTGAAAGTAATTGTACTTACTCCCATCCTCATTAATAACATAACAGAGCGAACTCAGTTTCTGCTAGATAAGGACCTCTCAATCTGCCCATTCGCCCCTGCCTACCTCATCACAGCAGACCCTACTCAATCTCCAGTAATCTACCTCCTTTGCCCTTACTACAACCCACTATATCAGTTCTACACATGCCTGAATTCTGTCACAATTTTGCTTACTATCACTTCTGCTGGTAGGCTATTTTAGGCATGTAATACCCGCTTAGTCATAGAGTATGCCCTCACATTTTTTAATTTTTTCTGCTCCCTCCCCTTTCAACTTCATATCAAGACCGCTTGTCCCTCACAATGCATCCACTGGAACTGGGATTGAATGAATACCACGCTTAAGCACTGACTGAACAGCAAATGGCTTTCGTTTGCTTAATCAATCAAATCTCATTTCAGATCCAGAAGCTCTTTAAAAATGATGCCACATTAGCTGGAGGGAGAAAAGTAGGGGAGAGGAGGGAAATTAGCAAATGTGAGAATAGAACGCTGGGCAGCGAGAGCAAGAGACAGTGCAGGGAATTCAAGATATATTGAAGAAAAAACCATTTAAAAAATGTAGAGAGTCTGCATATGATGTCAGTTCTAACAATAAATGAGGACTGTAAATATGAGAGACTCATAGTCAACATGTTTCCCAATCTATAGGCCTCTAGTATTAGGTCATTCTTCACTCATGGTGAGAAACCCTAAGGATGATGGGACTGATTCAGCTTTCTATTATACAGAGGAAGCCAATATTCAAAAACTGTTGTGAACCCTCCTGCATCTGTGCTACGGGAGGCTCCTTACCTCTTCCTGGGGGCCTCTCCGAAGCCGGGGTCTCGCCTGCGAACTGTCCAGGATTTGCTCCAGGGCCTGAGAGGCCTCGGTGTTCTTGGGGCCTGCCTGAGGCTGCTTGTGTTTGCATGGACTTCCTAGTTTGAGCCACGCCCTTCTCCCTAGGGGCGGCCCACAGCACTCCTCCGTAGTTATAGGGCCAGCTAGGTGTGGGCCTCCCAAACTCCTCCCAGGGAGTCGCCGGTCTGCAGCCCTATAAAAGGACTTCAATTTCCAGTCAGCTTTGCCTTGCATCGGAGTTACTTTGTCTCTGGAAGCTCCTGCTGTCCAGCGCGCCGACAGGCCTTTGTCTTTTTCGTGGAGCGCCTCATCTTGTCTGTGTCTTGAATCATGTCTTCATGCCTGAGGTCCTTGTCCAGGTGTCATGGTGTCTCATCTTGATACTCCGCTTCCTGATGTTCCTGCTTCCTTGGTGGTTTGCTCCTGTGTCGTCAGTGCTCTGGAGCCTTCTGTTCTGCTGGCTGTGGATCTCCGGGTGATGCAGCTTCGTCATGGGAGATGCCGGCAGTGGACTGGTGTCCTGTGCTCCTGAGCCGTCATGTCCTCCCAGCCCTTGTGGTACTTTGGGCGACATCTGGCTTCGTCGTCGGAATCCCACTTCGACTGGATTCCTCCCTGCGCTCGTCCCGTTCTCAGCGTGGTCCATGACCAGCCTCCTCGGGCTGTGTAGGGCGCGCAGTGGGACAGGGTGGTCCGTGACCAGCCCATTGGGTCCACCCATGAAGGTGGGCTGTGTAGGGCGCCCTGAGAGACAGTGCCAATGTCTTCCTTCCCAGCTTCTCATCTCGTCTGGACTTCGTCAAGTTCCTCGTCTCTGATGCCGTTGCATCAGCCCTGGTGTCATGTCTTCACCTTAACCCTCTTCTGTGATGCCGTCGCATCAACCTTGCTGTCATGTCTTCATGTCAAGGCCTCTGTCTGCCCTTGACCTCAGGCCAGGCCTGCTGCTCCATGCCGATCCAAGCAGCAGGTCCGAAAGGGCTCGGAATGGTCGGAGGACCATTCACATTCCAACATCATCCTGTTGTTGGCCTTGGGAGCTTGCAGGCCTGGCAGAGGGTAAGACCGTCAGTCATGCTGGAACACACCGTCAACCCTCAGTTCGGTCCTGGATCCGTCTGGTGTCGGGCTGTGGCCAGATAACTTTCTACTTAACCAGATATTTTCAAAATTAAGAAGCGATGTCACTCTCAGCGGGAAAAAAAAGGGCACGTGGCCCAATTGTGACCCTTCCCCCCCCCCCCCCCCCAAAACCTGCCCTTTATACATAAATGGCCCTGCCAGGCTCAGTGCCCCTCAGCTCCAAGAAACAATCCCTTTCCTCAGCCTCCACCCAGCCACAACCTTTGCCTTTCATAAAAAATATTGCAGTGAAACCTCCCAGACTTCACACCTCTCTCCCCCCCCCCCCCCCCCCCGGGCAGTATGGAATGAAGGAGCATGGGAAATAATTTGATCTATGGCTCCAGCAACCTGGGTTGAGGTGTTGTTTCTAGATTCCTTTGAGATCGAGGTTGGAGAGGGGGACTGGTAAGAAATGCATAGATGGTAAAGTTCAAATTGTGGGCTAAGCAGATAAGTTATTCTCTTGCGATAGCAAGGGCGCAAGTGGTGGGGTTTTCTTTCTTTCAGAAGATTATGGGATAGGGCAATCCAGTGGTAAGTTTTTGCATTAAACGTCTTTGACTAGTTGGCAGGGGGGGGGGGTTGAAGAGCGATGGTAGGAGGCTGATCCGTTATCCGAAATTGTTGGCCATATCAGAATGTTTGTTGGGAGTTTGCTGGTCTCCATATGAGGTTTTACTCTTTTGGGTGATGTTTACATTTGCTTTTTTTGAGGTGTTGTGGGTGTTGGAACTTGTTGCGGAATCGGCCATGCACCTGGGAACTAGGGGTTTGCTAAGGGAGCATGTCTATGTGTTGGATGACCAGGTGTGTCTGTGTATTCATCAGTCTAAAACTGATCAAGGGGGCAAGGGGCCCTGGGTTCAACTGGGTTGTGGGGCTTATGCTTCGATTTGCCAAGTACAGTGTACACAAGCTTTTTTGCGAATAAGGTCACAACATGATGGGTATTATGTGGAGCATGTTGACTGATTACTTTGATGCGGTATCAGTTTGCCAGTGTGCTGTGCCTTGTTATTGGCAGGTTGGGATGGGATGTTAAGTTGTATAAAACGCATTCCTTTCGTATAGGCACTGCTACCGGAGCAGCCAAGGCAGGGTTGTCCGAGGAACAGATCAGAAGTATTGGTCAGTGGCGGTCTAAGGCATTTGTTTCCTGCATACATATGAGGGGTAAACCTGTCATGGAAAAGGGGGTTTCTGATATAAGAGTGGTTAATTTGTTTGTTTCTTTCTTTCTTGCAGATTCAGAGTGGGTAGCATTGACTATGTCTGTGCCTGGGTCGTGGGCTACTCGTTCATCCATTGGGTTCACAAGAGGGCTTTGGCAAGACCTTATGGAGCTCATTTGGTCTATCATCGCAAGGTAGATGAGTTTGCTGGTTTGGACATTATAGGATGATTTAGAATCAGTTATTGCCAATTATCACGGTCTTGCAGAAGAGGCGTCAATGTCCAACAGTCCATGTGGTCCACATGATGCTGTTGGGAATTAGTTGCAGCATCCCAGGAAGATTTTGCCAGGCATTTGCTTTGTGTAGTCAGGTGGAAGTTTAGAGATCAGCCTCTTTGGAAGGGCAGGGTTAAAAAATCAATAAGCAAGTGGGGTCATGGGCTGAGGAGCAAGGGGGTTTTCGTACTAAGCTTGATTGGGTGGTTGCATGTGTGGGTCTTTATAGGTCAGATGGTATCCATTTGTCGGATGTGGGTATTGATTTATTTAATAATGTGCTTCAGGAGGCATTAGAGAGGTTCTTTTTGAAAGGCTGGTCAGGCCACAATTTTGGGGGCAACAAGGGCTACTGTGGTGGTCCTTGTTTGTGGCGATAAACCCGAGCCTAAGTTGGTTATTGCTACTTGATTAAATTTTGGACATGGGGGAGATATGGTGGGGACACTTGTTAGCTGGAGTGGCTGCTAAAAGTGACTGTTTTTGCAGTGAGGTCACTGCTTTGCTGAAGATGCTTCTTGCTGGATCAAGGCAGGGAGGACTGGTAAGCAGCAGGGGTGCTGCTGGATAGCAGCTGTATGTCACTGGGATGTGGTGGCATAAGGACTGGGGGGGGGGGGGGTCGAATAAAGAATAATTTGTTTATTAGTTGTCTTGGGTATGTTATTGTTAATAAGCTGTGGCCATGTTAATTCCCAATTGGTGCACTGTGTTTTCTTGGGAAGAATGCCTTATTTCCCGCCTTGCCCATGTTAGAACGATTATAAGCTGCTGTATATTTATTTTTATTTATTTAACAGTTTTATATACCGACCTTCATAGTAAATAACCATATCGGACCGGTATAGATGGTATCTCACCACTCACAGAATTAGTCAAATATTGCCTGGGGCAAAAAGTGATTATTGGAGGGGATGTGAGCATTGGTTCGCTATTATTATATATCTGGTGGAATTGCCTGGAGGTATGTGGATTCTGGGAAAGGTCCATTTCAAGAGCAGGTGAGCATTTACGATACACAGATATTCAAAAGAAATCCAGAAGATTATGGGGAAAACAATGGGATGGAACCTGAAAATATTTCTGTTTGCACTGCCAGAGGAAGGAATATATGGTCAAAAAGACTCTGATCACACAAAGCTTAGTGGCAGTAAAATGCAAAAGTACTGCAGTGTGAAAGCAAAGTAAAACTCCTAGCCTGCAGTCCTGATATAACAGAATGTGGAATATATACCTAATGGGGAAAAAATAACAGCAATGAGGAATGAAATGTTCTCAGGTCTGGAAGTCCTTGGTGGACTTTACAGGGGAATAAAGAGGGGTTAAATAACAAGGAAGAGACAAAATAACAGGGATGGGAGGAAGGTAAGGAGGAAGTTAATAGATCAACATGTGGTATTAGGGAAGGTCAGGGGAGGAGGGGAAGGAATACAAGAGTGAAAAGAGGGGGTTAGGGTATGTTCTGGATAAAATATCACAAACAAGAAACTGAATAAAGAAAACACTAACAGGAGATAGAATGAATAGGGAGGGGTTAGTGAGGATGGCTGAGGGAAGAAGGGGTGAGAGAGGGGGAATTATTCATCTTGTTGGGTGGGGATGTTGTAAACAAATAAGAACATAAGTTTTTCTGCATATAAAATGTTGAATTGTTGTACATACAAATACAAGGAATGTTATACAGTTGAAAATCTTTAATAAAATTTAAATAAGAAAAACTTGCCAAAACCTAAAGTTAAATACAGACTAAGACACTTACTGTAACTATGACTGTTTGCCTTTCCAAGTCTGTCTCTCACATGACATCTCTCCTTTCATGATTTTCAATTTGAAAAAATGTTTTTTTTCCTTTGATCCTGAATTGTATCTAGATAAACAAAATCATCAAGATACTTTCTAATTTTTACCCCAGTTCCCTTGATTTGTATACTCACAATCAGCAACTGCACTCCAATATATCCCACTCATGGGTAAATATCTGGATTAAACCCTGGGTTTAAGAATGCCATCACTGATTGCCATTGTCTGGCACATCCCATGTGCAAGTCTGCTTTGCAACAAAAAGGTTTCAAGAATGCAAAGCCTTTTTACACTGTGTTTTTTGCCAAAATTAATTGTGACCAGACCAGGCTTCCCTTTCTTCCCCAGCAGTCAGCAGTGCCTGATAAATTACTGTCAAGACTCCGAGAGTTTCCAAATGACACACCTTGGTCTGTGCACCAAGGTCACAAATCAGCCAGGAGTGGCAGAGCTCTCTCCTTCACTCTTGGGACAGAGACCGAGTGTATGGAAAGAAGCAGTAAGCTTTGTCGTCCTGTAATTATTGTTCGCTAAGCCTGAATCATCTCAGCAGGTTTTATCAGCAATTAAAGCTGCCAGAAAGGAAACACCCAGCAGCAACAGCCTGCATCATTTTAGATTATCGGTGACCTAAAAATAACAGATGAGCTCATAAAACTTAGCCTGTAAATATTCCTCCTTGTGAGACTTACTAATGGCATAGTTAAAGGTTATTAGATCACTACCTAAGAGAGCACATTATACAACCCACAAAGCTTTTCTTCTCAAACTTACCCAGTGTTCCACAGGGCTTGTTCTTGTAAGTACAGATGTCATATCTGTTGAAGAAATAAAGGGAGGCATAATTAGCCAGGGGAACACTGTTGTTGACTTTATTATTACTACCACTACTACTATTGCTTCTACTATTACTACTATACTTTCAGGTTGTGTTCCCCCCATGGTTCTGCACTGAGGCTCAAGTTGTCAGACCGCGATCAGTGTAATTATGAGCAGCCAGCTGGAGTGCCGACATTCCCAGCACCCTGGTGAAAACCACAGGCTGCAGCAGAGCACTCAAAGGCTCTGGCCATGGGCCAGCAGGACACCTGCCAGCAGCATGGGGAGAAAAAAAAACGTTTAAGTGGATCTTTGTAATCACTGACTCTATAAAACAGTCTCCTGTGTTGTTGTGGCGTTAACGCGGCACGTCTGCAGTTGCTACTGCTTTGGAAAGGAGAAGAACAGGGAGTTGAGGGATTGTTTTGTTTTATAAACTTTTTTTTTTGTTGTAATAATCACAAACCTATAACTGCAGGTAGTATTTGTTGAATCTCTTATTCACCATAATCATTGTTAATTATGAGTTTCTACCCTCTAGTTGTGTTTTGGCAATTAGTTTATGTCCACGATACCAGGTATGGGTATTGGGTTTTTTTTATGCATCTGTAGTTTGTCTGAGTATTGTTATATGTAGATATAGGAACTGAATTACTTATTAGTGTGATTTTTATTGTATTTCACTGGGAGTGAATATTGGTCAGTAAACAATAAATTTAATGAAATAAATAAACAAATGTGCTGTCACAGCAAAAAAAAAATCTATAAAAACAAAACTATTGCTCGTTTTCTGAATTCCTGTTCTCATACAGCCATAGGCTACTGACTGAGATGGTTCTAGCTTCTTCAAGTATCACTTTTATGACTAAGCTGGGCGTCCTCAGATATTTTTAAGTTGCAAGTGGGTCCTGAGTCTTAGTGAAATTCTCTAAGTGATTGGAACTAAGGATCAAAGGGGAATTTTTCTCTTTCCAACTATTTGACGTTTTCTTACTTTCTTCTGGAGTGCCCCAAAGATAAATGATTTGATGAATGTTCAACTAGATGTTAAGGATGGCATAGAGTCAAGCAGGATAAAAGTTCTGCATAAAACAAACTGCACTCTAGAATCTTAATGGACTGATATTTTATGTATGATAGGAAATAGTATAGCAGTGAGTGTATGCTAACTTCCACCTGGCGAGGATGAAGATATAGACTGTGAAATGCTAACAGAGATTAGACAGGCTAATAAAACTGGCCACACAATATTGATTAGGTAAATATCTCATCAGAATAGGCAAGTAAGATAAAGTTCTTAGATGTCACTAATGACTGCTTTATGAAGCAGCTGGTTCTGGAACTGGCCAGTGGAAGACCAGTTTAGATCTAGTTCTCAGTGGAACACAAGACCTGGTATAAACAGTAAAGATGGTGGGGCTGCTTGGCAATAATGATCATAATGCAATCAAATTTGAAATAATCACATGAAGGAGGATGTGAAGTAAAACTACGCTCAGATAAAAAATATTCTATGCATTTAAAATGACTAAAGGAAGACTAAACAACTGCCAGTATGATTAAATGGTAAGGTGAAAGAGGCTATTAAAGAAAAAAAAAGACATCTTTCAAAAAATAGATGGTAGATCCAAATAAGGAGAATAGGAAAAAAAACATTGGTAAATTAGGTGTAAAACATTAATAAGACAGGTCAAGAAAGAATTTGAGAAGAAATTTGCCACAGAAGCAAAAACTAATAATTCAAACTTTTTCAAGTACATCAAAAACAAGAAGCCTGTGAGGACCAGGGTGAAAAAAGTGTGCTTAGGGAAGACAAGGTCATAGCAGAAGACAAGGTCATAGCAGAAAAACTAAGAGGTCAATATTTGTGAGTTATCCATTTAACTCACAAACTATCCATCTAACTCCAAGTTAGCCATTTAAATGTTTAGTTTTGAATATTGACCTCTAAATGAGTTTTTGTTTCAGTCCTTACTGAGGAGGATGTTGGGAAGATATCCACACGTAACAATTTTTGAAGGTGAGTCAAAGGAATTGAAGCAAATAATTGTGAAACTGTAATGCAGCAACGACAAACTGAAGATTAACAAATCACTAGGCCCAAAAGTTATTCACCCCAGCATACAAAAATAACTCCAATATGAAATTGCAGATCTATTAGTAATTTCTTATTAAAATCAGCCACTATGTCTGAAGACTGGAGGGAGGTCAATGTAATGCCAATTTTTAAAAAGGGCTCTGGGGTTATCTGGGAAATGATAGACCAGAGAACCTGATATAGGTATGGGACATAATAGTGGAAGTTATTGTTAAGAACATGTAGCCGGTCCCCTGGATAAGTACTCAGCCTCAATCAGGGGTGCTACGGATCTGTGTCCAAGTGCAGATGGGAAGAAAGAATTATCTTTTGGGGCCCCTGGTGCCGTCCATCACTGTCACAGCTTCCAGTTCACACTCTCTCAAAGATCCCCAGAAGGTGTCAAACTGTCCAAAATAGAAGCAAGGAAGTCAGAATCAGTAAAATAGGGAGAAACTAGGATTCACACCAGTGTCCATCCATCCAGTCAATGCACTGGGTGAAAAGAAGAAAAAAAAAAAAAAACAGAGTACAGAAGTAGTGTTCAAATTAAAGTCTTTACTGCAACTTAAAGGATCCAAGCCAAAATTACAAAAATCAAAATCAGCATACTGCCGATCATCAAAACAAAACAGATGGGTTTTTTTATCCATTCTCTTCCCTCTAACTTCTCTCCCTGCTCTTGCACCTTCACCCATAGAAAATATGTTCTCACCAATAAGGGAGGGATAAATAGAGTGAGCAATAATATCCCCAAGCACAGCAGACAAAAAATACAAAGATCCCAACAATGGGTCAAACTGGTGAACTGTAATCCAAATGCAAAATCTTCAGGGCTCAAAAGTCTGAAAGGTTGATTTTAAAAGCCCTACGTGCGCCAAAGCCAAGAGATACGTGTGTATCTTAGGCTGGGGCATGCTGCATGGATTTTAAAAAGCACACAAGTACATGGGTATCCCCTGGAAAGTGCACAAATCAAAAAGTTTAAAAAGAGGTGGGGTGTGTGCATGATCTGGGTGGAGCATGGGTGGGACATGGGCATTCTGAGAAGTTACCTTGAAATGTGCACGTATTTATGTGCACAAGCATGCGCTGGGCTCCCCTACCATCAGGTCAATCCAGTAACGAGTGGTAGGAAGAGCTGCGTTAGTGCCCGGCGCACCCGCGGTTGCCACACACACAGTCCAGCTCACCTACCGCTCAATCCTGTATGTAAATAGCTTGCAAATGCAAGCGGCGTCTAAGAAGCGTCCGTGAAGCATTAGGCCCGCACAACCCATTTTACTGTATAGAGCGCTATACAGCGCCTAAACAGTAACCTGGGTGCGCGGGCCTAACGCTTCACGGACACGCTGGTATCTGTCATTTTAAATGTCATTTCAAATGACATTTGAAATGACAGGTACCAGGAAGTGGACGGTTCTCCGATGCTCGGGATTGTCAGCCCTCTCTCCCCTCATCCCGAAGCAAGGCGCGAAAAGCAGCCTTGCTCCGGGAGGACGGGAGAGAGGACTGGCAGTGTAAAGCGACGAAGCGACTTACTTTTTTTGCAGCCCCCCCTCCGGAGACGGACATCGGCGAAGACGACCGCGGCTCCCCTGCCTCCAGCTGCCCACGAAGATGGACGCATGGGTAAAAGCGGCCCCTGTGCGTGCAATTGGGCCGCTCAAGACGTGACGTCACATGCCGTGACCATGTAACTTTACTTGTGCTATGGATGGCATGTAAGTATTAAAAAAAAATAGGTGAATCAGCAGGGTTTTAAGGGTCGAGGGTAAAAGGGAGGCAGGATGCTGGGTTGGATGGACCTTTGGTCCAACCCAAACTGGCTCATCTGATGTTCTTACGTAGATGGACAATGTTGTTTTTCAACCCAATTAAGTATATGATTATGTAAGTTTATTACATTAAACTTTTAGAAAACAGGGGCAGGCAAAACACCTGGCTTGCATATGAAAGATCTGCAGGTATCTTCAGGTCAAAGGTATTCATCCCTAGAAATAAGTGATCTTCTATAAAAGGGGTTTACCACCTGATTAGACAAACCTGTGAAAAATTGGCAGATTCATCAAATCATACTTGTCAAACATTTTTTGACAGAAAAAGCCCTCTCTCCATGTCAGCCACTCCACAGGGGTTAGCTCACCCTCTGTATTTCTCTCTCTAAGCCTCACCATTTGTGTTGACACTTTCTGTATCACCATGCTGATACTCTGCCAACGCTTCCTCTAAAATCTTCCTGACTGCCCCGATGGCCAACATTATCTCCACCTATCTCACCCTCTGCTGACATGCTCTCTACTCCTCACCCTCTTTACTAGTTTTTCGCCCCCACCCCGTACCAATGCTGTCTCTGCCTACTCTATGCCAATGCTCTCTCCACTTTTGTTCAATCCCCTGATGTTCTCTCTGTCATCTACTCTCTCTCCCACTAGTACCAATGCTCCCCCTTCCTCCCACTGAAGGCACTGCAATAGGAGGATATTCCTAGTGAAGGAAGTTTCAAAGAGCACGATTAGGAAAAGGCATTTTTCAATCTTATGCCCTGAATTGTGGAATTTAGCTCAAAGGGAGTTGCAGATGGAGTCCAATTATTTATCTTTAGGAAAAAGGTGAAAGTTTGGCTTTTTCCATGTTCCATGAAAATGGAAAATGGAATGGTGGACTCTTTGGCTTGCTGCAGGTCATTTTTATTTTTATTTATTATTGCATTTACTTTTTGATGTTTTATTTTAATTTAGCTTTGTAATGGTTGGATTTGTATTTTTTATTGTTTATTTTATTATGTTATTGTACACCACACCAACCAGGGATCTCTCAGAATGAGTGGTTAATAAGATTGTTTATTTATTTATTTAAAGGGGTAGACTGTGAGGGCATGATGGCTGGAAGAGCAGAATAATGAGGTGGGAGTGGTGTGACGGGGTGGGTGAGAGGTAAGGACAAGAGCAGAGGTGGGGTAGAGAGTCTGTTTATTTGGCTGGGGAGGAGAGATGAGAGAGTGGCAGGCAGGTGCGAAGAGGGCAGCACTCCGTGCAAAATCTGTTTGATGTTCTCTCCCTTCAGTTTAATCCAGTGACTCATGTCCATTTTGTTAAACTTGTATTGTTTTATATTTTTTAGTTATTGATATTTTTAAACTTTAATATTTGTTCCAGTATTTTAACTTTGATTGTTTTATATTTTCTGGATGTAATATTTTCTGTAAGCCACTCAGAACATGGGAGTTATTTATTTATTTATTTGCTTGATAACATTTATTAATCGCCTTACAGATTCAAAAGAATCGCCCAAAGCAATGTACAACATATAAAATAAAAAAAACAATACAACTAAAAAATAAAAATATCTGCTCGCTGCCTTTTTGAACCCCTGCGCATCAAAGTATACCAAATATTATAGCTGCGTATAGCATTTACATACTGTATTACTCATCTCTGATATCATCAGCCAGATTTTCAATTTCTTCCTGAAGCTCATCGACTCAATTTCCTGACTCACTTCCAGAGGTAAATCATTCCATAATTTTGGCACCACTGAAGAAAAAGTTCTATTTTGAAAACTTGAACTTGCGAAATGCCTTTCCTGAAGGAAACGGTAATTGTTATTGGTGTTGTGATGGTAGTAACCTCTCAGATTTAAGCCAACAGATTCGATTGTGTAAATGTGGGAGACAAGGCCCTCGAAAAATCTTGAAAGCGTAAAACAAACTTTTTAATGTGCAACGTGAGGCATGGTGTGGCTTATACATTTTTAAGTAATTAAATATATAAATAAATAAATATATGCTTGTTACCATTGGATTATAAATGGCCTGCTGCTTCAGAAAGGTCTTATTCTGCATATAATATATGTATGCTGGAAACAGCTACTTTATTACAACACATTACCAGAAGACATAGAGAAGGAATAGCTGAAGTATCAAAGCTTTTTAAGGGAGGCCTGAAGAAACATGAGGAGTGAAACCCACCCCAGACCTCTGAGAAGTGAAACAAGTCATGCATGCATTCAGCTGTTGGGCCATTGGCATTGTTGGCTACATATAGTAGCTGTTAACACATAATCTGAGACGGAAGATGGCACACGCTGTAATGAAATAATTGGTTTTAGTACTCATATACTCATATCTATGAAGTTTGCATAATGCCATTTGTTTAGAGAGATGAGAGGTTTTTACATTTCAATGGTGATCTTCATGTGCGGGTGCCATCCGATGATATGCATCTTGCGCAATCACCAGTGAGCCTCCCTGTCAGTATCACTGTACTACATTTGCGTATCACTGTACTACAAACTGCTACTTTCGTACCGGGCTGACTACGGGTTTTCAAAATGCCAAAACAAGAAGAATACATTTCATTCCCCAGGATGGAAACATCAGCTGAAGTCACTAAATAATACCATTTGTTTTATGACACGAGAGACGGAGAACTGGAATAAAGTGTTGGATTACAACCATGTCCTAAGACATTAGCAATGGAGCCCTTTCCAGCAAAGGTTGAACGTGTCATTTTTCCTTGCACTGGGATTCTTTTCTAGAACCAAACAGGGGAGCTACTAAAGATCTGCCTGGCTGATATCACCAGTAACCATTTAAAGAGCACTTTAAAAACATTCATCAGAGGGAAGATATTAGCCAGGCGATGCTGCCAAAATCAGTTGTCATCTTGTAAGAGCGCCAGCTTCACAGGTTGGACCACATCTAGTACAACTTTATACCAACTTTTCAAAAAAGGTTAATGTGTGAATTGCCATTCACTGATTTATTCTGCCTTTTCCTCTATTCCCTATCATTTTAAGTGTACTTCCTCTCCCTCTTTTCCTTCCCTTTTCAAGAGCATATCGACCGCTCAATGAGCACAGAAACATATGCAAGTAATTAGGAATTTCTGTATTAATGAAAATAAAGGGACATTGTTTAATATCTTTGAGGGGTCTTGTGTGCATTCTTCAGATGCAAGAACTGCAAAGTGAAGCTGAGCAGTCTGACCTTTAAAGGAGGGAATGTTTATTCTCTATACAGCTGGAGCCCTGTAAAATCTTACACAGATAAAGCAGGTCACAGACACATTCTTTTGATGATAGAACCCTGAAGTGAGACTCTACAAGTCTACACTAACTGAAAGCAAATGAATCCACTTATAAAAGCTTCACGGTATTCTAACAAATATTATTACTTGGAAGCTTAGGAAGGGTATAAAAACCAGCAAGAGCTGCTGAGAATATGGTAGACATTGCCATGCCTCTGCTCCCCAGTGCGGAATTGTGTGATGTGAGTAACCTGTGCACAAGACCAAGCTCTAAGGATCTGACCACACAATACACTGAGGGCACCTGACTGCCTTCATCACTGTCTGTAATAAGCATTAGAACAATAGTGCATCTTTAAAACAGCCCCTGGAAAACATTATCATTATCTGTTGCGGTCCCAGTCGCGGCAGCCGCGACTGGGCCATTACTTCCTTGGTCCCGGCTCATCCCCGCAGGTCTGCGGCCTGTTTTGCGGCATCCCCGCAGGGGGGACGCCGCCGAGAAGCTGTGCCTGGACGCCTTCTCCCTAGGCGCGTGCGCGCCCACAACCCGCGCTTATGAAGGCCGTTTCCCGCCATTGGAAGCTCCGCCCTATCGATGACATCAGACGCCGCGGCCTATATAAGGCCGCCGCGGAGCCCAGAACTTTGCCTTGCAATGGGGTTCCTTGTGGTCCTCTGTTGCTCCGTGCCCCGGAATGCACTATTGCGTTAGCGACTCATTTCCTGCCCGAGACTTGCTTCACTCCGTGCCCAAGTCTTGCTCTTGTCTGGCTTGCTTGTAGTAACCTGTTCTGCTTCAGTTCCAACTTGGTTCCAGGTTCTAGTAGCCAGTCCTGCTTCAGCTCCTGTCTGGTTCCAGTAGCCAGTCCTGCTTCATCTCCTGTCTGGTTCCTGTGGCCAGTCCTGCTTCAGTTCCTGTCCGGTTCCAGTAGCCAGTTCTGCTTCAGTTCCTGCTTGCTTCAGTCCTAGCCTGCTTCAGTCCCTGCCTGCCTGCTCCAGCTTCAACTTCCGTGATCTCCTAAGTCCCAGCGGCTGGACTCCTACGGGCTCTTCCCGGGGGATACCGGCTTCCAGGGCGAAGCTCACGTCCAGCTCCTGCCTGGTATCCGCCCCCCGACCTGTCACTCACCAGAGACTATAGTATACCTCTGCCCAGTCTCTCACAGGTCGGCCCAAGGGTCCACTAAACAGTTCACTCACAACAGATTGCAAGGCCATGTACTCGGCCGAGGTACCAGGATCCCAGGATCTTCCTGGGTTGGCTCTGCAGCTACAACAGCAACAATAGTACCTGGACGTCCTAGCCGGATCCGTTGGGCAATTGGCTGCCGATTGGATGCCCACGACACCCATTCTTTGCCTGCTGTGGGTTCAAGACCCGAGGATGCAGCCTCACCCGTGACTCAGCTGCCGCCGCCTGCTCGCTACGCTGGAGATGCTAGGATCTGCCATGGGTTCTTGAACCAGTGTTTCGTGCGCTTCTCGCTATTGCCCCGGCAGTTTCCCACAGACTCCGTCAAAGTAGAGTATATTCACTCACTGCTCGATGGAAAGGCCCTGGTGTGGGCCTCCCCCCTGTGGGAGCATAACGACTCCTCCTTGGACGACTTGCAGCAGTTCGTCACCAACTTTCGCCAAGCCTTTGATGAACCTGCCCGCTAGGCCTCTGCCACGTCAGAGTTGCTACAGCTTCGCCAAGGATCCAGTTCCCTGGCGGACTATGCAATGGATTTCAGGACTCTCGCTCAGGAAGTAGGTTGGCAGGACAATAGCCTTAAAGCCATCTTCTTGGAAGGGTTGTCAGGGCGCATCAAGGACGAGATTGCCGCCCGGGATCTCCCGGAAGATCTTAATGCCCTCATTGACATGGCTGCCCGCATCGATCGCCGACTGCAACAGCGAGCACAAGAATTACGCATGACAAAGTACAGCCCTGCCTGCAGTTCCTCACGCCTGCTGCCTTCACCCAGACCTGCCCGTCCTGATGTTTCTGCCGCTGAACCCATGCAGTTGGGACATGCCCCGCTCTCCCTTGAGGAGAGACAACGCCACCGCTCGATGGGCTTGTGCCTTTACTATGGTCAGAAAGGCCATTTCTTGGCATGCTGCCAGGAGCGTGCGGAAAACTCCAGAACCTAGGAGATCGGGAGGAGCTCCTCCTAGGTTGTGCCACAGTTCCTCAGCGTATGAAAACCATTACCTTGGAATTTCCCGGAGGGTCCTTGGAAACCCTCGCCTTCCTGGATTCTGGAGCCGGAGGTAATTTTATCCAGCAAGACTTGGTCTCACAACTGCAGATTCCTACGCAGAGACGAAAATTTCCCCTCCGGATTACCTCCATTCAGGGAACGCTCCTTCCAGGTCACATATTGACCACCTCGGCTCCCATCACAGTCTGCACCGGGGCGATCCACTCGGAGGAGATAGCCTTCCTGATTCTTGAAAAGGCTGTCCACCCCATGGTGCTGGGGCTGCCGTGGCTTCAAAAGCACTCGCCTGTGATCCAGTGGGATACTCTGCAAATCACTAAGTCGAGTTCCTATTGCCTCTCTCATTGTATGAAGGTTCCCAAGCCTCCTGCACTTCTGCTCTTGCACTCCGCCCTTGGACCTCCAGCACCCTATGAGGACTATACAGATGTCTTCTCGAAGACTAAAGCCGAGATTCTTCCGCAGCATCGTCCATATGACTGCGCTATTGACCTATTGCCCAGATCTATGCCACCTCGGGGTAGGGTGTACCCCTTGTCCCTGCCCAAGACACAGGCCATGTCTGAGTACATCACTGAGAATTTGGCGAAAGGATTCATCCGCCCGTCAAAGTCGCCCGCCGGGGCGGGATTCTTTTTCGTCAGCAAAAAAGATGGCTCCCTGAGGCCCTGTATCGACTATCGAGGGCTCAATGCAATTACCAAACGGGACCGCTACCCTCTCCCGTTGATTCCAGAACTACTTGATCGGCTCCAAGGCGCAAGAGTCTTTACTAAGCTGGATTTACTCGGGGCCTACAATTTAGTTAGAATCCGTTCCGGGGACGAATGGAAGACCACGTTCAATACACAGGATGGGCATTACGAATACCTTGTAATGCCCTTTGGCCTTTGTAACGCCCCAGCAGTCTTCCAACACCTGATGAACGAGGTGCTACGGGATTTGCTCAACGTCTATGTGATCGTCTACCTCGACGATGTCCTGATCTACTCTCATGACCTGCCTATGCACCGCCAGCATGTTCGCCAGGTGCTCCAAATTCTCAGAGAACACAGCTTATACGCTAAGCTTGAGAAATGCAGCTTTGAAAAAACTTCCTTGCCGTTCCTGGGGTATATTGTTTCGGCTGATGGCTTCCAGATGGACTCAGAGAAAGTCACTGCAATTAGGAACTGGCTGCAGCCGAGGGGTCTCAAGGCGTTGCAAAATTTCCTCAGCTTTGCTAACTTTTATTGGCATTTTATTCCCGGCTATTCTCGCATAGTGACTCCTCTGACTGCGCTCACCCGGAAGGGAGCCAATGCGGTGGACTGGCCTGCCCAAGCCTGCCAAGCCTTCGAAGAACTGAAAAGGGCCTTCTTACAGGACACATGCCTCCGCCATCCTGATCCCAATTGGCCGTTCATGGTTGAGGTTGATGCCTCGAGTGTAGCTGTCAGAGCGGTGCTGAGCCAGCACTCCAACACGGGACAGCTTCTCCCGTGTTCCTTTTACTCTAAGAGGTTCTTCCCGGCCGAGAGCAATTACGGAGTCGGCGACAAGGAACTGCTCGCCGTGAAACTCGCCCTGGAAGAATGGAGGCAGTGGTTGGAGGGAGCCAACCACCCCTTCACCATTTACACGGATCATAAAAATCTCTCTTTCCTCCGCCAAGCCCAGCGCCTAAACCCGAGACAAGCCCGGTGGTCTTTGTTTTTTGACCGATTTGACTTCACTCTATGATACTGTCCTGGCTCAAAAACTGTGCGTGCAGATGCCTTGTCACGGTCCACCGAGATTGAGGAAATCCCAGAGATGCCCCAGAACATTTTGGATCCCAGGAAAGTGTCTCTCGCCGCCACCTCCGTGTCTTCCGAAGAAAAGACTGTGGTCTCTCACTGTGCTCATAGGGCAGTGCTGGCATGGGCCCACGAATCCCTCACTGGAGGGCTTGCGGGCCATGCCGGTACGCTAGACCTCCTCAACCGGTACTATTGGTGGCCAACAGTAAGACAAGATGTTTGTCTCTTCGTCGACTCTTGTCCCACTTGTGCATTGCAAAAACCGCTTGGCGTGAAACCTAGAGGGTTGTTACACCCCCTGCCTATCCCGGTTTGAGCCCTGGACGGTCCTCTCCACAGATTTTGTGGTGGATCTCCCAGCATCTGATGGGAACACGGTCATCTGGGTTGTTGTGGACTGGTTCTCCAAAATGGCACATTTTGTTCCCCTGTCAAAATTGCCTTCTGTGCCCGACTTGACTAACTTATTTGTTCAACATGTCTTCCGACTTCATGGTCTGCCCCAGGACATCGTATCAGACCGAGGACCACAATTCACCGCCCACTACTGGAAGGCGTTATGTAAACACTTCAAAGTCCAGTTGAGTCTCTCATCAGCCTTCCACCCTCAGAGTAACAGGAAGACTGAACGTACGAACCGGACTCTGAAAATCTTCCTGCGCTCCTTTGTGAACGAAAGACAAGACGATTGGGAAACTTCTCCCGTGGGCGGAATTTTCATACAACAATCATACACACTCCGCTACAGGAAGTTCTCCCTTTTTATCTGTCTACGGAAAGCAACTTTGGCCACCCTTGCCCTTGCCTGAACCCAGCACACTGCCAGCAGTGCAACTCTCTGCCCGCCAACTACTTGCCCTCTGGACGTCTATCCAAAAGAAGATGCAAAGAGCTGCCCTTGCTGCCAAAAGATGGGCAGACAGCCACCATCAGCCAGCACCAGTCTACCTCCCTGGGGGACCATGTTTGGCTGAGTACAAAGAACCTACAACTTCGGACTCCATCCCGCAGACTCGCCCCCAGATTCTGTGGACCGCATTGCCGAGCACGTAGGAGCCGTTTCCTATCGCTTGCACTTACCCTCCTCGATGTATGTGCACAATGTCTTCCATGTGTCGCTTTTAAAGCCTCTCATCCTCTCCAGGTACCATCCCCAAGCTCCCGAATCTGCAGATCCTTCCGTGCCAGGAGACACCACCTACCAAGTCCGGGAGCTGCTAGATGTCAGATTCCATCAACGTTGCTGGGAGCACCTCAATGCCTGGAAGGGTTGTGGATCCGAGGACAACACATGGGAGCTAGCCCGCAACATCCTTGATAAGTACTTATTGAAAGCCTTTCATCAAGACCACCCAGGTAAACCTGGGCCTGCTAAGAGGGGGCGTAAGAGGGGGGTACTGTTGTGGTCCCAGTCGCGGCAGCCATGACTGGGCCCTTACCTCCTTGGTCCCAGCCTGTCTCTGAGGGTCTGCGGCCTGTTTCGCAGCATCCCTGCGGGGGGGACGCCGCCGAGAAGCCCTGCCTGGACACCTTCTCCCTAGGTGCGCGCGCGCCCACAACCCGAGCTTATGAAGGCTGTTTCCCGCCATTGGAAGCTCCGCCCTATCGATGACGTCAGACACTGCGGCCTATGAACGGCCGCCGCGGAGCCCAGGACTTTGCCTTGCAACGGGGTTCCTTGCGGTCCTCTGTTGCTCCGTGCCCTGGAGTGCACTATTGCGTTAGCGACTCCGTTCCTGCCCGAGACTTGCTTCAGTCCGTGCCCAAGTCTTGCTCTTGTCTGGCTTGCTTGTAGTAACCTGTTCTGCTTCAGTTCCAGCTTCGTTCCAGGTTCCAGTAGCCAGTCCTGCTTCAGTTCCTGTCTGGTTCCAGTGGCCAGTCCTGCTTCAGTTCCTGTCCGGTTCCAGTAGCCAGTTCTGCTTCAGTTCCTGCTTGCTTCAGTCCTAGCCTGCTTCAGTCCCTGCCTGTCTCCTGATCCCTGCCTGCCTGCTCCAGCTTCAGCTTCTGTGATCCTCCTACGGGCTCCTCCCGGGGGAGTACCGGCTTCCGTGATCCTCCTACGGGCTCCTCCGGGGGAGTACCGGCTTCCAGGGTGAATCACCTAAGTCCCAGCGGCTGGACTCCTACGAGCTCCTCCCGGGGGAGTACCGGCTTCCAGGGTGAAGCTCACGTCCAGCTCCTGCCTGGTATCCGCCCCCCGACCTGTCACTCACCAGAGACTATAGTACTCCTCTCCCCAGTCTCTCACAGGTCGGCCCAAGGGTCCACTAAACAGTTCACTCACAACATTATCATTATTTAAAAGTGTTACAATTTGTCTGACTTTTAGTTTTCCAGTGATGAGAAGTGTTTTAGCATTCAACATTTTTATTGTAGACAGGTAAATACAATATATTACAATCTAATGCATAGTGTCACATCTTATAAACAGAGGCAGTTCAACATTTTTTCTCTCTACCCCTAACCAGCAACAATAACATCATCATAAAAACAGAACAGAAACCCCTGGATCAATTATTCCAGTTGTCTTCTCCTAGCTGACACTGAAATCTAGCAATAACTTTGTTAAAATAACCAGTTATGCACTAACAACTAATTTAAAATAATCTAGTTGCCACTCCATTTATCACATGCCAAGAATTTTCTTAATTCATAGGATACGCCACTGATTAAAGGCCCCCAGACTGTGTAAAAGTTAAAAAGAATAGTATTCTTGCTATCTGGTTTCAAGGTAACAGTTTTAAACTCCATATATACAAATTCCAACAGCACAGTTCTTCACTCTACAAAGTCGGAAGGTTCGCAAGTCAGCCAATTATCCAATGTATACTTTATGGCTACCAAAAAGGCCTTTGCCATTAATAATTTGTGATAGTCATCCACAAATATTGTCTCATACAAATGTCCCAAAACACAAAGGGCAGCTGTCAATAATATTTTCTTGTTACAGCTCAGAAAAGATGTGCGATGTTCACCCAAAAGTTCTGTGTCCTAAAACATTCTCAAACACAATGTATTAGATTACCACTCTGAGAATTACACCATGGTGAGACTGCACGTTGAATACTGTGTACAATTCTAGTCGCCGCATCTCAAAAATGATACAACTGCGATGGAGAAGGTACAGAGAAGGGCGACCAAAATGATAAGGGGAATGGAACTAAAGAGGTTAGGACTTTTCAGCTTGGAGAAGAGACGGTTGAGGGGGGATATGATAGAGGTGTTTAAAATCATGAGAGGTCTAGAACCGGTAGATGTGAATCGGTTATTTACTCTTTCGGATAATAGAAAGACTAGGGGGCACTCCATGATGTTAGCATGTGGCACATTTAAAACTAATCAGAGAAAGTTCTTTTTCACTCAACGCATAATTAAACTCTGGAATTTGTTGCCAGAGGATGTGGTTAGTACAGTTAGTATAGCTGTGTTTAAAAAAGGATTGGATAAGTTCTTGGAGGAGAAGTCCATTACCTGCTATTAATTAAGTTGACTTAGAACATAGCCACTGCCATTAGCAATAGTAACATGGCATAGACTTAATTTTTGGGTACTTGCCAGGTTCTTATGGCCTGGATTGGCCACTAGGGATGTGAATCGTTTTTTGACGATTTAAAACAATCATCAGATATATTTTAAATCGTCAAAAATCGTTAGAGCCGCGATACAATAACAATTCCCCCGATTTATCGTCAAAAAATCGTAAATCGGGGGAGGGGGGAGGGCGGGAAAACCGGCACACCAAAACAACCCTAAAACCCACCCCGACCCTTTAAAACAAATCCCCCACCCTCCCGAACCCCCCTAAAATGTTTTAAATTACCTGGGTCCAGTGGGGGGGTCCCGGCGCAATCTCCCGCAATCTCCCGCTCTCGGGCCACGGCTGCATTAATAGAAATGGTGCCGGTGGCCCTTTGCCCTTACCATATGACAGGGCAAAGGTAGCGCCGGTGCCATTTTGGTTCCTGTCACCCGACGTCACGAGTGCAGGAGATCGCTCCCGGACCCCCGCTGGACCCCCAGGGACTTTTGGCCAGCTTGGGGGGGCCTTCTGACCCCCCACAAGACTTGCCAAAAGTCCAGCGGGGGTCCGGGAGCGACCTCCTGCACTCGCGCCGTATTGCCAATATTCAAAATGGCGCCGGCGCTACCTTTGCCCTCACTATGTCATACGACCCGTATGACATAGTGCCTGCGCCATTTTGAATATTGGCAATACGACGCGAGTACAGGAGGTCACTCCCGGACCCCCGCTGGACTTTTGGCAAGTCTTGTGGGGGTCAGGAGGCCCCCCCAAGCTGGCCAAAAGTCCCTGGGGGTCCAGCGGGGGTCCGGGAGCAATCTCCTGCACTCGTGACGTCGGGTGACAGGAACCAAAATGGCACCGGCGCTACCTTTGCCCTGTCATATGGTAAGGGCAAAGGGCCACCGGCACCATTTCTATTAATGTAGCCGTGGCCCGACAGCGGGAGATCGCGGGAGATCACGCTGGGACCCCCCCACTGGACCCCAGGTAATTTAAAACATTTTGGGGGGGTTCGGGAGGGTAGGGGATTTGTTTTAAAGGGTCGGGGTGGGTTTTAGGGTTGTTTTGGTGTGCTGGTTTTCCCGCCCTCCCCCGATTTACGATTTTTTACGATTTAAAAAAAAAAAAAAAACCCATGATGATCAGATTTCCCTCCCCCCCCAGCCAAAATCGATCGTTAAGACGATCGATCACACGATTCACATCCCTATTGGCCACTGTTGGAAACAGGATGCTGGGCTTGATGGATCCTTGGTCTGACCCAGTATGGCAATTTCTTATGTTCTTATGTTCTTAAGATGTAGCCAGTAAAGCAATTTTAGTCTTAAAAGTCTTTGATGGAGAGAACACCCTTTCGATGAAGAACATGCAGCTGCTGTTCTCTAAGAACTACATTTTCAGTGATTTTACATGTGAAGGTAATGCACACAACAATATCATGGTCTTCTAGAAAGATTCCCAAATCCCTTTGCCACACATCTGATAAGGTAGAGAAAATTAAGAAATGTTGGAGAAGTATTTTATTCCAATGTTACCAATATCTGAAAAAAACTCAAAACATCCTATTATGAAGCATCATACCTATGCTAACGCAGCACCCAATGGGGTAGATTTTAAAAGCCCTGCGCGCGTAAATCCTGCCGCGCTCCCTCAGGTTACTCCAAATTTTATATTAAGGGTAATAATATTAACAGTCAAAACCAAGCAACTGTGAAACCCATAACAAAATTACTGCTAACAACATTTTTTCAGAGTGAGTAGCCTTCTTGATGTTTCAGACATTGCTGCTGCTTTATTGTGCTTTGCTTTTTGACTTGGCCATAGAAGCAGTCCTGGACCTTTTCTCTAATGTACACATATCAGTACCCTTGGACCATAAAAGTCATCTGAATCTTATTCCCCTTTTATCCCCCCCTCCCCCCCCCCCCCCCCCCCCGCTGTTGAAGTGGGGTAACTGTTATTGTAAGCTGCTCTGATGTGTGATGGATTGGAAGGAGATAAAGACAAATATATAAATAAATAAAGAGGATGATGGTTCTCAAACCAGTCCTAGTGACCCCCATTAGCTAATCTGGTTTTTAGCATGTCCCTAATAAATGCCCATGAGATATATTTGTATTTAGTGGGTCTAAGAACCAGGTGGCTGTATGCAAATATCACTCTTGTATATTCATCAAGGCTTAACACAGCACTGCACGTACATGTCCCGCACAGAAACCTGAGATCTGTTAATAAGGCTCTA
The DNA here is from genome assembly GCF_901001135.1 of Rhinatrema bivittatum. Classification (NCBI taxonomy): domain Eukaryota; kingdom Metazoa; phylum Chordata; class Amphibia; order Gymnophiona; family Rhinatrematidae; genus Rhinatrema; species Rhinatrema bivittatum. The sequence goes on along the minus strand of NC_042615.1, from coordinate 706,966,469 downwards.
CTAACTGTCCCCTCTGTTAAATCAGCACCCCTCACTCAAGTAAGGGAAAGAGCACTGTCACTGTCTGGTCCTGTGCTATGGAACACCATGCCACTCGAAATAAGGCTACAGAGAAATTTGAAAATATTCAAAACTAACCTGAAAACCTGGCTCTTTAAAAAAGCTTTTATAAAGATAAGGAGAAGGAGAAAAACAGTTGATTGATAAGGACGCACCAAGCAAGCAGTTGTTGTTTTTAACCTACCAATGCATATTAATGTTAAATTCGAACCGCTTAACAATTTCCTAACAAACAGATAGGCTTAACAAACACATTGAGGTACATTTTAAAACACAGTGCGCGTGTGTACTTTTGTTCGCGCGTATCTTATAAAATCTGGGGTCGGCGGCGCAAGGGGGTGCACATTTGTGCAACCTACGCGCGCCGAGCCCTGCGCGCGCTGCCCGTTCCTTTCCTTCTGCCTCCCCCCACCTTCCCCTCCCTTCCCCTACCTAACCCACCCCCCGGCCCTATCTAAACCCCCCCCCCTACCTCTGTCGCACAAGTTACGCCTGCTCGAAGCAGGCGTAACTTTGCGCGCACCGGGCTGGCTGCCACGCGCCATGTTCCGGTCCGGGGGCTGGTCCAGAGGCCACGGCCATGCCCCCAGAATGCCTCTGGGTTGAAACCACGCCCGCGGCACTGCCCCCAGATGACGCGCCGACCGCATCACACCCCCCGATGACGCGCCGACTGCGTCACACCCCGACACGCCCACCCCATGAAAGCCCCGGGACTTACGTGCTTTCTGGGGCTTTGCGCACGCCGGAAGCCTATGCAATATAGGCTTGGCGCGCGCTGGGGCATTTTAAAAGGGTTACACGCGTACTTTATGTGCGTAACCCTTTTAAAATCCGGCCCATAGTTTATCATACTAAAATGTTGCCGTACTATGATGACACATGTTTAATTTGTAATCTACACCACTCATAATTTTCTTTGCCTTTCTGTAAACCGTTGTGATGGTTATCTAACTTAACGATGATATAGAAGAGTTTTTAAATAAATAAATAAAAATTAAATATCATGGCTGGGAGAGGGAGCAGGGAGGTCACAAGAACTAGTCTGAGAACTGGGGTTCTGCCATTAAAAGTCACTGTTGGCTATAACCTGTAAGATCTGTAACTTAAACAACAGACTAATAATAATAATAATAATAATAATAATAAAACTATTGCAGTAACTGAGTAGGAATCTTTATTTGAGAAAAGTCACATTATACAGTCCTTCAAAGCAAGAACATATACCTCATCTATAAACACAAAATCTCTATTGTGTTTATCAATGTGAAAATCCCATTCACCTAGAGCAGCAAGAGCTCAGAGGATTAAAGGCATCAAATCTTAATTTTAATACATATTAGTTTTCTGACAGGACTCCAAGTGATGGTTTTATAAGCCCCATACAGAGGTCCATAATTTTTCACCACGCTTTAATAACATAGCGTTCTTCAAATGTAATACAATACATTGCACAATATGAAAAAAAAATACCCTCAATGCTTTCTATCTTAAACTTTACTATGCTTTGTCTCACCAAAGTGGTACACCACACAGCACTTTGCCTTGAAATAAAGTCTTGTTTTCTTCCTCAAAAACCTCAAATCCAAAGCAGTTATTTCAATCACGGAAGGAAAAGTACAATGTACATTTTATGCATCTCCCAACAGAAATAACATTTTCTATTATTACTTCTCTCATGACTTTTGAAGCTTGCCACCAAGAAAAATCTGGCTCCATACTAGATTATAGCTGTCAATTCATTTGGCTATTTAAAAAAAAAAAAAAAGGTTTTTAAGATGAGAGATAAACCATTATCTTGTTTATGTTGTTTTACATAATCTTTATGTGACAAAAACCTTGGTTTAGAGGCTGGCCCAATGGATCAGCAGTGAGGCTGTCCACAACTATGTGGAAAACCTGGATTCGATTCCTGAGCTCAGCTTTTGCTCTTCTGGCTGATGGGGGCTGAAGGTGCTGTAGAGGCAACATGAACAGCTCCCGAGAGAAAAACAGCCCCGGCTATTGTGCAACAGCAACACCTACTGGCTAAGAGCACACCTCAGCTGGGTTCCAGAGAGAAAAGATAGGTCTATGCCTCTCAACCAGAAGGCTGTTGCTATGATGCTTAATAGTCAGAAAAATCTGGGAATAACCAGTATACAATCAATATGCAAGAAATAACTACCGTAGTTATGTTCAGAATCTTTGCTGCAAGAAATCACTATAATTAATTTGTGCTGAATTTTGACTGTTAAAAATTATTTTACCTTTATTAATCTTAATTGATTCTTTAGAAAAAATTTGTATGTAGAGAGAAGACCTCAGTATTGGCAAGAGATCCGAGTTCTCAGAAACCTTTGTACGCCAATTGTTACAGTCACCAGTCTTTTATTCTCTTATTTTAAATTTTGATAAAATTGCTTGAAGTCACTTATTGTTGAGATCAAATTGTAGTACTGCTGTGTGTCCCAATAAAGTTCTTATAATGTCTTCACTGATCTTTTTCACACAGCTATAAATCTGTATATGATTTCCATGTGCCTTCAATTTTTACAAACTTTGATCATGAATAAGAACTTTATTGGGACACACAGCAGTACTACAATTTGATCTCAACAATAAGTGACTTCAAGCAATTTTATCAAAATTTAAAATAAGAGAGCAAAAGACCGGTGACTGTAACAATTGGCGTACAAGAGGTTTCTGAGAACTCGAATCTCTTGCCAATACTGAGGTCTTCTCGCTACATAAAAACATTTTTCTAAAGAATCAATTAAGATTAATAAAGATTCTGAACATAACTAGTTATTTCTCGCTATGATGCTTAAGCCAGGTGACAGGGCTTTAAAAAGGGAAAAAATACCCAGGTTGCAGTATATGAAAGGCTCATGACACCAAAGCCTCAGACGGACAATTCTCATTAAGCTTGGAGTCCAAAATAGCAGGATAAATATGCTCGGCTCAAAAAATGTGGAGGTAGATATTAGATGGATAACTTAAAAGTTATCCATTTAAATGGTTAAACCCCAATATTAAAAGACTTATCTGGCTATATTCTAGCCAGATAAGTCGAGGGTGTTCTGTGGGCGGGTGGGAGGTGTTCCGGGAAGGAATGGAGTTAGCCGAATAAGTTAACCGATTAGTTCCAATATTTAGGGTTATCCAGTTAACCTATCTGGCTAATTCTTATCGTGTCATTGGGCTGTGCTAAAATTTGCCGGATATACTTATCTGGGTAACTTTAAGATAGCCAGGTATATTAAGTGGAGCTGCCACATCACTGAATATCCTGGTTAAGTTAGCCAGATAAATGTGATAGGCTTATATGATATGTCTAATTTAAAACAATCCTTTAACGACTAACATACCCAAAAATACTTTATGAAGATACAGCTATTTATTAAAATTGTGAAAACTATTCTAAAGACCAAAATCAAAGAACATATAAATAGACATGGTTTAATGGGACACACCAGCATGGATTTACCAAAGGGAAATCTTTACTCACAAATCTGCTAGATTTTTTTGAAGGGATAAAGATGAACCAGTAGATGTAGTGGGGTAGATTTTCAAAAAGCGCGCCTTCGCGTACTTTTGTTGGCACATCAGGCGCCAACAAAAGTACGCTGGATTTTAGTAGATACGCGCGTAGCAGCGCGTATCCGCTAAAATCCTGGATCGGCACGCGCAAGGCTGCCGATTTCGTGTAGCCGGCGCGCGCCGAGCCGCGCAGCCTGCCGCCGTTCCCTCCCCTCACTTTCCCCTCCCTTCCTCTATCTAACCCACCCTCCCGGCCCTATCTAGACCCCCCCCTACCTTTGTCGGGGGATTTATGCCTCCCGGAGGGAGAAGTAAATTCCCGCGCGACAGCGGGCCGCTAGCGCACCGAGACGCGACCTGGGGGCAGTTCCAGAGGGCGCGGCCACGCCCCTGGACCGCCCCGGGCCGAAACCACGCCCCCGGGCCCGCCGCATCCCGCCCCCAAAACGCCGCGCCGATCCGACACGCCCCCCGACAAGCCCCGACACGCCTCCCTCGAAAAACCCCGGGACTTACGCAAGTCCCGGGGCTCTGCGCGCGCCGGTAGGCCTATGGAACATAGGCGCACCGGCGCGCAAGGCCCTGCTCGCGTAAATCCGGGCGGATTTACGAGAGCAGGGCTTTTAAAATCCGCCCCAGTGTATTCAGATTTTCATGAGACACTTTTAAGAAAATAAAAAGTCATGGGATAGGAGGCGATGTCCTTTTATGGATTGCTTGCAAACTGGTTAAAAGACAGGAAACAGAGAGTAGAATTAAATGGTCAGTTTTCTCAGTGGAAAAGGTAAACAGTGGAGTGCCTCAGGGATCTGTGTTTGGACCAGTGCTTTTTAATATATTTATAAAACATCTGGAAAGGAGTATGATGAGTGAGGTGATCAAATCTGCAGATGACACAAAATTATTCAGAGCAGTTAAATCACAAGCAGAGTATGATACATTTCAAGAGAACCTTGCAAGACTGGAAGATTGGGCATCAAAATGCCAGATGAAATTTAATGTGGACAAGTGCAAGGTTATACATATAGGGAAAAATAACCCATGCTGTAGTTAAACAATGTTAGGTTTCATATTAGGGGTTGCCACCAAGGAAAAAGATCTAGGCGTCATAGTGAATAAAACATTAAAATCATCTGCTTGGTGTGCTGCAGCGGTTAAAAAAGCAAACAGAAAGCTGACCCGCCTCAACCAGCAAGGTGCTCCACCTCTGCAGCAAGGGAAGGGGCAGAGGCTGGGGGGGGGGGGAATTAAGAGAGCAAACAGAATTTAAAGGCGGGCTGGCCCGCCCCCAAGCCTCTTTTTTCGTTGGTTTTCCCACCTAGCTCGCTCACGTGGGGATGGCTTATATGGTTGTGATATTGGCGTAGTGGGTATAGAGGACCACAGAACAGTTGTGGCAAGGGGTGGGGGTTGACCACAACCCAGGGTGCACAGCACATGCAATTCTTGAAAGCTGGCTGGGTAGAGAATACCAAGTAGCATGGTATTCCTGCTCCTACGTTGCATCAGTGGGTAACAGAGAGATAAGTTGACCGTCAAGACTTCAGCTTCGACAGCCAGGATTGGCCTGTGCATCACCCAAAAATTGTGTTGGCTTGCTTAATGAGTGAAACCTGCTCTTTTAAGGAGCAGGACTTCTTTGCACCACAGAGAACTTCATCAGTAATCAGGATTGAATGGCAGGAGGGGGCAAGGCTTTGATGGCCCTGTGTCTGCCAACAGCGCTACATTGCAGAAGCAGGATCCTATGGAGCATTTAATGAATTGAAATTCAGCAGGTGAGGGTGGGGTCACCCCTGGGGATGAGAATATATTAGTGATTGATATTCTTGAAATTGAATGAATATTAATAATTGATCTGTAAATTAATTGTTGTGTACGAACTATGCTGTGGTCATATCTATCCAATAAAGATCTTCTTTTCGAAAAATGGACTGATAGAGTTGTCTCTTACAAATACGACAAGAAACTTGGGACAAGGGTGGGGTTAATTATAGATAGGTGAGAGGAGGCGGTCACACCTGAGATGGTTGCGTTAGAAATTATTAGGAAGGGAGTGGTGTATAAAACTGGGAATGTCATAATAGCTTTGTATCGCTCCATGGTGAGTCCACACCTTGAATACACTGTGCAATTCTGGCTGCCGCATCTCAAAAAATATATAGTTACCACTGGAAAAGTTACCAAGAAGGGTAACCAAATGATAAAAAGGATGGAAAAGCTCCCCTATGAGGAAAAGCTAGAGAGGTTAGGGCTGTTCAGCATAGAGAAAAGACGGTAGAGGAGGGATATGATAGAAGTCTATAAAATCATGAAAGGGCTTGAACAGGTAAATGCAAACCAGTTATTTACTCTTTCAGATAATACAAGGACTAGGGGGCACTCCATGAAGTTAGCAAGTAACACAATCGAAACAAACTGGACAAAATTCTTTTTCACTCAATGCACAATTAAGCTCAGGAATTCATTGCCAGAGGATGTGGTTAAGGCAGTTAGTGTAGCTGGTTTAAAAAAAGGTCTGGATAATTCCTGGAGGAGAAGCCATAAACTACTATTAATCAAGTTGACTTAGGGAATAGCCACTGCTTATTACCAGCTTTACTAGCATGGGAATCTATTTAATATTTGGGTACTTGCCAGGTTCTTGTAACTTGGATTGGCCACTGTTGGTAACAGGATGCTGGACCCTCGGTCTGACCCAGTAAGACAAATTCTTATGTTCTTATTTTTACTTTTTTAGTAGCTCACCAAATCAAATTCACTGATAATACAGGAGCTGCTGGTGAACGTTGATGTCAACACAGCAAATGCCCCTCACTGTGTTTATGATAATACTTTCATGATATTATTCTATCCTACTTCCCTTCAGAAGAATGCTTTATGCAATCAGGGAAACACAGGCAAGCTTATAAACAGGGACATATTATTTTTCCCTTTTCTCAGGGCACAGAGCACAATAGCATGATGCATTGAAATGCTGCCGAGTTGTAGCATGCCATTTCCTGTCACAGATTACGCATTTGCATGTTAAATCCAATGACGCTATCAGAAAATAAATGAACTTTTCTCTGTGCTTCACACAAATTTAGGTTTGTTTAAAAAAAAAAAGATCTCTCTGGCAGGATTCTGGCACCCACCAGAAGTTCCTGAAATTAGCACGTGAAAGCAGTGCAGAAGGGCAGATTGATCAGCCACTTGCTGCCATTCAAAAATGACAAAGCAGTTACGCATTACTAAGAACCTCAACACTGCTAGTGATATCACTACTGAATAGGTTTCCTGCTCTATTCTCCAGCCCATTTATCTCTTTACAAAAGCAATTTTCAAAAGCCATTTACCCGGGTGAATAGGGCTGCCTGAAAATTCCCCACCCTGCATGCAGGTAAATGTACGCACAGGCATCAATAACGTGTGCATCTTTGCCTGTAGGAAAAGCAACTGGGGTCAGAGGCGGGGTTAGGTTAGAGGAGGTAATAATTTACAGGATTAGTGTTTTCAGGAAGGAATTTCCACAGAAAAAGCGGATGCAAATCTCTTTAGGCAATTTTCAAAGGGAAAGCGCGTGAATACTTTCCCACTGAAAATAAATCAACGTAAAGTCTATGGGGAAAAGTAATCAGGGGCTTTCCAATAATGCAGGCACTTATTTAATCAGTCATATAGGTAATAGTTCCTGGATTAAGGATATTATATGTTTTAATTATTAACAGTATATTGTATGTAAAAGTATATTTGTACATTTATGAACTGATTAGTTTTACCAGATTTGCAGACTAGAAGATTCGGAAATTAATATATTAATTTTTTAATTCCCCCCCCCCTCTCAATATAATACAGTAGAGTGATAGCTGTAATAGTCCACTTGAATAAATAAAAGTTAACAAACAAAAATAATAATACAAGGTGATTGTAAGAAATTGCATATGCGTGAGCCCCTCTTGCTTGTGGCACAACCTCGTGAACAGGGCCCCAAGGCTCGCGCTGACGGCAGGTGAGTGAGTCTTAGCACAAGCCAGACTATCAAACGTCTATACCAAGGCAAAGCAGAGGCTAAAGACCCAGAGCTGGCAAGGCTGTTGGCTTGAAACAAGGCTGATTGCTTGCACAGCACTGGTGGAACCTGAAGCAGAGCTGAAGATTACAGTGGAGCCACAGGCGAAGATTGAAGCAAAGCTAAAGGCTGAGAAGACAGAAGTGGATCTGAAGACTGAAGACTGGAGCAGCTGAAGCTAAGGTCGGGAACCAGGCAGAAGCTGAAGGCAGGAACCGGGTTAAAAGACTTGAGCAAGACAGAAGACTGGAACCAGGGCGAACAGGAGCCAGGAGACCTTCTTGCTGAGGCAACACTGAAACATTTAAAGAGCCCATTTATAGACTGCTGGCAGTGACGACAAATAAGGAGACTGCGGGCCCTTTAACTTGCACAGTAACGCGTGCGCACCCAGGAACTGACCTTAGAGGAGTGGCAGCAACTGCCGCAAGTCAGCGGCTTACAGCCACATGGGAAAACTGGCAGAGTCTCTACCGTGCAGAGCGGCAGCATTGAAGGAGCAGCATGGGATGTGTGAAGCTGCTCATGAGTCTCCCTTAAGCGGCGAACCTAAGAGTGATACCCTTTTATTAGATTAACATCATACACTTCTTGACTAGCTTTAAGGACTTAACATTTCCTTCCTGAGATCCAAAACAAAATGAACAAAAGATAACATTGCCAGAAGGAAAGGGATAAGAAGATGACAGAAAGGCAATAGGATTATTTCTGGTAGTGAGCTAACATACATTCAGGCCGATACAGTACAGTGCACTCCAACTGCTTTTCTGTACACCCTCCGACTTAATATCTTGGCGATATTAAGTCGGAGGCCCAAAAGTAAAAAATAAATTTAAATAAATTTAAAAAAAAATTTAAATCAGCCCGTGACTCGCAGGTTGAAAACCAGACGCTCAATTTTGCCGGCGTCCGGTTTCCAAACCCGTAGCTGTCAGCAGGTTTGAGAATCGACGCCAGCAAAATTGAGCGTCGGCTGTCAAACTCGCTGACAGCTGCCGCTCCTGCCAAAAAAGAGGCGCTAGGGACACTAGCGTGTCCCTAGCGCCTCTTTTTACCGCGGGCCCTAATTTGAATATTTTTTTTTACTGAATCGCGTGCACAGGAGAGTGGCCTATGCGCACGCCAGGAGAGCGGGTGCTCGCCCGCGACTTTTACTGTATCGGCCTGATTGTTGTAGTCTCCTTTTTCATTCATTTTTTTTCTTCCCTTCCTGCTACATCTACAATTGTATGTTCCCTATCCAGATACCGTATCTGTGACCTGTAGGTGTAACCCATGTCTCTATGTTTTCAGGACAGGCAGATCGAGTCTTGGTATTTTACCACACTGAATGTAAAGATGGGTAGTCCTTCATTTACGAGAGAAATCAGAACTGCACATCAGTGCATACAATGGGTTAAAATCAGGACTGGATCTGCCTATCCCGCCCACCCCTGGAACATCCCTGACTTTTCAGTTATCCATCTAAATGGCTTTTGAATATTGATCTCCCTGTCTATAGCAAATGACTTGGGCCTGGATTCACTATTCTCACAGAGAATAGTGAATTGCACGGTACCGGGGGGGGGGGGGCGAAGCGGGGAGGCGGGCCTGCAAAAACCGGCAGCGATTGCACCACCGCAGTGCGATCGCTGCCGGCTTTCGCACCCAATAGCGCCACCGTGAAAGGTGGCGCTATTGGGTGCGCTACTGGCGGCGATAAGGATTCTTACCTTTCGCCTTCAGCGAAGTCATTGCGGGGTCCGCCCCAACGCCACCCTGATTCCTTCCCTTCTGGTGTGGACTCCGCCCCGATCTAGGTATCGCACGCAAAAAGTCCCTTTTCGCGTGTGATTCCTTTAGAAAATGACCCCCTTGGTTTGTAGTAGATATGGCTTTCCTATGACTACAATGACTGACTTGGTTTGTAGTAGACATGGCTTTCCTGTGTCTGCAGTGTTTCATCTTGGTGTCAGTTTCAGACATGAAACATTGGGCAAGGGGTAAGAAGCTCTGAGTAAAAACAAGGAGAAGAGGCCTCCTGCAACACTTGCCTTGCCCACAATTTGTCTTCAAGGAAAAGTCAGAATTAGGTGCAGCAGCTAATTAAACGGGATGATGCAATAAGGCATGCATTAAAACGGGCGCTCATATTGAGCACCTGTTTTCATAACGCTTGAACAGCCATGTCTCCTGGGTGCCTGATGAAATATTTAAATGAGCTGTTGCGGTAAAAATGACATGCTAGGGAAGAATTGTGCATCTCTAGCGCTCAAAAGCATCGATCACCCAGAAATGCAACAGGCGCTCAATACGAGACTCCGTTTTATCCTGTTTCAGGTCGTATAATGCAATGACTTGATGAAAAAATAAAATTCTGGAAGCACAATAGACACGCACAATAGCAAGGAGCAAAATCGGCCTGGAACGTCTCTATCATGTGTTCAGAATTTTTTATTTCATCAAGCCATTGCATTACACCATTATTCTTAAACACCACAAGCAGTAGATTTAAGTATTGCAACGATACTAAGTAGGAGGAACCACAGAGGACAGTATTTTTTTAAATTTCTCCTAAGCCCTAAGGAATTATTAGGAAGGGAATTGCAAATAAAATAGAGGATATCATTGTGCCTCTATACGCTCCATGGTGAGACTGAACCTTGAATACTTTGTGCAATTCTGGTCACTGCATCTCAAAAAGGATATGGCTGCACTGGAGAAAGAGCAGAGAAGGGCGACCAAAATGATAAGGGGCATGGAATGGCTGCCCTATGATGAAAGGCTAAAGAAGTTAGGGCTGTTCAGTTTGGAGAAGAGATGACTGAGGGGCGATTTGATAGAAGTCTACAAAATCATGAAAGCAAGTCCTTGTTTAACTTGTTCAATGCAAATCAGTTATTTACTCTCTCAGAGAATAGAAGGACCAGGGGGCACTCCATGAAGTTAGCAAGTAGCTCATTTAAAACAAATTGAAGAAAATTCTTTTTCACTTAGTGCATAGTTAAGCTCTGGAATTCATTGCCAGAGGATGTGGTTACAGCAGTTAGTGTAACTGGGTTTAAAAAAGGTTTGGATAAGTTCCTTGAGGAAAAACCCATAAACTGCTATTGTGGTAATTAATAAGAATAGTAGCTTGTGATTTTTCTAAAGTTTGGGAAATTACCAGGTACTTGTGACTTGGATTGGCCACTGTTGGAAACAGGATACTGGACCTGATGGGCCCTTGGTCTGACCCAGTATGGCATATCTTATGTTCTTATGGGTTTAAAAAAGGTTTGAATATGTTCCTTGAGGAAAAGTCCATAAACTGCTATTATAGTAATTAATAAGCAATAGTAGCTTGTGATTTATCTAATGTTTGCGTACTTGCCAGGTACTTGTGACTTAGGGCCTTATTTTCTAAACGGATTGCACGCGAAATGTCCCTTATCACGTGCGATACCAAAATGGGGGCGGAGTCGGCCCCGGAAGAGTTGGAGTCGGGGCGTCACCGGGGCCGACTCCGCGAAGACGCTGCCGCAGACGAAAAGGTAAGGTCCTTTTCGCGTCCGAGTTCGCGCCCAATAGCTACACCTTCTATGGTGGCGCTATTGGGTGCGAAACCGGCAGCAATCGCACCGAGATGGTGCGATCGCTGCCGGCTAGCGCAGGCCCGCCCCCCGTTTCAGCCCCCTGCCCCTCATTCCCTAAAGTATCGCAGGCCTGCGTATGACCCAGTATGGCATCTTATGTTTTATGATCTTATGACTCGTGAATTGGCAATGCCAACTCCAGGGGTTGGAGTTAAATTTGCCCCATTAAAAAGTGTGCGTTGGGTGCCCAGTGATTTTCTGCATCGAGGGTTATAGTTAATAGCCTCATCTACATGGAATTTGCACGTGATGAGGTCTATTCACTATGCATGTATTTGGGAGTGCATTTTGGATGTGCTAATCTCCTTATTGCATCAGGTGCTAGTTTAGTGCGTCCAAAACGCATGTCTAATTGCACTAAAATCTGTTCGTTAAGCTGGACACATTTTATTGCATTGGCCTGAAAATATTTAAAAAATGGCAGCTGCTTCTTTGGCTTGTATTCAGCAAAAATAATTCCCTGCTGAAACAATCCTCACAGAATAGCAATATTTCTATACAGTTGAAGAAGAAATCAATAAAATGAGCATGACTTAATTATGTGGAGGATAAGCCACACAGATACATCTCTGACACAAAATGCTTGCAATTTAAGTCGGAATACAGGAAGCTAAGAGACTTGATTGAGATTTCAGTGAGTAGGCTGAGAAATTAAACTGCAGGTTTATAGTTCTATGCTTCGCTATGCTGCCAACACTTCAATTCCTATTGTTCCTAACTACATCCCTGGTACATGTTACAGTTACTTGGTGGTAGATGTTCCGGGAAGAGGCCTTATTTTGCATGTTAGTATCCATTGCCATTTTCCAAATTTGGCAAAACTGCAAGATACATCACCGAGACTTGTTTTTGCAGCTGTTTTTCCAAGTTTAACCTCAGGCATCAGAAGAAAAATGTTGTGGGAGCGCTAGAGAGCGATCCCGCTTTCGGGGAGAGTGGTGTGCCCTTGGACCATGACGCGACTACAGAGAGGAGCTCCTTAGAATGCCGAGGCAGGTGAGACGTATCCCAGCATAGGCAGACAGGTAGAAAACCAGGGACTTGCACCTCCGCAGAACCTGACGCATCAGTAGAGATCCAACAACGCAATGATGGTCTCTGGGGTAGCCCTCCGGCCACTCGATAGCCCTTTCGGACCTGCCGTACGGGAACGGCAAATGCGCCAGAACGGACAGAGGTCGAGGGCTAATGATGGAATTGGAACAAGACGAGACTTGAAGACTGTAAACAATCAGATGATACTTTAAGATGAGGATCAGACGAGGACTTGAAAACAAGATCAGATGATACTGGATAAGATGAGGCAAGGCTGAAGAGAAGAACATCAAGGACATTGATGAAGACACTTGCTGAGTGGAAAGACGACAGAAGAGTTAAAACTCAGTAAGAAGATATCCAGCTATGACTCGTAGCAGCATCCATCCTGAACTGAGCTTCGGGGACCAGGCATGATTGGCACACCTGACAGGTCAATCGAAGGAAGACGAAATTTCCAACCCGGCATGGAAGACGCATCCGAAAGTCATCCAAAGTTGAACTGAGGACGGGCCACTAGGAGGTAAAATCCAGACCCAGGATATCCGAGAGGAAGGCTACCCTGATGAGGAAGCCAAAGAGTCTGAAGGCTTCCTTGATGAAGGAGCCCAAAGGTTCCGAACACTTGACAGTGAAAAGGACCGAAGACTGAGACGTCAAAGGATTCTGAGGACAAAGACAACTTGACACAAAGATGTCTGGCATGTCAGGACATTGGACTTTAACCCCCAGGGCACTCAGTCAAGAGCATCGAGGAAGTGTCAAGTGAACTGGAGAACAAGACATCTGAGACACCTGGACAACTGGACTTCGGACCCCCAGGTCACCCAACGAAGAACAGCGAGGAGACTCTGAGAGGAAGAACAACAGGATGATGGACTTCAGGAAGGACAGGACATCGGAAGGCGAGGACTTCAGGATGATCTGAAGGTGAAGACATCAGGAGGGTCAGATGATGAAGACATCTGAAGACAAGGACCTAAAGATGGCGCCAGCCACCCAGTGCTCCCTCCATGTGACAGGGGCCGGCCAATGGCACAGATACCCTTTCAACTGGTAAGGGCAAAGGCCATCGGCGCCATTTTGATTAGTGGCAGCTGACAGCCTGGGAGCGGGAGATCACTCCTGGGACCCACACTGGAACACCAGGTACCTGTAAAAGGTTTTTTGGGGGGTCGGGAGGGTGGGGGAAGCTAAGGTATTAGTTTTAAAGGGTCGGGATGGGTTTAGGGGTTATTTTTGTGTGCCCTTTTTCCCACCCACCCCTCCCCCAAAACGATAAGAGAACCCCTACAAACAATTCCGTGGGGTTTTCCTATCAGTTTCGGGGAGCCCCTGATTTCTGACGATTTTGAAAATATCGTACGATATTTTCAATCGTCAGAAGCCCAATTCACATCCCTAGAAAATGTTCTAAATATCAAAATCACAAAACTTATAGAAAGACATGGTTTAATGGAACAAAGACAGCATGGCTTTACCCAAGGCAAGTCTTGCCTCACAAATCTGCTTCACCTTTTTTGAAGGAGTTAATAAACATGTGGATAAAGGTGAATCGGTAGATGTAGTATACTTGGATTTTCAGAAGGCATTTGACAAAGTTCCTCATGAGAGGCTTCTAGGAAAGTAAAAAGTCATGGGATAGGTGGCGATGTCCTTTCCTGGATTACAAACTGGCTAAAAGACAAGAAACAGAGAGTAGGATTAAATGGACAATTTTCCTAGTGGAAGGGAGTGGGCAGTGGAGTGCCTCAGGGATCTGTATTGGGACCCTTACATTTCAATAAATTTATAAATGATCTGGAAAGAAATATGATGAGTGAGGTAATCAAAATTGCAGATGATACAAAATTGTTCAGAGTAGTTAAATCACAAGCAGATTGTGATAAATTGCAGGAAGAACTTGTGAGACTGGAAAATTGGGCATCGAAATGGCAGATGAAATTTAATGTGGATAAGTGCAAGGTGATGCATATAGGGAAAAATAACCCATGCTATAGTTACACAATGTTAGATTCCATATTAGGTGCTACCATCCAAGAAAGAGATCTAGGCGTTACAGTGGATAACACATTGAAATCGTCGGTTCAGTGTGCTGTGGCAGTCAAAAAACAAACAGAATATTGGGAATTATTAGAAAGGGAATGGTGAATAAAACGGAAAATATCATAATGCCTCTGTATCGCTCCATGGTGAGACCGCACCTTGAATAATGTGTACTATTCTAGTCGCCGTATCTCAAAAATATATAGTTGCAATGGAGAAGGTACAGAGAAGGGTGACCAAAATGATAAGGGGAATGGAACAGCTCCCCTATGAGGAAAGACTAAAGAGGTTAGGACTTTTCAGCTTGGAGAAGAGATGGCTGTGGGGGGATAAGATAGAGGTGTTTAAAATCATGAGAGGTCTCGAACAGGTAGATGTGAATTGGTTATTTACTCTTTCAGATAATAGAAAGACTAGGGGACACTCCATGAAGTTAGCATGTGGCACATTTAAAACTAATAGGAGAAAGTTCTTTTTCACTCAATGCACAATTAAACTCTGGAATTTGTTGCCAGAGGATGTGGTTAGTGCAGTTAGTGTAGCTGTGTTTAAAAAAGGATTGGATAAATTCTTGGAGGAGAAGTCCATTACCTGCTATTAATTAAGGTCAGTTAGAAAATAGCCACTGCTATTACTAGCAACAGTAGCATGGAACAGTACCCAATACATGGGTACTTGCCAGGTTCTTATGGCCTGGATTGGCCACTGTTGTAAACAGGATGCTGGGCTTGATGGACCCTTGGTCTCACCCAGTATGGCATATTCTTATGTTCTGATTTTGTGTTTTATATAGAGGAACGCGCATCAATAAACTCTGCTTGTTTTGCGCAGACACCCTTTCCTACAAGAAGTGTAGCAGTTCTTATTTGCTCATGCAAGTGATATTATGGAAAGATTATGTAACTAACCATACCTCTCTGTGTATATGCAGTATGCTCTGAATTATGGCTAACTTCACTCCTGTGTTTTGGGGCTCTTGAGGGCGAGCACCTGAAGACATTCAGATTCTGCTCAATGACAGCTATCGTAAAATTCAAGAGACATGTATTGTGGCTCAAAAAAACAACAACATTTGGGACAATGTAGACATTCTGTTAGCAATAGCATCCTCTGCTCACAAATTAACCCACAAGGAATATTCACTGCCATATATTATAGCATTCTTATTCATGTCCCAGAATGCTTAGACTCAGCTAGGTTGGAACACCTCTGTAAGGTTCTTTGCTGCAGCTGCCATAACTCCCATTATGGTCTATGCAAGCAATTTTGGCACTAATTTTCTTTTCCTCTCATGGCAAAAATAGGAATTTTAGCTGATACAACCCATGCTGTTTTACTCTATTACTCTATTACATGCCATCAGCGGGAAATGGAAAACAAGCTTCATCTCTGTAAAAACCACAGACTGCATTTTCTTATGGCTTGTGTGTCTGGATCTATCCTCCCTCACACATCCTCCTTTGCCTGGATGACAGAATGTGCTCATTTATAGTTCTTTTTTCTGATAGTTGGCAGCAACATTTTTTTTACAAATTAGCCTTAAAATTGGGGCTTGAAGAACTGGGTCAAAAATAGAGCTTGGGGGTGATTCTGAATCAGGAAAAGGAGGAGGATGGGATTCCAATTTGAGCCACTTTGACAGAGAAATCTACAGTCACTTCTTACCTCAGGCCCCGATGTAATAAGATGAAAATAAGAAAACATACACACAACTTCAGCACACATTTTCTTTCTTCACACTAAAGAAAAGTAACCTATGGTGCTGAAGCCCTCGTAAGAAAGCACAATCGAAAGGTTTTGTGTCCCTTCTGACTTACAAGGAGGAGGAAATCCAGAGTCTTCATGCCCTTTTGCAGCTTGAGAAGAGAAAAGGGCACCTCCCTGCAGAAACAACTGCTTCTCTGTACTTCTTCAGCAAAAGAACAAAAATAAAAACCTCGGCAGACCGCCGAGTTATGAAGACTGACGCCGGTAAACTCGGCATCGGTTTTCATAACCAACCGTCTGCCAGCAATGAAAATGGACGCTGACGTCCGGCAGCCACCGTGGGGTCACGTTAGCAAGGAGGCGTTAAGGTCGTGCAAGCGACCCTAGCGCCTCCTTGCTAGCGCAACCCCCTAATCTGCCTTTTGCATGGCGCCCCCTCCGGATTTACGCGCGTAACCTTTTTAAAATCTGGCCAAAAGGTTTGCTCCTAAATTTTGTGCACACAAAACACATGTTCTCCACAGAAATATTGTGCTCTAAAAGTGATAAATTTTATTTATTATTTCAAAAATTTATTTCACACCTATCAACCATTCTGGGCTGGTTACAAACTATAACATTCATAAAAATTACATGATAAGACATACAAACAAACAAAAGATCAAACAACAGCAACCAGCATAGCAGTAAAGAAAGAATAGCCTATCCTACTGAATGAAATAATTAATAAAATAAGCCAAAATAAAGATGAAAGATTCGTTAAGCTGCAAGCCTTGATACAGAAAATCAAAGAAAGTGTTAGGTACTGAAGGTTTCATGGACCCTTGGGCCGAGGTGGGGTTGAAGCTACCTGAGGGGTTGGGCCCTGCAGGTCCCCACCATTGGTAAGTGGAGCTGGCTGTTTGACAGAGGCCAGCTGGAGCTTCACCACTACCAGCCCTTATTCCCCGCAGGTTGAGCCCTTGGGTACCAGGGCTGGCTGGATATAGATGGGCCTCTGTCTGAAGTCTTTGGAGGGTCAGCCAGGAGCCAGCAGCATGGTCAGATGAGGCAATGGTCAGTGGCAGGAAACAATCTGTAGCATGGTCAGGTGAAGCATTGGTCAGAGACAGGAGACAATAAGTAGCATGGTCAGGCGTAGCAATGGTCGGAGGCAGGAGACAATCTGTAGCGTGGTCGGGCGTAGCAATGGTCGGAGGCAGGAGACAATCTGTAGCGTGGTCGGGCGTAGCAATGGTCAGAGGCAGGAGACAATCTGTAGCGTGGTCGGGCGTAGCAATGGTCGAAGGTAGGAGACAATCTGTAGCGTGGTCGGGCGTAGCAATGGTCGGAGACAGGAGACAATCTGTAGCGTGGTCGGGCATAGCAATGGTCGGAGGCAGGAGACAATCTGTAGCGTGGTCAGGCGTAGCAATGGTCGGAGGCAGGAGACAATCTGTAGCGTAGTCAGGCGTAGCAATGGTCGAAGAAGAGAGTCAGGAATACAGACAAATCGCAAGAAGCAACTAACACACAAGAGTGAGAATCAGTTGCCAAGGCAAGTCCTGACAGTCAGGATTTGTCTAATATACCCCTGAGGTGGTGACATCACGAAGGAGGACCGGCAGCCATAGTGTGCCGCGGGTCTTTTAAAAGGTGTAGAGAGGCGTGAGCGCCTGGGGGGCCAGTACAAAGAGCCGCCAGTGGTGGCGGCAGCGTCTCCACTATAAGCAGAGGTTTTCTGGCGGCAGGCAGAGCCGCAAAGGGAAGGACAGCGCTGGGGGCACTCACCCTGCTCAGAGCCGAAGACCACCCCGGCAGTACGGCAAGGGAGGTGAGAAAGGCCAGTTGCGAGCTCCGCAGCCGGCCGACGTAACAGAAAGAATCAATAATCATTCTAAGTAAGGTTGCCAAGTGGCTTCAGTTATTCAGGACAGGTTGATCCTGTCCTGGTTTTATCCTATTACATGTTAGGATTTATTTTGATTTACCTATTGCATTCCCTAAGGAAAGCAAGACTATAAGTGCCTGCATGCAGGGGAGTAAAACTAGAACTGGATCAACCTGTCCTGAAAATCTGGATCCAGTTGGCAAATCTAATTCTAAGAAGCTAGAAATGGATGAGCAGTGAATATCAGCACAGGAAGACTGGGTGACACAAGTGTATCAGCAATTACAAGATCTTCAAGACCAAAACACTCAATTACTTGACGGCTTGAGGGCTACGAAAACCAATTGTAGGAATAATTTACGTATCATAGGCCTCCCGGAGTCAGTGAAAGATGTTGATTTACCGGACTTTATTGAGAATTGGTTCTAGGTTAGTGGGTCTGAATGCACCAGAAGATAATCGAAAAAATGAAGGTAACTACTTAATTTCTCTCACAAATTATGTAAAAATAAGAACATAAGAACATAAGAAAATGCCATACTGGGTCAGACCAAGGGTCCATCAAGCCCAGCATCCTGTTTCCAACAGTGGCCTATCCAGGCCTTAAGAACCTGGCAAGTACCCAAAAACTAAGCCAACTCCATGTTACCATTGCTAATGGCAGTGGCTATTCTCTAAGTGAACTTAATAGCAGGTAATGGACTTCTCCTCCAAGAACTTATCCAATCCTTTTTTAAACACAGCTATACTAACTGCACTAATCACATCCTCTGGCAACAAATTCCAGAGTTTAATTGTGCGTTGAGTAAAAAAGAACTTTCTCCGATTAGTTTTAAATGTGCCCCATGCTAACTTCATGGAGTGCCCCCTAGTCTTTCTACTATCCGAAAGAGTAAATAACCGATTCACATCTACCCATTCTAGTCCTCTCATGATTTTAAACATCTCTATCATATTCCCCCTCATCCGTCTCTTCTCCAAGCTGAAAAGTCCTAACCTCTTTAGTCTTTCCTCATAGGGGAGCTGTTCCATTCCCCTTATCATTTTGGTAGCTCTTCTCTGTATAGAGACTGAGAACACATATAATTACTTAATAAAGAATAATACTTTTTCAAACAATTTATTCAAATGATTCAAACTAATATATTACACTGGAAATCAGTTACATAATAATAAAAACCCAATTAAAATCCCAAATGCACTCAACTCAATTGAACACACTCCCTCATTTCACTCATCTGAAACATACCCCAATACCCACAATCAATAACTCAATTTATCCATAGATATATTTCATACAAATTACCTACACCAAATGTAGCATTGAAATTCCTTAAATAAAATGATTTTCAAATATGTCTGAAGAATATCCCAAGGTTCAATATAAACTGAAAGAGTTTGACTCCAGGTAACATACTGCATTCGGCAGCTGTGAGGGAAGAGGGAGAAGACTGGTCAGAAACAACGGCGGTGAGCATTAACTTGGAGCAGCCCGAGGAAATTTCACTGGGGAATATGTGCTTTGCATTAAAAACGATTGAAATGGCTTTAAAATCATTAGCTTAAACCACAACAGTGATAAATAACAATTTAATTGTTATGAAACCTGCCGCGGAGCTAACCCCCGCGAGCAGGCTTTGCTCACCTCATTTTGGCTGCCAGCCCAACGCGGCTGGTGCCGCCGGAGTCAGGCCTTCAGCGCGGCCGGAGCTGCAGACTGGAGTCCCAAAGCGGCCCGGAGGCCGTCCCTGGTGTCAGTCTGCACCGCGGCCGGAGCCGCGGCCTTCCCTGCTCCTCTATGCGGCACAGGAGCCGCTGCCACCACCGTTTCCATCTTCGCGGCAGGAGGCCACATCCCTGGGCTCGATTGGCGGCTGGAGCCGCCCCCGGGGCTTCCTGCAGCAGCTGGAGCCGCTGCCGTCATCGGGGCCTGCGTTCAGGCCCAGCCCTGCTGCTATGCTACAGACATCGGTGCAGGACCGCTGTCCTCGGTCCTGCACAGTCCTGCTTCCTGTCTCTAGGCGTGCGGCCGCACCTTTATATTGAATTTAAAGGGCCAGACACAGGAAGTGTTGCTGGCCCCACCTATGGACTGATTTCCTGCTTGAGCCCTATAAAAGGGCTGTCTTTGCATTACGTCATCGCCTTGCATCGGAGTTACTTCACTCTGGAGGCTCCTGCCTGCCAGAGCTCCGTCAGGTCTTCTATCTTCTCCATGCAGTTCCTCGTCTCGTCTGTTTCTTGTCATGCCATGTCTTCGTGCCTGAGGTCCTTGTCCAGGTGTCTTGGTGTTTCGTCTCCTGATGTCCTGCCCTTCTTGGTGTTCGCCTCAGCACTCCTGAGCCTTCTGGTCCTGTCAGGCCGTGCTCCCTCGGATGACGTCTTTCCCAAGCGTGGAGTGGCCTACAGGTGCAATTCGTTCCTGTGCTCCTGAGCCGTTATGTCCTGCCAGCCTTTGTGGTGCTTCGGACGACATCTGGCTCCATCGTTGGAGTCCCACCTCGACTGGATTCTTCCCTGCGCTCATCCCGCTCTCCACGTGGTCCATGACCAGCCTTCTCGGGCTGTGTAGGGCACGCAGTGGGACAGGGTGGTCCGCGACCAGCCCATTGGGTCCGCCCATGATGGTGGGCTGAGTAGGGCGCCCTGAGAGACAGTGCCAATGTCCTCCTGCCCAGTTTCTCGTCTCATCTTGACTTCGTCAAGTTCCTCATCATATCTCTGATGCCGTCGCATCGACCCTGGTCCATGATGTCTTCGCATCAGCCCTGGTGTCATGTCTTCAATAGTCCTGGTGTCATGTCTTCAATAGCCCTGGTGTCATGTCTTCAACAACCCTCGTCTGTGATGCCGTTGCATCAACCTTGGTGTCATGTCTTCATGTTAAGGCCCATCTGCTCTCATCCTCAGGCCAGGCCTGCTGATCCAAGCAGCAGGTCCGAAAGGGTTCGGAATGGTCGGAGGACCATTCAACTTCCAACATCATGTTGTTGGCCTTGGGAGCTTGCAGGCCTGGCAGAAGGTAAGACCGTCTGCCATGCTGGAACACGCCGTCAACCCTCGGTTCGGCCCTGGATCCATCTGGGGTCGGGCTCAGGCCCAAGGGCACACTAAATACCCCCTTCGTAACATTAATTGGAACTTTTAACCTTAAGATTCAAAACCATGAAGAAAAAATTATCAAAATGGAGACTTTGCAGCAAAATATAGTAAAATCTGATATAGTAATTGGGAAAAAATTGGAGAGAGTTGAGAACAACTTATAAGAATTTTGAACTTAAGGATATTGAATTTTCCAGTTGTCAGATTGATTTCTCCGATTGAACAGTTTAAAATATAGATGAAAGAGATCCTAAAAATACCTGAGACAGTGATACCTGAATGTACTAAGGCAGTGGTTCTCAACCCTGTCCTGGGGACCCCGCCCAGCCAGTCGGGTTTTCAGGATATCCACAATGAATATGCATGACAGAAAATTTGCATGTTATGGAGGCAGTGTATGCAAATTTTCTGTCATGCATATTCATTGTGGATATCCTGAAAACCCGACTGGCTGGGGGGGTCCCCAGGACAGGGTTGAGAACCACTGTTCTAAGGCATACTACATACCCCAGCCGGGAAGCTAAGTTAAAGCAGAGAGAAATATTCCTTCAATGGACATTTCACTATTACTAGAAATAAAGGAGAGAAAAGCAATGCTTGTAAGATTTGCATTTATATCTGACCGTAATTATGTTTTGAAAACCTTTTTCAGGAGGAACAGGTTAGCTCTATTTTACGGTGCCCAGGTTTGGATTTACCCCGATGTGGTGAGGGAAACGCAGCTGCGCAGGAAAGAATTGTTGTGTTCTGCGGCCGTGGAAGGCCATGACCGCGGTCCCCTACCATGCCCGTGACGGCGACTCACCGCGGGAGCTCCGGGGGAGGTCCCTGATCCTTGCCCGTCACTTCGGCACGGGCCCCAGTGATGCTCGCGGGGGGGGGGGAAGCCGTCCCTGCTCCTCCCTCATGGCGTCCAGCAGCATTTCTCTCGGCGGAGGGAATCCAAGATGGCTGCCGCCATCTTGGAGAGAGGATTGCCTCCACGGGATCTTCTTGGAAGGGCTAGCCTCACGCCTGCAGAATGAACTAGCAGCGAAGGAACTTCCGGATGACCTCAATGGCATGATAGAATTAGCCAATCGAGTGGATCGTCGTATGCAATTTCGCCTTCCAGAAGTAAAGGCAGCAAGAAAGTCCTCGCCTTCCCCCAAGGGCGATTCAGGAGCCCTTCGAACACCCATCGAGGAGCCCATGGAGTTGGGCCGTGGGAGAGTCTCTCCACAAGAGCACCGGTGGCGAATGAAGAAAGGACTTTGTTTTTACTGCAGAGCAGCAGGCCATCAAATAGCTGCATGCCCGATGCGGTCGGGAAATTCCCAGGCCTAGGACCTGAAGGAGGTCTCTTCCTGGGCCGTACTTCACCTGCACCTCCACTAATGCTGCCAGTGGCGTTAACCTCTGCGGACGGAGAGTTCCACACGTTAGCTCTGGTGGACTCTGGTGCCGGCGGCAATTTCATTATGAAGAGCCTGGTGGAACACTTAAAGATCCCACAAGTTCATCTTTCAGTTCCTTTGGTCATCTCCTCGATCCAAGGGAAACCTCTTCCGGAACGAGTAACTCACACCATGGGTCCCGTCTAGCTGAGGGCTGGGGTCCTTTTTCAAGAGCAGATGCCGTTCTATGTCTTGGAGTATTCCATACATCCGGTCGTCCTGGGCCTTCCCTGGCTCCAGGAGCATGCTCCCCAGTTCAACTGGAAGACTTTGCAGCTATCTCGCTGGGGGCCGAATTGTTACTGCAATTGCCTCCAATCAGTGACTCCAGTCTCCTGTTGAATTGCCTCCACCAGTCTTCAGTCTGCCGACCCCTTATGCCTCGTACGCGGACGTTTTTTCAAAGCAAAAGGCCGAGATACTTCCTCCTCATCGATCATTCGATTGCACCATCAACCTCCTCCCTGGCGCTGAGCCTCCTCGGGAGCACACCTATGCCCTCTCACCTGCGGAGACGCAGGCCATGACAGAGTACATCAAAGAAAACCTGGAGAGGGGCTTCATTCGGAAATCAAAGTCCCCAGCAGGGGCTGGGTTCTTCTTCGTCGGAAAGAAGGATGGAAGCCTTCTCCCTTGCATTGATTACTGGGGCCTGAATGCTATAATGGTCAAAGACCGTTACCCCTTGCCCCTCATCTCCGAGTTCTTCGACTGGCTGCAAGGTGCAAGGATCTTCTCCAAGTTGGATCTCTGAGGGGCTTACAACCTAATCCGTATCAAGGAGAGTGATGAATGGAAGACGGCCACTATGAGTATTTAGTGATGCCGTTCGGGCTCTGTAATGCTCTGGCGGTGTTCCAGAACACCATGAACGAGATACTCCACGATCTCTTCTATCAGTGTGTGGTAGTGTACCTGGATGACATTTTAATATTCTCGGACTCTCTGGCCACTCATCGTCAGCACGTCGTCCAAGTATTGCAATGAATCCGAAAAAACAGACTATATGCAAAACTTGAAAAGTGCCTGTTTGAGCAGGAGTCCCTTCCCTTCCTGGGGTACATCGTCTCCAGCAAGGGTTTCTGTATGGACCCCCAGAACCTGAAGGCCATTCAGAAATAGCCACAGCCGTCCGGATTAAAGGCACTTCAGCGGTTCCTGGGTTTCACTAATTATTACCGATCATTCATACCTCACTATGCGTCCATCATTGCCCCGATGACAGCCCTGACCCGGAAAGGCGCGGAACCCAAGAACTGGCTTCCGGGAGCAGAGGTCGCCTTTTGTCACCTCAAGGAGGCGTTTCTACAACAACCGTGCCTTCGGCATCCGGATCCGCAGTGGCCGTTTGTCATCGAAGTGGACGCGTCCTCAGAAGGCATAAGGGCCGTTCTGAGCCAGACTTCTGAAAGTCATAAGTTACGCCTGTGTGCCTTCCTCTCCCACCAATTCTCTCCGGCAGAGCGGAACTACTCCATAGGCGACAAGGAACTCTTGGCTATAAAGGTAGCCTTAGAAGAGTGGCACCCTTGGCTAGAGGGGGCACAACACCAGTTTATGGTCTATACAGACCATAAAAACCTTGAGTACCTGCACCGGGCGCAGCGACTCAATCCTCGACAGGCACGTTGGGCACTATTTTTCACCCATTTTAACTTTGTCCTGCGATATCACCCTGCCGGGAAGAATCTCAAGGCGGATACCTTGTCACGAGTCTTTGAGACCACCGAGAACCCTGATGACCCTCAGTTTCTCATCGAGCCATCACGGGTCCTATTGGCCGCCACCACGACCATCCCTCCTGGGAAAACTCTGGTTCCGCCGCACCTGCGGAAACAAGTCCTGGCGTGGACTCACGACTCCTGTTGTTCCGGTCATCAGGGACAATCCTGGACCTTACAGACCCTGCGCCGATACTACTGGTGGCCAAAGGTCAACAAAGATGTCCGGGCTTACGTAGAGTCCTGCCAGTCATGTGCTCGCCACAAGAAGATCCACGGTTTGACTCCAGGCTTGAGCCTTTACCTGCACCCTCGGAACCATGGACCCATCTGGCGACCGATTTCATCGTCGATCTGCCTTTATCCAGTGGCAACACGGTCATATGGGTGGTCGTCGACCGGTTTAGTAAAATGGCACACTTCGTGCCACTCCCAGGATTGCCGTCCGCACCACAGCTGGCCCAGCTGTTCGTCCAGCACATCTTCAGACTACATGGCCTACCAAGAAGTATCCTATCGGATCGAGGGCCAGGTTTTGGAGGGCCCTCTGCCAAAATTTCGATATTACCCTGGATTATACATCTGCTTACCACTCGCAGACCAATGGTCTTGCAGAGAGAACGAACCAAACCTTAAAGCAGTTCCTCCGTATTTATGTCAACGAGAAACAGGATGACTGAGCTAGCCTGCTACCTTGGGCAGAATTTTCACTCAATTCTCATCTCTCCACGGCTACCGGATCCTCGCCATTTCAGATAGTGTATGGGAAGCAGCCACGCCCTCCGCTGCCAGTTCCCATTCCAGTTACATCCCTGGTAGCCCAACTCTCTGCAGACGAGTTATACTGCCTGTGGATCTCCACACGGCACGCGCTGATCAAAGCCAGTCAGGCGGCAAAAAGGTATGCCGATCAGTGAAGAAGACTATATCCGCCCCTCAGGCTGGGCCAAAAGGTATGGCTGAGCACACAGTTCATCCACCTGAAGCTGCCATCAGCGCGACTGGCCCCGTGATTTATTAGGCCGTTTCCCATCATCCAACAGGTTGGTGCCGTTTCATATCAGCTGTGTCTGCTGCCTTCCCTCAAGATTCCCAACACGTTCCATGTTTCCCTCTTGAAGCCTCTGATGTTATCATGGTCTTCCAGCACGCCTCTGACTCTCCAACCTATTGCCTCCGAAGATGACCTCACCTATCAAGTTCGAGAGGTCTTGGACATAAGAAAGCATAGGAAGAAATGGGAATACCTGTTAGCGTGGGAAGGGTTCGGCCCCGAAGAAAACACCTGAGAGCCATTGGCCAACATCTTGGACCCTGGCTTTCTTGAGCAATTCCACAGAGACCATCCGTCTAAGCCCAGGCCTCCGGGGAGGCGCCCTAAAGAGGGGGTACTGTTGAGTTCCTCGGCCGTGGAAGGCCTCGATCGTGGTCCCCTACCATGCCCACGATGGCGACCCTCCGGGGGGGTCCCTGTTCCTTGCCCGTCGCTTCGGCACGAGCCCCAGTGATGGTCGCCAGGGGGGAAGCCATCCCTGCTCCTCCCTCGCGGCGTCCAGCAGCGTTTCTCTCCACGGAGGGAATCCAAGATGGCCACCGCCATCTTTAGGCGTGAGGCTGTGCCTCCTCCTCAAATTTAAAGGGACCTGATCCCTTTAACTACACTCAGCTGTTCCCTATGAGCCAGAGCAGAGGAAGTATAAAAGGAGGCTTCCTCTGCTCATTCCTCGACTTGGCAACTTTTGGGTTAGTCAGGTCTGCTTGCTTCGGTGAGTTCTTCTACTTCAGATCTTTGTTCCTGTCTTGTCTTGGTGTTCCTGGTTCCTGAGTTCGGATTGGCTAGCGGTGATTCCTGGTGTGTGACTTCGGATTGGCTAGCGGTGATTCTTGGTGTGTGATTTCGGACTGGCAAGTGGTGATTCCTGGTGTGTGACTTTGGACTGGCAAGCGACAATCCCTTGGTGTGTGACCTCAGACTGGTAAGCGACAACCCTCTGGCACTTGACCTTGGACTTCTTCTTGACCATCGACTCCAAGGGCCCACCTAATTCCCAGTAGCCCAGGTCCCTACGGGCTCCTCCCGGGGGGACCGCGGGCTTCTAGGGGTGAAGCTCCAGTCAGCCCTGGCACCAAACGCTCGACTCCTGATCTCTCAAAGGTCCACCTAAGACCCAGCGGTCCGGGTCCCTACGGGCTCCTCCTGGGGGGACTGCGGGCTTCCAGTGGCGAAGATACAGTTCCTTTCCTCGACATCACGACTCTTCGTCTGCCTCCACAGTCGCCTCAATCTCCAGTGCCAAGGGTCAGCTGGTCACGTCTTCTGCTCCTGCCTCGCCACCCGATGGGAGCCCCTACGGATCTTCCTCCTAAGGTATACCATCCTCCTGTCGGCCCAAGGGTTCACAACCCTGAGCATAACAAGAATTACTTGTAATGAGAGAAAGGGTACTAAATTTAGGAGCCCGATATGTCTTACAATATCCTAGCAAATGTGTGTTAGATACCAGAATAATAATGATTTTTTCGAGCCTGAGCAATTAAAGGATTTCTGACAGATCACTCTCATAGTACCCCCGGAGATGGATCGACTATTTAGAAATAGGGAAGCTCTCCTATCTTATACCTATTTTCTTTTTGAACAATGTATACTTTGTGATTGCTCAGATTTCTATTGCCCCATATTTCCTATATTTAGGTACATAACCTTAGTTAAAAGTAGATTATTTTTTGATGCAAGTTTTTCTTATATAAAATTATATGAAGGTGTATGTTCTGTGTTCTTGTAAGAATGTATTTTATGGAAAATTTTGTGAAATTTAAAAATTAAAAATAAAAAAATACGTACAGAATCATGCACTGACATGTGAACACAGCTTAGCACATTTTATTATATCAGGCCTGAGTCTGCCAATCCATAATAAGCAGTTGAAAAGAGAAAGTGGTTAAAAATTAAGTTATTGCAAAAGCACTGAAACTGCCAAGAATGCCAAGAACAATACATGCAAATCCCTAATTCAGGGTTACCTCCTCTTCATGAAGAAGGTGAAAGCCTGGCTCTTTAATGGGTGATGTGATTAACTAGCTAACCCCATACACCAGCCATATACATTCTGCCCATTTCTAGCCAGAAACCCAAAATAGCTTACCCAGTCATTAGTATATGTATAAAGAGGTTGATATTCAAAAGCCATTTAATCTGATAACCGAAACGTTATCCTTCTAAATGGCTAACCGGCGATATGAAAAATTGTATATGTCTAAATTCTAGCCACATAATGAGTTCTATGGTTAGAATTTAGCTGCATAAGTTGAAGGTGTTCTAGTGATGGAGGGGAGGCATTTCAGGGATTTTCAGAGTTAGCTTATGCAGCTAACACTGCTCGCACCATATGGCTGCCCTAAAGTTAGCCTCATAAACATATGCAGCTAACTTTAAGATAGCAGGGTATATTTATCCAGCTAACTAGCTGAGCTGCTCAGTGGCTGAATAGTGGCCTCATAATTATTATGCATCCTAGTCTTTTATACTTTTGTCTTTTATATTATACTTTTGTCTTTTATATTATTTATAATTATTATTATTATTATTTATATTATTATATTATTTATTATTATTATTATTATATTATTTATATTATTTATAATTATTATTTATATTATTTATATTATTTATAATAACTTCTTTTGTTATGCTCTGTTGGTCTATTTGTGTGTTCCACTCCCATATGTCCTCTCTGTAAAGGAGTGAAGGCATGTATGTTCCACTCCCATATGTCCTCTCTGTAAAGGAGTGAAGGCATCCGTTATAGATGGACTTTTCTATTTGGCCTTCAGTTCAGTATTCAAGATCAATCAATTAGGGTAAAATCTGTGGAAACAGCAGTGGAGATTTTGCGCAAGGCAGGAATCTCTGTTCCGGACGGAGAATCCTCAGGAACTTTGGGGCCTCATATGCAAAAGAAGAACGAGTGGGCTAAATGGCAGAGGGTACCAGGTGGTGGTAGGCATCTCAGGAAGCAGCCAGATTCACACGTCACCGGGAATGGCGAATGTTGGTTGAGGACTTTAATCCAGGGATACTTTATTCTTTCGGGTCTTTTAATCTTCTCCTGTCTTCTGCTATCTTATATTTTATGCACAGCTGAGGTGGGGAAATTAGTTTTGACCTAGGGTTTGGGTCTCAGATTCTCTTTGTTAGGATGGGTGTTGGGGTGCATTCTTTTTAAGTTTCTTGTAACTTGAGTAGGGTTGGGAGGTAAAGCCATGACTGGTGGAGTCTTCCTCTCAGGGGTATTTTGCATCTTGTGGGACTGAGGTGTAGTTTAAGAGAAGATGGGGGGAGGGTGAAGGGGAGGGGCAGGGGGAGATCTTCTTCCAGGATTAGGATCTTCTGGTACTTTTAGTGCCTTTGTGCATTTGGTTCCCCATGAGGGTGAGCCCCTAAGGTTATGTTGGTGGGGGGCGGGGCAATTTAGAGGTTGCTTGTTGAGTGCAAGTTTCTTGTTCTTTGGTTGATGGAATCCCTCAGGATTATGTCTCTGAATGCTAAGAATCTCAATTCTCCCATTAAATGTAAGTCCAGGCCCTGCTGAACTATTTTCTGGAAGTCCTACTGAAATTGTTGCAGAAGGCATTCCCCAAACTCTTGGGCTTGTTTCCAAAGGTTTACGGAATACTGCCCCTTATAGAGTTGATAGCAAGCAATCCTGGCTGCTAACATTGAACCCTGGAACACCCAACGTCTGAGAGCACCCAGAGGTCTGTGCTCATGGCCCGGGGGGGGGGGGGGGGGGGGGGCTGAGGCATGAGTCTGAAGTCTCTTTGCCTTCTTTAGGGCCGATTCCACCACCACTGACTGGTGAGAAAGCTGTCGGAATTCAAAAGCAGTGGTGGGCTGGACCAGATAGACCACGTCCATCTTCCGGTTCACAAGAGGAATGGAGATGGGGTATTGCCAGAGTCGGATGACTAGCTCCTTAAAGATGTCATGTTCTGAGACAGCCACCATTTCCTTAGAAGCATCAAGAAATTGCAGGATCTCCAACGTCTTGTGACGAGAATCCTGTTCTGTTAATAGCTGGAAAGGCACTGACTCCACCATGGCCTTGACAAACCCAGAAAAAGAAAGATCCTCTGGAGGGGATTTCCACCTCTCCACTGGTGGAGAGGGTTCAGAAAATAAGTCCAATTCCTCCATGGAGGAAAAAGATGCCTCTCCTTCCCAAGGATCATAGGACACTTCCCCTTCACTCTAACCGTCTGGAGACGTGGGGGGTGGAGCCCGCACCTGAACCCTAAGCCATGAGCCAGAGGGCCCCAGGGGCACCGGGAGAACCGAAGATGGTACCAAGAGCACTAGTGGGATCCTGGGCTGCCTGGGCACCAATGGATCCACCGGCATTGGGAATGCCAGGGGCATCGATAGCACTGAGGGCATCGGTACCGATGGCCCCAAGAGTGTCAGAGGTTGCTGGGGTGCCATGCACAGCCGAGGCGTCATCAACCCCGATGGACCGTCCTCGCCCGAGGAGTCGCTCACCGGAATGGGGACTGGTGGTGGCAGCAGCGATGCTCCCTTCGAAAGCAAAGGGCTTCGGGGCACAGAATCTGACTGTGTCAGTAAGACACTGAGCAGCAGGTCCAGCCGCTCCAAAAAAGGCGCAAGCACCAATGGAGTCAGCTCCTTCGGCGGTGGCTGTCCTGGTGGAACTGGAGGCTCAATGCCCTTCAGGGCCTGGCCGATTGTCAGCCACACACGCTTCTCTAACTTCTCCTCAAAGCTGCTGAGGACAGGACAGATTAAGGAGGAGGAAGCAGCGGAATCAGATCAACCCCGGAGTCTCCGGGGGAACCGAACCTTCCACCGGAATTTGTGGGGACCACCGAGAATCCTTGGGAGGACCGGAGGGTACCACCTCCTCCACACGAGACCACTTCAGGGGAGGCACCGACATGGTCCATGCCTTCCCGTGGTCTGATTTCGAAGAGGATGTTCGGTGATGGCGTTTCCTAGACTTTTCTCGGAGCTTCCCTTGGTCTTTCTCCAGAATTGACAGCGACGGAGAGGAACCCGACCTGGATCACAAGGATAATGACCTCGCAAGGTCCCCTGCCCCTACCTCGGGATCGAGGATCGGTAGCGGAGGCGACACCGAGGGGGTCAATGCCGAAACTCCTTTCCCTTGCGGTGTGGAAGTCCTGGACGCTGGTGACGGATCCGATTTCTTAGCGCCAAACAGCTTTTCCATTTTGTCTAAATGCTCCTGACGGCACTTAGGGGTCATCTGGTCACAAAGATTGCAGACAGGGACGTCGCACAATGCCCCCAGGCAGAGGACACAGACTCATGGGAATCTGTGATGGACATGGTCCAGGGCTACTGTGGGCAGCAGTGACAGCCAGATGATGCCATGCCAAAAAGAATGTGGTGTGTGGTCGATGGACGGTGGCCACCAGGAGGCGACATCATCGGTAATTGTCCATGAAGTACCACAAAAACTTACCAAAAGTGATGAGCAAAAAAACCCTGAAGCGCAGAGGAACCCAACGCAACATGGGAAGGAAGAAAAAACAAGATTTCTTGCAGAAAAAGCGTGAACTCCACAGCCGCGAAGCTTCGTGGAAAAAGAGAGATTGAAGAGGGACCTCTGCGTGGACATGTGGTTAGCAGCATGCTGGGCATGCTCAGTGTGTTTTAGAAACTTTGACAAAAGTTTTCCATGC
Organism: Rhinatrema bivittatum; assembly: GCF_901001135.1. Lineage (NCBI taxonomy): Eukaryota > Metazoa > Chordata > Amphibia > Gymnophiona > Rhinatrematidae > Rhinatrema > Rhinatrema bivittatum. The sequence goes on along the minus strand of NC_042615.1, from coordinate 706,935,585 downwards.
CGGGCTCCATCTGATGATGTCACCCATGCGTGAGGACTACCCTCCTGCTTGTCCTTGGAAAAATACTGTTCTGCAGTCACCACTTAGTATGGATACATCCACCTGACCTCTTCATCAGGTGAATCACCTTGTCTTCTGGTAATTTCTTCAAACTCACTCATCACAAATTTTGCTCTAGGTGGCACAAGTCCTACAATGACTAAAAATGAGTCTTTTTCCAGTTGATGATCCAAACCATAATCCTGTAGTGATTTTACATCCTTGACTACCACAAAGCAAAGGCACTTCTGATCAGTGGCAATTTTCTGCCAAGTTGTCAACCTGGAACCTTTGTAACTTGCTTTCTTTTCTCTGTTGGGAAAAAGTGGAAGGTGGAGGTCGCCTCTGGTCCTTATTTTAGAAAATTACCACTGCTTCTGATTAAACTGCTCTTTTAGAAGGTGTAGATTTACTTCTTGTAGATCTATCTAGAAAGTCCAAGAAATCATTGGGTCTGAACTATGGACAACAGAGATTCCCTTAGAAATGTCTTCCACAAACATATTTAGTCTTTTGAAGTCCAGGTACTGGTCAAAATATAAAGGTGTTCTGTGGTAGGGATGTGAATCGTGTCCTCGATCGTCTTAACGATCGATTTCGGCTGGGAGGGGGAGGGAATCGTATTGTTGCCGTTTGGGGGGGTAAAATATCGTGAAAAATCGTGAAAAATCTAAAAATCTAAAAATCGCAAAACCGGCACATTAAAACCCCCTAAAACCCACCCCCGACCCTTTAAATTAAATCCCCCACCCTCCCGAACCCCCCCCCAAATGAGTTAAATAACCTGCGGGTCCAGCGGCGGTCCGGAACGGCAGCGGTCCGGAACGGGCTCCTGCTCCTGAATCTTGTTGTCTTCAGCCGGCGCCATTTTCCAAAATGGCGCCGAAAAATGGCGGCGGCCATAGACGAACACGATTGGACGGCAGGAGGTCCTTCCGGACCCCCGCTGGACTTTTGGCAAGTCTCGTGGGGGTCAGGAGGCCCCCCACAAGCTGGCCAAAAGTTCCTGGAGGTCCAGCGGGGGTCAGGGAGCGATTTCCCGCCGCGAATCGTTTTCGTACGGAAAATGGCGCCGGCAGGAGATCGACTGCAGGAGGTCGTTCAGCGAGGGTTCCGGCGCCTCGCTGAACAACCTCCTGCAGTCGATCTCCTGCCGGCGCCATTTTCCGTACGAAAACGATTCGCGGCGGGAAATCGCTCCCTGACCCCCGCTGGACCTCCAGGAACTTTTGGCCAGCTTGTGGGGGGCCTCCTGACCCCCACGAGACTTGCCAAAAGTCCAGCGGGGGTCCGGAAGGACCTCCTGCCGTCCAATCGTGTTCGTCTATGGCCGCCGCCATTTTTCGGCGCCATTTTGGAAAATGGCGCCGGCTGAAGACAACAAGATTCAGGAGCAGGAGCCCGTTCCGGACCGCTGCCGTTCCGGACCGCCGCTGGACCCGCAGGTTATTTAACTCATTTGGGGGGGGTTCGGGAGGGTGGGGGATTTAATTTAAAGAGGTCGGGGGTGGGTTTTAGGGGGTTTTAGTGTGCCGGCTCACGATTCTAACGATTTATAACGATAAATCGTTAGAATCTCTATTGTATTGTGTTCCATAACGGTTTAAGACGATATTAAAATTATCGGACGATAATTTTAATCGTCCTAAAACGATTCACATCCCTATTCTGTGGCACTATTGACCAGCTGGGGGCACTGCAGAAATCTCTCTGCCAGAGAGTCCTGATTCAAGGTAGGAACATCCCTCCATGCCTAAAGGGACCCCTTCCTGCTCCAGCTTACTTCCCCTTTCCTTGATTAATAAGACAGGGAATTTCAGGAGCTCCTATAAGGCATGAAGTAAAATCTTTTTCCGTATTCCCTTGGAAAAGGACAGTAAGAAAAGGCTTCTCTCTCTCCATTTTCAAAGCTGCTAGTCTCACCCCAACAGATGGCGCTGTATCCATCCAGTAGAGTCTGAGGTGAGACACAACAGAATGACATTTATATGCTTTCATTTTTTATTATATTACAAAGCTCAAGAGACATATAAAAGCTTTTAAATCTTTGAAAATAATGATAGCTGTATACAATACTGTGTATGTCTAGTAGCACTACATAAATGGTAACGGTAGTAATATTAGCTCTCTGTATTGCCTTTGTACCAGTGACATTTCCCAGTTATCATCCCACTAACTGCCCCATAAATTCTAAGAAATACTTTGATAGGACTAAAGAAAAATACCAACGTCCATAGTTGTGCACATTATCTCAGCACAAACACCTTCCAGAATGCAGGGAATGGAACACGCTCTCATGCAAAGACAAGAAAAGGGCCATTCTACTACACATCTACCTGAGCTTCAAACATCCTGCTAAAAAGTTGATGATTTTTAAAGCTAGTCAGAGTGCATCCACAGATTATCCTTGGGATTCCCCTGAGCTTCAGCAGGCATACTGATGCTATGCAATGTAAACATCACTTTTTTTTTTTTTTTACTTCTCTCAGCACAAATTATGGGGAGAAAGGGATCAAAAGCATTTGAGAAGCAGAAATCCATATTACACTAGCTAAAATGCCTTTCATAAAATGACAGAAATCCATAGTGGAGCAATGATCACATGGACCTTGGTGCATATTTTCCCATGGGTTCTTCACATACACAGACACAGCCGCACACATATTCAGATTAACACAAAGACAGACACATTCAGATGCCTGCACTTTCACTCCCTCTCTCCCTTCTTGTTCCCAAGTCAGACTTCTGTTATGACCGTTGGTCGCAGACGGCTGCGACCGCGTCTACTCACGTCTTGTGCTACCCTGCTTCCCTCTCCGGGCCTGGTCGCAGCAGGGGCTAGCCTCTACCGCTGCGTATCTCATGGTTCCTCGTGGTGGCCGGGACGCCACCACCTCCCACGCCGACTCCCGGCCTTATTAGGCATGCATGCGTGCCACCGGGCCCTCTTTTGAAGTTGCTACGGCGGGAACCTAAGCGGCGTCCCTGACTGATGACATCATTTGGTCAGGGTTCTTAAGCACCGCCTTTGCCCCCTGCTAGCCAACTTGGCAACGAGTTCCATCGCTACTCTACTAGCTCCTGTCTCCTCGGACCTGTGGTGACTGTCTCAGACCATTCTTGGACTCTGGACCCTGGCTCAGGTACCCGCTCCTCGGGGGCCTGCGTGTGCTCTCTCTGGAGACCTGGGCTCCTGGCTTCCCCTGCTCCTCGGGCTAGCCCTGCGCCTTCCAGGAGTCCTACCCGCCGGCTTCCCGCTCCTCTAGGTTGCTTCTGGGAATGCTCTCACCGCTTGGGAGACCTATCTCTGTGCTTCCCCGCTTCTCGGGGCAGTGACTACATTCTACACCAGAGACTGTGCTTCCCCGCTCCTCGGAGCAGTGCCTACATTCAAACACTGGTGATTGCCAGTGCTTCCCCACTTCTCGGGGTTGTCTACATCATTGCCTGGAGACCTGACTCGGGCCTCCCCGCTCCACGGGTTAGCCTACTTCATCACATCAGTACCTTCCTCGCTACGCAGCTCCACCACTCGGGGTTACCTCTGCAATATACCTCCTGTATTTCCTGCCTCGCGGTTCCCGCTCCTCGGGCCTGCCTAGCACCACCCTCTCGGAGGTTTCTGCCCAGGTACTACTCTCCAGCACAACCTGCTTGCTGTGGGGTTCCTCATTGCTGTGTCTCTCACCCCGCTCCTCGGGACCTCCCCACAGATTCTCTCCCAGAGCTCCTACTGTACCTGACCTCATCTCCCGACGGTGTGGACCTGTGGGGCTCCTCCCCACAGGTGGTAACAACTCTCACCTCGAGCCAAGGGTCCATGAAACCCACAAACCATAACAACCTCAACACTCTTCCTTTCTTCCTCCTCCCCCCATACTGGATATCACTATTCTCTCTCTATCTCTCCCTCCCCCTACAACCCAGAACCCATCACACTCCCTCTTTATCTCTTCCTCTTTCCATCCTAAGCCCAACCTGAAACACAAACTCTCTCTCTACTCCCCACCAAGCTGGAACCCACCATACTCACTATATCTATCCTCTTCTTCTCTAAGCCTAACCTTAGCATGCTCCCTCTCTCCCCTTGTCCTCCCTACCCAAAATAATGGCATTGGGTTTATTTCAAGGGCTCCATGCCTAAAAGTCAGGCCAACAAGAGGAGAAGCCACATATTCAGCTTTGTCAGCCACGTCAGCTGTTTAATGGGGTAGGCAGCATTTTCCAGAAGCCTCACTGACAGAGCAAATCTTGTTGTGTTCAGGTAGCAGAGCTGCAAGGTGCCAGGAGGGATACCACTATAGCAGCAGACAAAATGGGAGTCAGTCTATGCCACGGAGGAAAATGTAGCCATAATGGAAGAGTCCTAATTAGATGCATCGGCAGCGCTTGTGGTGATCCAGTGTCACCCCAGCCAAAAAACGAATTGAGGGAACGGGACAGGACAGAAACCAGTTTTTATAGTATATAACACACAATTTTAATACAGAAAGCTATTACTATCCTACTGGTAAGCTGTCTCGCAAACAGGTGAACAGTGCCATAAGGTGCTCTCTGACTCAATGAGAAGCAGCAATACATTAAGGGGTCAATTTTAAGACCCGTGCGCACGTCCATTGTCTTGAGAATTCTCAGTAAAGTCTCTGTGTACATTGTGAGGAGTTATAAAATTACCCTCCCTTTGTGTCCATACAGGATTCTTTGTAGGTGGTAATATCTTTTATTGAACCAATTTGAGAATAATTATCTTTTCTGAATTTATGAGCCCAATTTTAAAACAGCCTGTGTAGGGGTAAAGTCTGCATGTACAAAGTACATGTGGAATTCAGTCCTAATTTTTGACGTGGGAAGGCATGTATCGTAGCATGGGTTAAGGCACACATATTCCCACTTGCCAGAGAGCAGGTGTAAATGTCCATGCAGAAAATCAAAGGAATGTGGGAAATGATTTACCCCCGCCCTAACTCTGCCCTTGGAAATGCTGCTTTGCAGTACATGGAAAGGTAAGCATGAAATCGATCGCATGCATACTTTATTATTATTCATTAATCTATTTATTTATTTTTTTGTTTATTTACTAGGCTACATTTCAACTTAACAAAAAGTCATTAAAGTGGTTTACAAATGAATAACTTTAGATTATATAACCAATATTTATATCCTAATATCTTAGCTAAAGTTAAAAAGCAACATCCTAACACTTAATAATTTACAAATAAAATTAAAAATGACAAAATAAAATAAATTACAAGCAAAATTAACATCAAATAATAATGACATTTATTACTTGATGTTAATTTCTATTTATGTATACAGCTCCAGGGGTAATTTTCAAACATCCTGTATAGGCGTGTGTGAGACAGTGCCTCTAGTGTTCCCTTATTTACCTCTGCAGGACCAGACTAGATGCCTGGTCCAACTTAAATTCCTTAGGTAGGGATGGCGAACTCCAGTCCTTGAGTGCCGCAAACAGGCCTGGTTTTCAGGATATCCACAATGAGCACGCATGAGAAAGATTTGCATCCAGTGGAGGCAATGCATGCAGATCTTTCTCATGCATATTCAATGTGGATATCCTGAAAACCTGGCCTGTTTGCGGCCCTCAAGGACTGGAGTTCGCCATCCCTGCCTTAAGGAGAGTATGTTCTATGGGTGGTATCCTGTGGGGCTCAGAGGGTATAACCAGAAACTGGGGAATAAGAGCTGGGACCAAGGAGGGAGATAACCAGACCAGGTCCCGGTCTCCAGGAGGAAGGCAGCTCCTGTAATGTATCACTGTCCAGATACTCAGCTGAGAGAAAGCTGTGGGGCCAATGCAATACAGTGCACTTGGCCGAGCGCACTGTTTAACCCGCTGTCGGATGCAGGTTAAATAGGCGCTAATCCACCCCCTAATGCAATAGGGGGATTAGCGCCTATTTAACGCACGTCCCACACGGAGTGAATGAGTTAGTGCTCATCACATGCAAATGCATGTGAATGAGGCTATTACTCATTCACTCCAAATGCAAAAAAATAAATGTGCATCTGGAGCTGGGGTTAATAGCTGAGCGCACTGAAAAAAGTACAGAAAAGCAGAAAAACTGCTTTTCTGTACTTTTTTTAAAGTTAAAAAAAAGAAAAAAAACTCTGCTGGCCGCTTTGAAGACCGATGCCGATATGCTCGGCGTTGGTTTTCATAACCGGCTGACTGCAATTATGAAAACTGATGCAGAGTTTATCGGCATCGGTGTTCATAACCGGCATACCGCCAGTAACCGCGGTGTCGCGTTAGCAAGGAGGCGCTAAGGTCACGCTAGCAACCCTAGCGCCTCCTTGCTAGTGTGACCTCCTAATTTGTTTATTGCATGGCGCCCCCTTGCGGGCGCCGTGCGTGCAATGAGAAAGTGGGCGCTGAAAAGTCAGTGCCCGCTTTCCATAAATTTTATTGCATCGGCCCCTGTGTGAGTACTGGGGGAAGGAGTACAAGCTGTGAGTTGAGAGAGTACACTGTCTGAAGATAAAGGCAGTCTACTGTTGTGTATATGATTGAAGCTGTGAATAAAGATATACTGTTTTAAGAAAGGCTGGAGTCAGTCTAGTTTTGCCTCCAAGTCTGTGGGAGCCACCATTTGTTCCCCCAGCATGGTAACTTAAACATAGGGAGGATAACTTTAAAACTACATGTGAAAGCATATACACACATACATGGCCACATGTAGATCTACGATAGAAGTTTATAACCCACATGTATAACATGTGTGCATATTATAAAATCATGCATCTTTACCTTGCAACATATACGTGTATATTTGCTTATGCGTTAATATAGTCACTGCATTGAACACACATACCTTTCCTTTCTATTTTAAAAATATATGCTTGTATATTTTATGCATGAAAATAAAGTAGGACTTACTTGAATAATCGGGATTTGCATATGTAAGTTGGTATATATTATGTTTTCCGGATCACAGCCAGCTCACTCACCCCTTGATCCCGGGTCCCAAGCCTCAGCCCTCTGAGTGGCCCAAAAGCCCCGTCAGCCCATGCAGCCACAGGCGCCACTGCCACCAACCGCTGGGATCTCATCTAAATGCACGCACCAAAACTTAAGGGCCACGCAGTGGGAATAGTGCTGGACGGCATCTCCTGATGATGTCATATGGCAAGATATTTAAACCCCAGTTGTGCAATGCTCCAGTGGCTCAGCAACAGGTCAACACTCACGAGCGTGTGAGTTGCGGCTTCCTTCATCTTCACCCAGACACCGCCAGCCGAATACTGCTGCTTCACGCAGTAGGGAAATGCCACCACTCCTGTTCTGCCCCTAGGCCGAATGCCAAGCTATAAAGGTCCCACAACAGGAATCCGTGCTCTCGGCGAATCCTGATGACATCACAAGGCCGGATATTTAAACCCCGGCCGTGCAACACAGCACTGCCTTAGCAAAGTTCATCAGCCTTGTCTTTAGCTTCAGTTGCAGCCTTGATCTTCAGTCTCACCCACAGTCTTCAGTCTACCTTCATCTTCAGTCTCAGCCACAGTTTTCAGTCTGCCTTCGTCTCAGCCTCAGCCACAGTGCTCAGCCTTGCTTCATATTTAGCCAAGCCTGCCCTTTGGCTCTACCCATAGCTACAGACCTCTGGACCTTCTCTTAGCCTGGCCCGTGCCCGCTGTCGATGTAAACCTTAAGGATCTGTCCCTGAGGTTGCATCAATTGCACCATGGCAAGAGGGGCTTATGCTTACATCACTCGCTACACCCGCACCCAGGTTTGTGGCCATTTTATAACATAAGTATGCATGTATACCAAATTTTAAGTGGATGCGTGCATGTGTATGCCAGTCCCGCAACTACTATGTAAACCAGGGGATTTTAAAAGGGGCGCACTGTCAATTTTACCAGTTCGTCCCTAGTTTAACCCAGGTAAGAGATAGGTCCTCCAACCTCTCCCTGGTTTGATAGCCTTCACTCCTCCCAGTTAGCCTCCACCCTTAAAACCCTGCAGATCTGCCTCGTTTTCTTTAAATTTTAACTTTCACAGCATCCATGGTAGAAGTAAAGTTATGCGGCAGGGAGCCTCGGTGCGTACTGGGTCACATCAGTATTTGCACGCACATCTGAGATCATGCACCGAAATGCCCATGCCCCATCCAGATCATGCCCACACCCCTTTTCGAAAACTTTAGAGATGTGCGTGCTGTGGAAGATACGAGCCTATCTCAGTGGCTTTTAAAATCCACTCGGGGTGCGCAAGCCTGACTTCTTCACACATCCCCTAATTAAGCCCAAATATTCAAAGGCCTGCACGCATAAAAATTCAGGGGTTATGCGCGTGGCCGGGCCCTGCGCGCACTGCGAGCATTGTACAATGGGTCTGGCTGCGCACATAACCCCTGTTACGTGCAGAACTGCTGGGCCTCTCCAAATGGGTGGGCCTGGGGGGCATGGTCTGGGCGGGAGGGGTGGGGCGGAGGCCAGCCAGGACAGCGGCCATTAGGTGCAGTTCCGAGGAAGCTCACACCAGCTGGCTGCCGGAGTGCAGAAAATACTTCTGCTCCAGAGGAGCAGTGAGAAGAAAAATTAAAAAATTTCGGGTAGATAGGTAGGGGTTAGGGGTCGGGGTGGAGAGGAGAGGAGAGGAGAAAGGGAAGGAAGGTTAGGCAGGGAGGGTAGGGAAGTTCCCTCCCAGTCCGCTCCTTAATTGGAGCGGACTGGGAGGGGAGGCCTGATTGCGTCGTCACAAGTATGAATGTAAAATTTGGCCCCGCAGCGCGTGCCACCTCTTCCTCCCCTATGCTAGTGGCTGCAATATTAAAGAAACACTGAATCCTTCTACAAAATCTCTGGTTTTCCATATTAGCTTCATTGGTAAATTACAGGAAGTAAACAAATATCATCTATTTTAAATGTGCAAACAAAATACTCATTTACAAGCAGGCTGATATAGTAAAGACGCGCGGAAAACAGGCACTCAGTGTTGAGCGCCCGCTTTTCTAACGTATGCTCAGCCACCTCTCTTGGGCACGTGATACAATATTTAAATGAGGGGTCACGCTAAAAAAGAGGTGCTAGGGACAATTGCGCACCCCTAGCGCCCCCTTGGCAGCAGACGCCCAGGAGAGGTGGCTCTCAGCGGGTTAGGAAAACAGATGCTCAATTTTACGAGTGTCCCTTTTCCTAACCTGTGCACAGCCACGGGTTAGGAAAACGGACATTTGTTAATTGAGCGTCCCTTTTCCTAACCTGACTGCCGGCACACTTTTTTTTTTACTATTTTTTTTTACCTTTTGGTTCCTCCGACTTAATATCGCCATGATATTAAGTCGGAGGATGTACAGAAAAGCAGTATTTTCTGCTTTTCAGTACACATTTTTGGGCTGCTCAGAAATTAACGCCTGCTCTGGGCTGGCGTTAATTTCTGAGCACTAAAATATGTGGATCAGTGCACATTTTTTTTGTATCTGGGACGAATAGCTAATAGCCTCATCAACATGTATTTGCATGTGATGAGCACTCTTAGTTTCAGGGTGGGGGTTGGATGCTCGAAACCTCTGAGCACATGTATTGTATTGTCCTGTGTGTGAGGGGCATTGTTTTGGATAAACAGATTGACCTGTCTTCTAATACAGCTCCTGGCTCATCACAGTCCAAGTGTCAGATTACCAAATTTCAATACCCCTTCCCCATTCCCCAAGTATTGTTTATGAGTTCACAACACTCTATATATTTTCTTTTCCAAGACAAAAAAAACACAACCTAAATTTTCATAGGGATTGATTTAAATCTCAAAAACAAATTAGGCTATCTGTCCCAGAAAGAGGTGCAGTACTGGTAATTAGAACCCAAATAGCATTCAGACCAGTTATAAATGGGACACAAAGGATATTTATCTTCATTATTACTCTTATTTAGCTCTTGCTGTGTTTCCAGATATGGGGCAGTAGCCATTATTGAAAGCTCAACTTCTGAGAAGTCATACTGACTACTCAAATGCCAAACAAAGTCATACTTACTACTCAAATTCTGATGAAGTCTCTGAAATCCAATCTGAAAAACTGTAGCAGGGAATGAGTCGCACAGTCCCAGAAAAAACATAGGTTGCTGAGTCTTGCAATGTTGATGTTGTAATATAGCTACGGTTACACAATCCACTAAAATTGCATTCATGTAGTTTTCTTATCCTAACGTATAATGATGCAAACATGTTTACTGTTTTATGAAACTGGCATTTAAGATGTTTGAAGACGCTCAGTTTTATATAAAAACATAGGTTCTCAGTTAATTAACGGATTACCGAGTCCTGGTATGTAAACCCAGACGTTTCAGACTCTAACGCAGTAATGATGAACCTTCTTAAGCCCTGGTGCCATCTAGAATTATCAGACTGGTTCATGCCAACATCTCTGAGACTTAATTTATTTTCAGTAAGGAGCTGTGCCTCCTGACTGGTAGCAGAATTGGTCATGAGAACTATTTTGAGAACACAAGTTATAGGTTTGTCATCCCTGTCCCAGCAAGAGAGGAACACCACTTGGGTAGGAGACGGCACGTAATGATTGTTCTAAAATAGCATATCCTGTACTTCTACTTTTGCTGTGAACTATAGCTTAAATTTCCACTACATTTTGTTTGCTTGAAATACTGCTATTCTTCACCATTCTTTTTTATATATGCGCTATTTGGACTCATGAATTTTTTGGGATAGTTTTCTTCTTTGTAAATTACTTTTTTAAAATAAATTCTGATAAGAAGAAGACAAAGTTACATTGTTAAATGGTACACAGAGAAACATTAGCCCCCAGTAATATATACAGACAGCAGAAAGTTATTTAAAAACTTAGCACAAGATACAAACAATTACCATAACTTTGGTCAGGGCTACGATGCATACAGCTTTAAAGAGCGAAAAAGCAATACAAGTAAACAACAAGAATATTTGTGTAATTATGCACTCAAACTTTCTGGAATCCAAAAAATACTTATAGCCAGAATTAAACATCAAGAGGAAAGCTGGCCAGAGCCTTAGGCTTGGCGTAGGTCAGAGAATGAATTTTTATAAACCAAAAAAAGGAAGTTATGTTGCAAAACAATTCTGTAATTTGTTCCTTGGATTCATAGTTAGTGTACCCACGTAGATGCTATTCCTTCAGCTAAACAGTATGTACTGTACCAAAGCTACTGGCTATTACTTAACTGAAAGAAGTTTCTACAAAATTTCAGTTTTTTCACTGACAAATCACAAGAATCAAACAAGTATCAATTTTAAACCTTTAAACAAATCACTGCTTCTCTATGTACTAGTAGTTATAAACGCTCAGAATAGCGTTTTTGCCCACGTTCCCTTGTCATTTCAGCGGCATAACCTCGGCAAGGCTGCTCACTTTTGGCGCACCGATTACAGCCAGTGGTTTTTACCGCCTTTTGATTGACCATAATCTCTCTCTCTCTCTCTCTCCCCTTCTGAATGACATCATGTCCTGCTGCCATGGGGCCAGTCTTGCAAGAAGAGCTGCAAGATACCTGCTCCTCTTGAAAGACAGGCAGCAGGAGATGATGTCATTCAAATGCTGCTGCTGCTGCTCTTGTTGCCGGCTCACGTGGGAGATCTAAGAGTCGATGAACCAGATTGGGCAGGGGTTTGGGTTACCTCTGCCCAATCCGATAACTAAATCTGAGTTGGCAAGCCTCTTTTAGCAGCTCCTATGCCGCAGGTGGTCTGTCGGCTTTTTCTTTACTTCATCCGCTTTGCTGCTCCTGCTGCCTGTTCATGCGGAAAGGAGGGGAAAGGCAATCCTGATTGTAAAAATCTGTACCAAGGGAGTGGGAGGAGGAAGAGCTTGGGGAGGGCTAAGAAGCTGGAATTGACTGAGTGAGAAGGTGGGGGTAGGGCATAGGGAGCCGGCAGGAAGAAAGTGGGGAAAGTATAGGAAGGGATGACAAGAGGGGAGGACGGAGCTTATAGAGGGGATGAAGGCAAAAAAAGCTGAGATAATGACTCACTAAGGAGGGAGAAGAATCTCTAGAGGGATAGGGATGGGGGAAGAAATGAGGTAGTGTGAGAAGTGAATGTCTAGAGGGAAGGAAGAAAGGGGATGGAAAGTCGGAGAAAGAGCAAGATAGTGAGGGGAAAGGGGAAGAGGAGCTGAGGTAGTGAGGGAAGGGAATGAGAAGTGAGGGAAAGAGCTAAGGTACCAGGTTATCTGGTAGACCCCATCCCGTTCACTGTTAGCCTAAGCAGAGAAGAGGCTGCAGGCTGCCAGTGGACCCCATCTCACCAACAGCCAAAGTGGAATGGAGGTCACCTTATCCCAATCTGATGGAGGCCAAAGTGAGGAGGTGGGCCCAAGGCTGCTGGGGGAGCAAGTAGAAGAAAAGAAGGTGAAGCCCCTGAGTTTGAGAGAACATGTGTGTGAGTATGTTTGAAAAGGAGCATGTATGTGTGTATGTATGAGAAAGGGAGTTTATGTGTGCGTGTGCGTGTGTGTCTGTGTGTGTGAGAGCCAAGGAAAATGTGAGAGAAATAGTATGAATGTGTGGGAGTGTGTGAGAGAGAAAGAGCATCTGTCTGTGTGTGTGAACATATATGTGAGAGAGAGAGCATGTATGTGTGTGTGTGTGTGTGTGTGTGCACGCGCGCATGGGAGACAGAAACTGTGTGCATCTGAGACAGGAAGCATGAGTGTGTGAGCATGAGTATGTTTGAGGGAAAGAAAGTGTGTGTGCATATATGAGAGAAAGAAAGGAGAAAGAATGTGTGCCCTCCCTCCCCCACTAATTCACAACAATCTCAAGGTGACTAGAAACCAAAAGTTCCCAGGTATGAAGAGCAGGATATTTTATTTTTATCCTTATTAGCTTTAATTATTGGGTATTATTAGATGTCTGCTCTTTTCAAATATTTTACTAGTGTTTGGGAAATTTAAAAAAAACAATTTATATGAGTTTTTAATTATTGGATGTTTATTCTTCAGCTGTCTTGAAATATTTATTTTCATTATTAATTTGGCTTTACTATTATGGTTGGTCTTGATTTTATTGTTTTTATGATGAATGGTGATGTTTCTTTTGTTGCACTGTATACAGAGTGTGCCTTGTTGCAGTTTCCAGTTCAATTTTTACCTGCAAATGTTTATTTATACTTTATGGTCTCTTTATATTCCATGATGGACTTTATATTTGGTGATGGACTGTCTGTATTCTGCATGTGTGACCAAGGTGAGGTATTTTGCTAGCATTTAGCTTCTGTGTAGAGATATAAAGTAGCCTGGCTTGTTCTATTTTCCTAATAAGAGGTGTATTGGTATTTTAGGAGCTGGTTTATATTTGTAGTGACACTTTTTCATAGGTAACTTTTCAATATATTTATAAATGATCTGGAAAGAAATACGACAAGTGAAGTAATCAAATTTGCAGATCATACAAAATTGTTCAGAGTAGTTAAATCACAAGCAGATTGTGATAAATTGCAGAAAGACCTTGTGAGACTGGAAAATTGGGCATCAAAATGACAGATGAAATTTAATGTGGACAAGTGCAAGGTGTTGCATATAGGGAAAAATAACCCATGCTATAGTTACACAATGTTAGGTTCCATATTAGATGCTACTACCCAAGAAAGAGATCTAGGCATCATAGTGGATAACACATTGAAATCATCGATTCAGTGTGCCGCAGCAGTCAAAAAAGCAAACAGAATGTTGGGAATTATTAGAAAGGGAATGGTGAATAAAACGGAAATTGTCATAATGCCTCTGTATCGCTCCATGGTGAGACCGCACCTTGAATACTGTGTACAATTCTGGTCACCGCATCTCAAAAAAGATATAATTGCGATGGAGAAGGTACAGAGAAGGGCGACCAAAATGATAAAGGGAATAGAACAGCTCCCCTATGAGGAAAGACTAAAGAGGTTAGGACTTTTCAGCTTGGAGACGAGACGGCTGAGGTGGGGATATGATAGAGGTGTTTAAAATCATGAGAGGTCTAGAACGGGTAGATGTGAATCGTTTTTTTACTCTTTCGGACAATAGAAAGACTAGGGGGCACTCCATGAAGTTAGCATGTGGCACATTTAAAACTAATCGGAAAAAGTTCTTTTTCACTTAATGCACAATTAAACTCTGGAATTTGTTGCCAGAAGATGTGGTTAGTGCAGTTAGTATAGCTGTGTTTAAAAAAGAATTGGATAAGTTCTTGGAGAAGAAGTCCATTATCTGCTATTAATTAAGTTGACTTAGATAATAACCACTGCTATTACTAGCAAAGGTAACATGGAATAGACTTAGTTTTTGGGTACTTGCCAGGTTCTTATGGCCTGGATTGGCCACTGTTGGAAACAGGATGCTGGGCTTGATGGACCCTTGGTCTGACCCAGTATGGCATGTTCTTATGTTCTTATTGCTATTGTTTGAGTGCTGGCAGTTAGTGCTGGTTTGGTATGGGAGTACTCAAGGCTTTCTGAGGATCAAGCCTACATCCAAAGGGGCGGATTTTAAGAGCCCTGCTTGCCTAAATCCGCACAAAACCGGGCGGATTTAGGCGAGCAGGGCCCTGCGCGCCGGTAAGCCTATTTTACATAGGCCTACCAGCGCGCGCAGAGCCCCGGGACTCGCGTAAGTCCCGGGGTTTTCAGAGGGGGGCGTGTCGGGGGGCGGGCCCGAACCGCGTGGCGTTTTCGGGGCGTGTCGGGAGTGTTCCGGGGCGGGCCCGGGGGCGTGGCTGCGGTCCGGGGGCGTGGCCGCGCCCTCCGGACCCGCCCCCAGGTCGCGTCCCGGCGCGCTAGCGGCCCGCTGGCGCGCTGGGATTTACGACTCCCTCTGGGAGGCGTAAATCCCCCGACAAAGGTAAGGGGGGGGCTTAGCCAGGGCCGGGTGGGTGGGTTAGGTAGGGGAAGGGAGGGGAAGGTGAGGGGAGGGCAAAAGGAAGTTCCCTCCGAGGCCGCTCCGATTTCGGAGCGGCCTCGGAGGGAACGGGGGTAGGCTGCACGGATCGGCGCGCGCCGGCTATACAGAATTCATAGCCTTGCGCGCGCCGATCCAGGATTTTAGTGGATACGCGTGGCTCCGCGCGTATCTACTAAAATCCAGCATACATTTGCTTGCGCCTGATGCGCCAGCAAAAGTACGCCTATTCGCGTTTTTTGAAAATCTACCCCTAAATGCATTGCAATAGTCCCAATACCATATGGTATTTTTGCAGGGTTTTCTGGTTGGCCCCACAGCAATAGAAGTAAATATAATATACAGGTTGTTCTAGGTGATATTTTTACCTCAGAAGACAATACTCAGAATGTTCTTTGAAATATAAATTCTGTTATTATAAATTCATAATTTTTAATTGTGCATATTGTGTTTGCCTATGACATATTATTATATGTCTGTATTCTGGCCATGGGTTCCAAAGAAGAGGGGATAGACCTGGGTAGGAAGGAATGTCAAATTTTAAAATTTAGATTACTGGAAGGAGATGAACTGGGTACTAGGGGAGGGACAGCACAGTAATTGTTCACAGAGGGCAGCAAAAAAGCTAATACCAGCCCTGCTTATTTAATAATGATCCGAAAAAAGGAACAGTGAGGGAGGTGATCAAACCTGTAGATGACACAAAAATATTTAAAGTAGTTAAAACCCAAGCATACTGTGAGGAACTATAGAATGACCTTGCCAAACTAGAGAACTGATCAAATCTTATTAAATCATTATGGTATGAATCCTAGGGTACTAAAGGAACTCAAAAATGAAATTTCTGATCTATTTGTAATCTATCATTAAAATCATCCATTGTACCTGAAGACTGGAGGGTGGCCAATGTAACCCCAATATTTAAAAAGAGCTCCAGGGCGATCCGGGCAACTATTAGGGATGTGAATCGTTTTAGGACGATTAAAATTATCGTCCGATAATTTTAATATCGTCTTAAACCGTTATGGAACACAATACAATAGAGATTCTAACGATTTATCGTTATAAATCGTTAGAATCGTGAGCCGGCACACTAAAACCCCCTAAAACCCACCCCCGACCCTTTAAATTAAATCCCCCACCCTCCCGAAACCCCCCCCCCCAAATGACTTAAATAACCTGCGGGTCCAGCGGCGGTCCGGAACGGCAGCGGTCCGGAACGGGCTCCTGCTACTGAATCTTGTCTTCAGCCGGCGCCATTTTCCAAAATGGCGCTGAAAAATGGCGGCGGCCATAGACGAACACGATTGGACGGCAGGAGGTCCTTCCGGACCCCCGCTGGACATTTGGCAAGTCTTGTGGGGGTCAGGAGGCCCCCCCCAAGCTGGCCAAAAGTTCCTGGAGGTCCAGCGGGGGTCAGGGAGCGATTTCCCGCCGCGAATCGTTTTCGTACGGAAAATGGCGCCGGCAGGAGATCGACTGCAGGAGGTCGTTCAGCGAGGCGCCGGAACCCTCGCTGAACGACCTCCTGCAGTCGATCTCCTGCCGGCGCCATTTTCCGTCTCCTGCCGTCTCCTGCCGTCTCCTGCCGTCTCCTGCCATCCAATCGTGTTCGTCTATGGCCGCCGCCATTTTTCAGCGCCATTTTGGAAAATGGCGCCGGCTGAAGACAACAAGATTCAGTAGCAGGAGCCCGTTCCGGACCGCTGCCGTTCCGGACCGCCACTGGACCCGCAGGTTATTTAAGTCATTTGGGGGGGGGGTTCGGGAGGGTGGGGGATTTAATTTAAAGGGTCGGGGGTGGGTTTTAGGGGGTTTTAATGTGCCGGTTTTGCGATTTTACGTTTTTTTGATTTTTCACGATTTTTCACGATTTTTCACGATATTTTACCCCCCCAAACGGCAACAATACGATTCCCTCCCCCTCCCAGCCGAAATCGATCGTTAAGACGATCGAGGACACGATTCACATCTCTAGCAACTATAGACCAGTGAGCCTGACTTCAGTGACGGGAAAAATAGTGGAAACTATTAGCAAGATCAAAATCATAGAGCATATAGAAAGATATGGTTTAACGGAACACAGTCAACATGAATTTACCCAAGGGAACTCTTGCCTAACAAATCTGCTTCATTTTTTTGAAGAGGATAATAAATATATGGATAAAGGTGAACCAGTAGATGTAGTGTATTTGGATTTTCAGAAGGCATTTGGCAAAGTCCCTCATGAGAGGCTTCTAAGAAAACTAAAAAGTCATGGGATAGGAGGTGATGTCCTTTCGTGGATTACAAACTGTTAAAAGACAGGAAACAGAGAGTAGGATTAAATGGCCAATTTTCTCAGTGGAAAAGGGTAAACAGTGGAGTGCCTCAGGGATCTGTACTTGGACTGGTGCTTTTCAATATATTTATAAATGATCTGGAAAGGAATTCGACGAGTGAGGTTCTCAAATTTGCGGATGATACAAATAGATTGTGACACATTACAGGAGGACCTTGCGAGACTGAAAGATTCGGCATCCAAATGGCAGATGAAATTTAATGTGGACAAGGTGTAGCATATAGGGAAAAATAACCCTTGCTGTAGTTACACAATGTTAGGTTCCATATTAGGAGCTACGACCCAAGAAAAATATCTAGGCATCATAGTGGATAATACTTTGAAATCTAGCTAGCTCAGTGTGCTGCAGCAGTGTCCCTAGCACCTCTTTTTACCGCGGGCCCTAATTTAAATAAATTAAATTACTGTATCACGCGCACAGGAGAGTCTCCTGTGCAAGTGCCGAGAGAGCGGGTGCTTGCCCGCTCTCCCATGATTTTTACTGTATCGGCCCGAAATAAGGCTGCAAACAGTATATTCTTCTGTTTTACTACGATTGTAATCATAAGAACATAAGAACATAAGAAAATGCCATACTGGGTCAGACCAAGGGTCCATCAAGCCCAGCATCCTGTTTCCAAAAGTGGCCAATCCAGGCCATAAGAACCTGGCAAGTACCCAAAAACTAAGTCTATTCCATGTAACCATTGCTAATGGCAGTGGCTATTCTCTAAGTGAACTTAATAGCAGGTAATGGACTTCTCCTCCAAGAACTTATCCAATCCTTTTTTAAACACAGCTATACTAACTGCACGAACCACATTCTCTGGCAACAAATTCTAGAGTTTAATTGTGCGTTGAGTAAAAAAGAACTTTCTCCGATTAGTTTTAAATGTGCCCCATGCTAACTTCATGGAGTGCCCCCTAGTCTTTCTACTATCCGAAAGAGTAAATAACCGATTCACATCTACCCGATCTAGACCTCTCATGATTTTAAACACCTCTATCATATCCCCCCTCAGTCGTCTCTTCTCCAAGCTACAAAGTCCTAACCTCTTTAGTCTTTCCTCATAGGGGAGTTGTTCCATTCCCCTTATCATTTTGGTAGCCCTTCTCTGTATCTTCTCCATCGCAATTATATCTTTTTTGAGATGCGGCGACCAGAATTGTACACAGTATTCAAGGTGCGGTCTCACCATGGAGCGATACAGAGGCATTATGACATTTTCCGTTTTATTCATCATTCCTTTTCTAATAATTCCCAACATTCTGTTTGCTTTTTTCACTGCCGCAGCACACTGAACCGACGATTTCAATGTGTTATCCACTATGACACCTAGATCTCTTTCTTGGGTTGTAGCACCTAATATGGAACCCAACATTGTGTAATTATAGCATGGGTTATTTTTCCCTATATGCATCACCTTGCACTTATTCACATTAAATTTCATCTGCCATTTGGATGCCCAATTTTCCAGTCTCACAAGGTCTTCCTGCAATTTATCACAATCTGCTTGTGATTTAACTACTCTGAACAATTTTGTGTCATCTGCAAATTTGATTATCTCACTCGTCGTATTTCTTTCCAGATCATTTATAAATATATTGAACAGTAAGGGTCCCAATACAGATCCCTGAGGCACTCCACTGTCCACTCCCTTCCACTGAGAAAATTGCCCATTCAATCCTACTCTCTGTTTCCTGTCTTTTAGCCAGTTTGCAATCCACGAAAGGACATCGCCACCTATCCCATGACTTTTTACTTTTCCTAGAAGCCTCTCATGAGGAACTTTGTCAAACGCCTTCTGAAAATCCAAGTATACTATATCTACCGGTTCACCTTTATCCATATGTTTATTAACTCCTTCAAAAAAGTGAAGCAGATTTGTGAGGCAAGACTTGCCCTGGGTAAAGCCATGCTGACTTTGTTCCATTAAACCATGTCTTTCTATATGTTCTGTGATTTTGATGTTTAGAACACTTTCCACTATTTTTCCTGGCACTGAAGTCAGGCTAACCGGTCTGTAGTTTCCCGGATCGCCCCTGGAGCCCTTTTTAAATATTGGGGTTACATTTGCTATCCTCCAGTCTTCAGGTACAATGGATGATTTTAATGATAAGTTACAAATTTTTACTAATAGGTCTAAAATTTCATTTTTTAGTTCCTTCAGAACTCTGGGGTGTATACATCCGGTCCAGGTGATTTACTACTCTTCAGTTTGTCAATCAGGCCTACCACATCTTCTAGGTTCACCGTGATTTGATTCAGTCCATCTGAATCATTACCCATGAAAACCTTCTCCATTACGGGTACCTCCCCAACATCCTCTTCAGTAAACACCGAAGCAAAGAAATCATTTAATCTTTCCGCGATGGCCTTATCTTCTCTAAGTGCCCCTTTAACCCCTCGATCATCTAACGGTCCAACTGACTCCCTCACAGGCTTTCTGCTTCGGATATATTTTAAAAAGTTTTTACTGTGAGTTTTTGCCTCTACAGCCAACTTCTTTTCAAATTCTCTCTTAGCCTGTCTTATCAATGTCTTACATTTAACTTGCCAATGTTTATGCTTTATCCTATTTTCTTCTGTTGGATCCTTCTTCCAATTTTTGAATGAAGATCTTTTGGCTAAAATAGCTTCTTTCACCTCCCCTTTTAACCATGCCGGTAATCGTTTTGCCACCTTTCCACCTTTCCACCTTACTTAATGTTCCAATTTGTTCCTTGTTCAACCATTTCCGTTCTGAGACGAACATGGTTCAAATTGATTGCAACCGTTGTGAGGCAGAAGAATACACTGTTTGCAACCTTATTTTAGTGGTGGTACAGTTGGAGCATTCTCGTCATTCCCCTGAAGAAAAAACTTATATTTTCAAAACATGGCTCATGTCAAGTTTCTTTAAGAAGTCACATCTCAATGAAGACTTATGGAAGACTCAGATAAATGCTTATGATTATAGAGCAGCTTAGAAGGATTATTTAAAGGACCACTTTTAAGTTATCACATTGAGCATTTAAAAATATTTTTTTCAAAAACTTAACTCTATAATATGAGTTGAGGGGGACAATAATGATAATATGGCTAACCAGTAGTTTCAATCTGTAAGCCCTAATACTTGAACATTTTCCTTCACATGCTTTTCGTTTGTCTTTCTGCGTGATCAGATGATCTAATAAAATTTGATATTTTTTTCATTTGAACGTGGATCTCTTTCAAGGAAGAGACTAGAGAACTGAGCATGTGGACAAGTGCAAAGTGATGCACATAAGGAAAAATAATCCTAACAATAGGTACACAATGCTGGGTTCTCTATTAGGAGTCACCAACCAGGAAAATGATTTTGGTGTTAATGTGGAAAAAAGTTTGGAAATGGATGGTATATACCCCAGAATTCTGAAAAAACTCTAAAATAAAATTTCTGACTCATTACTAGTAAACTCTAGCTTCTCATTTAAATCTGCTATGGTACTTGAGGATTAGAGGGTGGCCAACATTAAGAGGGAGCAATTTTAGATCTAATTCTCAGTGGAGCACAGGACTTGGTAAGAGAGGTAACGGTGGTGGGGCCGCTTAGCAATAGTGATCATAATATGATCAAATTTGATTTAATGACTGGAAAAGGAACAGTGTGCAAATCCAAGGCTCTCGTGCTAAACTTTCAAAAGGGAAACTTTGATAAAATGAGAAAAATTGTTAGAAAAAAACTGAAAGGAGCAGCTACAAAAGTAAAAAATGTCCAAGAGGCGTGGTCATTGTTAAAAAATACCATTCTAAAAGCACAGTCCAGATGTATTCCACACATTAAGAAAGGTGGAAAGAAGGCAAAACGATTACCGGCATGGTTAAAAGGGGAGGAGAAAGTAGCTATTTTAGCCAAAAGATCTTCATTCAAAAATTGGAAGAAGGATCCAACAGAAGAAAATAGGATAACAGGAAGACAGGCTAAGAGAGAATTTGAAAAGAAGTTGGCTGTAGAGGCAAAAACTCACAGTAAAAACTTTTTAAAATATATCCGAAGCAGAAAGCCTGTGAGGGAGTCAGTTGGACCGTTACATGATCGAGGGGTTAAAGGGGCACTTAGAGAAGATAAGGCCATCGCGGAAAGATTAAATGATTTCTTTGGTTCGGTGTTTACTGAAGAGGATGTTGGGGAGGTACCCGTAATGGAGAAGGTTTTCATGGGTAATGATTCAGATGGACTGAATCAAATCACGGTGAACCTAGAAAATGTGGTAGGCCTGATTGACAAACTGAAGAGTAGTAAATCACCTGGACCGGATGGTATACACCCCAGAGTTCTGAAGGAACTAAAAAATGAAATTTCAGACCTATTAGTAAAAATTTGTAACTTATCATTAAAATCATCCATTGTACCTGAAGACTGGAGGATAGCAAATGTAACCCCAATATTTAAAAAGGGCTCCAGGGGCGATCCGGGAAACTACAGACCGGTTAGCCTGACTTCAGTGCCAGGAAAACTAGTGGAAAGTGTTCTAAACATCAAAATCACAGAACATATAGAAAGACATGGTTTAATGGAACAAAGTCAGCATGGCTTTACCCAGGGCAAGTCTTGCCTCACAAATCTGCTTCACTTTTTTGAAGGAGTTAATAAAGATGTGGATAAAGGTGAACCGGTAGATATAGTATACTTGGATTTTCAGAAGGCGTTTGACAAAGTTCCTCATGAGAGGCTTCTAGGAAAAGTAAAAAGTCATGGGATAGGTGGCGATGTCCTTTCGTGGATTGCAAACTGGCTAAAAGACAGGAAACAGAGAGTAGGATTAAATGGGCAATTTTCTCAGTGGAAGGGAGTGGAAAGTGGAGTGCCTCAGGGATCTGTATTGGGATCCTTACTGTTCAATATATTTATAAATGATCTGGAAAGAAATACGACGAGTGAGATAATCAAATTTGCAGATGACACAAAATTGTTCAGAGTAGTTAAATCACAAGCAGATTGTGATAAATTGCAGGAAGACCTTGTGAGACTGGAAAATTGGGCATCCAAATGGCAGATGAAATTTAATGTGGATAAGTGCAAGGTGATGCATATAGGGAAAAATAACCCATGCTATAATTACACGATGTTGGGTTCCATATTAGGTGCTACAACCCAAGAAAGAGATCTAGGTGTCATAGTGGATAACACATTGAAATCGTCGGTTCAGTGTGCTGCGGCAGTCAAAAAAGCAAACAGAATGTTGGGAATTATTAGAAAAGGAATGATGAATAAAACGGAAAATGTCATAATGCCTCTGTATCGCTCCATGGTGAGACCGCACCTTGAATACTGTGTACAATTCTGGTCGCCGCATCTCAAAAAAGATATAATTGCGATGGAGAAGGTACAGAGAAGGGCTACCAAAATGATAAGGGGAATGGAACAACTCCCCTATGAGGAAAGACTAAAGAGGTTAGGACTTTTCAGCTTGGAGAAGAGACGACTGAGGGGGGATATGATAGAGGTGTTTAAAATCATGAGAGGTCTAGAACGGGTAGATGTGAATCGGTTATTTACTCTTTCGGATAGTAGAAAGACTAGGGGACACTCCATGAAGTTAGCATGGGGAACATTTAAAACTAATCGGAGAAAGTTCTTTTTTACTCAACGCACAATTAAACTCTGGAATTTGTTGCCAGAGAATGTGGTTCGTGCAGTTAGTATAGCTGTGTTTAAAAAAGGATTGGGTAAGTTCTTGGAGGAGAAGTCCATTACCTGCTATTAAGTTCACTTAGAGAATAGCCACTGCCATTAGCAATGGTTACATGGAATAGACTTAGTTTTTGGGTACTTGCCAGGTTCTTATGGCCTGGATTGGCCACTGTTGGAAACAGGATGCTGGGCTTGATGGACCCTTGGTCTGACCCAGTATGGCATTTTCTTATGTTCTTATGTTCTTTTTTACTCAACGCACAATTAAACTCTGGAATTTGTTGCCAGAGGATGTGGTTAGTGCAGTTAGTGTAGCTGTGTTTAAAAAAGGATTGGATAAGTTCTTGGAGGAGAAGTCCATTACCTGCTATTAAGTTCACTTAGAGAATAGCCTCTGCCATTAGCAACGGTAACATGGAATAGACTTAGTTTTTGGGTACTTGCCAGGTTCTTATGGCCTGGTTTGGCCACTGTTGGAAACAGGAAGCTGGGCTTGATGGACCCTTGGTCTGACCCAGTACTGCATGTTCTTATGTTCTTATGTTCTTAAGGGCTCCAAGGGTGATCGATAAACTACGAACCAGTGAACCTGGTATTAATGCTGGGCAAAATGGCAGAAGCTATCCTGAAGAACAAAATTACTTACCGTCTGGGTAATCACAGACTAATATGGGGCAGGGCCAACATGAATTTAGCAAAGGGAAGTCTTCTCTTACAAATCTGTTAGATTTTTTTTGAAGGGTTTAACAAACATGTGGACAAGGGTGAATCTGTTGATAAAGTATATCTGGATTTTCACAAGGCATTTGACCAAGTCCCTCATGACAGATTAATCAGCAAATTAAAAAGTCATGGGATAGGAGTCAATACCCTATTGTATTGAGTGGTGGGAGTCTCCGGACATGCTGGTGAAGTCGACGGAGCAAATGCTCGGAAGAGAAAGAAGAGTGTGATATGTGGATGTGGTGATATATTTCCCCTTAAGAAACCCTAGTCGGGTGAAACAAGGAACCTTGTCGGGACTTTCAATGTTTTCAGTAGTGAATAAAGAATTTGTGAGTGAAGTCTCAATATAAAGGCATCAACCATTCTTTTTTGATGTGAACATCCTTTTTTCAGGCTCTGTAGCTTGAAGCAAAACGGATTAGGATTATATCATCGAATAACATTCAGAATATATAGGAGCATTTGTTCTTTTTATGTAGTTTTATGGTGTATGTATGTGGTGTGAATGTGATTATTTATTATTATAAGGGTGTTGGGGGGACATGTCCGGGGGATATGATATTTGATGATGTTAAATGAATGTTAACAAGATGTCAAAAAGATTTAATTAAATTTTTTCAATTCACTTAAGATGTTTATGATATATCATATATATCATATTATGGGTTAATGTTTAAAAGGCTAATAATGTTTATGTGGTATGTGGGGTAAAATGCAATATATAATAAAAATATTTTTGTGAACCCATTGTTATATGACAGTCTGTGTCTTTGGACTTATGTATTAAAATATATTAAATGCAGTTCAGAAATATTTAATAATACTGATGAATATTTAATGTGGTATTAGTAAATGATTCCCATGATGTTTTTTGATGTTTAAGTTGGGGGGATCAGGTAGTGACTCTTGTGGTTGTGTGCTTTTTAATATACACCATAGACCTGATATAATGCGATCAATGGGGTTAAAAAATTTGGTCCACAATATAAGTAAGCCTGTGTTATATAGAGTTTATATTCAGTGTAATTTAGCTGGATAAGCACAGACTTATCAGGCTAAGTGAAACTGGAAGCCAATCTTTCACTGCTTTATAATCGATCTCATGTATTAACGAGCCACATTATATCAGGTCTACACTGTATAAATGATCAATAAAAGGGAGTGATAAGTGAGGTGATCAGAATTACAGTTGGCCCAAAATTTTTCAAAGTTGTCAGATCACGAGCCTGTGAGGAATTGCTAGAGGACCTTGCAAAACAGGGGGATTGGGCATCTAAATGTTAGATGGAATTTAATGTGGACAAATACAAAACAATGACACAGGTAAGAATAATCCAAACTGTAGGTACACAATGCTGGATTCCATATTAGGCATCACTACCCAGGAAAAGGATCTTGTAATCATTATGGACAACACTTTGAAATCCTGTGCTCAGTGCATGGCAGCAGTTAAAAAAAACCCAAATAAAATGTTACATATTATTTGGAAAGGAACTGAAAATAAAACAGAGGATGTCATAATGATCTAATGTATAGTAAGTGCAACCGCACCTTGAGAACTGTGGGTGTGCAGTTCTTGTTGCCACACCTCAAAAAGATAGCAGAACATGAAAAAAATAGAGAGAAGGGTATCCAAAATGATAAAGGGGATGGAATTTCTCCCCATGTGGAAAGGCTAAATAGTTTAGGACTCTTCAGCCTGGAGAAGAGATATCTCAGAGGAGATATGAAAGACGGTAGGGTGGAACAGGTAAACAGGTAGTACATTTAAAACAAAATGGAGAAAATATTTTTTCATTCAATTCACAATTAACTGTGGAATTTTTTGCCAGAGAAAGTGTAAAAGTAGTTAGTGTAACTGGATTTTTGAAGGGTTTAGACAAGTTCCTGGAGTAAAAGTCCATATACCAGGCAGACGGGAAAGCCATGCTTATCCTTGGTTATAATCTTTGGGATACGGCTGAGTGCTTGTGACTGGATTAACTGCTGAAGGATGCTGGGCTTGACAGACCTTAATCTGACCCAGTAAGGTATTTCTTTTCCTTAGCTCAATGTGTGGCAGTAGTTTTAAAAAAAAGTGATAAAACGTTTGCAATTATTTGGAAAGGAATGGAGAAACAAACTAAAAATACCATAATGCCTTTGTATAAATCTATGGTGCAATCGCACCTTGAGTACTGCGTTCATTTCTGATTACCCCATCTCAGAAAAGATATAGTGGAATTAGAAGAGGTTCAGAGAAGGGCAACAAAAATGATAAAGGAGATGGAACGTCTGTCTTATTAAAAAAAAAAAAAAAAGACTAAACAAAACATAGAGATCTTCAGCTTGGAGAAGAGATGACTGAAAGAGAATATGATAGAGGTTTATAAAACCCTGAATTAGGTGGAATAGGTAAATAGGAACAGTTATTTACTCTTTCAGTTAGTTTTATGGAGTATCCCCTAGTCCTTGTACTAATGGGTAACAAACATAAAACAAAGTAGAGAAAGTATTTTTTCACTTAATGCATAATTATGCTATGGAATTTATTGCCAGAGGATATCAGATAGTTATTTGATATTGATTTAAACATGTTTGTAAGTACATCTAATATTAAGCAGGTTGGTTTGTAATATTTTATTTTAAGGCTTTTTTTGAAAAGTAAACAATACTTTCCCCTGAAGAAGTGGACAGTAGTGAAACAATTGGGCCCTAGCCGGGTAGGAAGAACCGTGCTTGTTTTCAGGCATTAAGGAACTGCAAGATTTTCAGTTTGCCACTTTCATTCAGGCCGATACAGAATGGTGCACTCGGCTGAGCGCACCATTTACCACGCAATTGGCCGCACATTTCTGACCCGCGTCTATTACCCCTTATACTGTAAGGGATAATAGCGCGTCAAAAACACGCAGCCAACCCCCCTGAAAACTAATAGCGCTCATCACCATGCAAATGCATGGTGATGAGCCTTTTAGTTAGCCGCCCGGGATACTGAAAGTAAAATGTGCAGCCAAGCCGCACATTTTACTCTCAGAAATTAATGCCTGCCAAAGCAACCTAGAAAAGTGTACTTTTCTGTACACCCTCCGATTTAATATCCTAGCAATATTAAGTTGGAGGAACCAAAAATTAAAAAAAATTAAAAAATAAAATTAAAATTAAAAATAAAAAAATCTGACCGCCAGTTAGTGGGTTAGAAAAACGGACGCTCAATTTTACCGGCGTCCATTTTCCTAACCCGTAGCTGTCAGTGGGTTCGGAAACCCATGTCGGGAAACCCACGTCGGAAACCCACGTCAGGTAGTGACTCTCGTTGTTGTGTGCTTTTTAATATACACCATAGACCTGATATAATGCGATGAATGGGGTTAAAAAATTTGGTCCCCGTCGGTAAAATAGAGCATCGGTTGTTGGGGCCTGCTAACAGCCACCTCTATACTAATAAGGAGGCGCTAGGGGCACACTATTGTCCCTAGCACCTCCTTATTAGCGCAACACCTCATTTAAATAGAGAATCGCGCGACCAGGAGAGGTGCCTGGGTGTGCGTCGGGAGAGCGGGCGCTCAACACGCATTTTTTACAGTATCGGTCTGATTCTGTGGTTTGGATTACATGCTATGTGCTGGTGAAATCAGTAGGTCACACGCTGCACAACGCTCTGTAAAGACTCTTGTGAAATAAAAGACTTTAATGCTCAACAGTTTTAATTGCACTCTCAGGATATCAGAGTGTTTAGGTTAACATATTGTTCAATATATACACATCTCATTTTAATTACTTTTCCTAAATGACACTTAAATATGTTACATGCGGCATTTTGAATTTTATTTCAGAGAATAATAGTGTTTCAGGGCTTTATTTTGTTATACAAAAGAATTTTAAAAATGAATAATCATTAGACATTTTTTTTGTATATTTACGGGTAGATTTTTTAAAAATACGCAAATGGACGCGCAATTTTATAACAAGTCTGGCCGGCGCGCATGGGGGGGTAGATTTGCCCAGTTTATGCGTAGTGATGAGATTGGGCCTCCACCAGTTCCCTCCCAGCTGCTCCCAGGCTGCCCCTTGGAAGAGGCCAGGCTCTTGTGCGCATAATGGGGGTTACGCGTGTGGCCGGGCCTCTTCTAAAATGCACGCAGCGTGCGCAAGGCCCAGTCGCGCACATAACCCCCGTTTTCCCCGCGCACAGGGGATTAAAAATCAGGCCTTTAATGTTTTCTCTTGTTCCTATAGTTAGTTTTGTCTACCTATACAAATTTCAGGCAATATCACACTCCTTAATGCTTGTTAAATATTCAACATAAAACAAAACTACTCCCTTTGGAGCAAAATACAAGCACCATTAATATACTCAAATCAATCTTTTTTATTATTTTCTTCAGAACAATATCAAGAAGGCTAAACAATCTTTAGAGATATAAATTATATAATAATCATTTATATTAATATCTCAATAAAGTGCATCATTAATTCCATGGTATTTATTTCTCAATAAAGTGCATCAATAATTTCATAAAGCTGAAACAACCCTTCAATCATTCTCAATCATACCCATTCACATACATACTCACTACTTATCTTCATACATAACGAAGTTAAAAAACAACAAACATACAAAATCTAAAACAATATCATTAATCCAACTCCTTTCTATTAAATTTCGCTAGTCCCTGAACTTCATCAATCCTGTTCCTTTCTGTTGAATTTCATTAATCCCAACCGGGCCCTTGTTTCACCTTGGCGGCTTCGTCAGGGGAATGTATAATAGTCTAACCAAGGATTCAATCTTGATTGAGTTCTTTCTATATGGAGCATAACTTCTGTAGTAGGAACATCACAAATCCTCTTCAAAATCCCACTCTCTTGTCATACATAACCAAGTTCTGTATCCGTACTGGCAATTCTGCGTCTTAATCGAAACCACCTCCTGCTGCTGTATTCGCAGCTAAAGATCTCCAAGAACAATTCGTAACAAAATTCAAAATCCTCTCCTTAGTGGTTGAGTAATACACAAGTGCCCCTAACCGGCACTTTCCTCCGTTTACCCACGTATCCCTATTTTCCTTCCATTCATCGGAGATTTCACTCAAGTTTAAAGGCTCTTGCATATTGCTTCAACGTATTCCTCTCTTTTCTTTTTTCTTTTCACGGAAGTACGAATGCGTAGTGAGTATGTATGTGAATGGGTATGTGATTATTATATAATTTATATCTCTAAAGATTGTTTAGCCTTCTTGATATTGTTCTGATGAAAATAATAAAAAAGATTGATTAGAGTATATTAATGGTGCTTGTATTTTGCTCCAAAGGGAGTAGTTTTGTTTTATATATATATGTATACTGTTTACAATAAACATAACCTAGAAACAGAGAAGTGACAGCATCTCTTGGGCACTTCCTGCAGAATTATACAAAGGGCTAAGCAACAGGTATTCTTTTAACACTTTTTCACTTGCAGATCCACTCGAAGGGTAAACTGACTGAGTCTAATATCTGAATGACATTCAAGTTGGGTAAACACGTGTCAATGCTTTTGATCACACGTAATAAATCTGATGGAATCCTGTATTTAAAATATCTTTTCCAATCGTCTCGAATAGTAGTGGAGAGAAAATAGACTCCAACTTGTAAGGCATGATATTTTACAAAATGTTTTTACCCTTTTCGAGTGTCTGATGAAAATTTTCGGGACACGTAATGAGACGTGCACATAGGGGTAGATTTTAAAAGGAGTGCGTGCAGCGTACATGTGCGCATGCTACCTGGCGCGCGCACGTGTACACCCGATTTTATAAGTTGCATGCACAGGCACGCGCAAGTTATAAAATCAAGGGTCGGCGCATGCAAGGGGGTGCATAATTGTGCACCTTGCGTGCGCCGAGCTGCCTTCCCCCGTTCCCTTCCCCCTAACCTGACCTTCCCACCCCTTCCCCTAACCTTTCCTCCCTCTAGCCCTACTCTAACCCCTCCCCCCAAAACTTTTATTTTACCTTTTGCACGCACCGGCAGCCTGTTGGCACGTGTTCCTCCGACAGAGCGGCAATGGCCGCTCTGTCGGAGGCCTCTGGCCCCGCCCTCGGACCGCCCCCTTTGTAAAGCCCCGGGACTTACACGCGTTCCGGGGCTTTACACGCATCGCCAAGCCTTTTTAAAATAGGCCAGGCATGCATAGACCCAGATTTACGTGCGGAACCCTTTTAAAATCCGGCCCATAGAGTGCCATTGACATTTCAAACCAGAAGCATTGACACATGTTTACCCAACTTGAATGTCACTCAGATATCAGACTCGGTTTACCCTTTGAGTGGATCTGCAAGCAAAAAAGTGCTAAAAGAATACCTCTTGCCTAACCCTTTGTATAATTCTCTATGAAGTGCCCAAAAGATACATTGTAACAGAAACTTACTTCATGATATGATGCATATGGAGCAAATGACCTCCAATTATACTTTCCGTTGTTGGAATTTGTTTATGACTGTTTGGGGAAAGTATGTTCAGACATTATCTCCTAGAGTGCAGAGTTTGATATTAAATAGTGCACCGTGATAAAGTTTATCCACACCTAAATCGGTATACTGAACAACACTGGAGTGGCCCTGGACCCATAGATCTTTGAAATGGTGTGAAGAAAAGGAACTTATGATTCCCACGGACAAGTGGAAATATAGAAAGGAATGAGGTTGGAGGAAGGGGTGGGGGTGGGGGGAAATGAGATATATATGTATTGGAAAATGTTTATCTGTTTGTAAATGCCTTCCGGATGCCCAAGAACTGGAGATATGTTTTGCTGGCTGTTTTGTTTTTCTCAGCTAATAAAAATGTTGAAACATAAAACATTCATATAGTACATTGCGTACAGAACACCTAAATTGAAACATTACATACCCACCATCTATTTCTTAATGTGGCCCAGGCCCTAAGTTCTGGTCCCTATGCTACTGGTAATGTGTCCTTAAATTTTCCCCATATTCTCACTTAACCACTACTTTGGTTATATTGGAGTTATGATGTAAAACAAAAGGATGGTACTTTTTTTTGCCTATCTCTTTAAATAAGTATATAAAGAGAGGGCCCCCTATGTGGAATATGTCCTATATAAATATTAGCTGGCACTCAGAGTGAGAGTGGGTGATCTTATTTTCCCTGAAGAGATTTAAAGGATGATTTTTTAAAGTGATTCTTAGGTATCCCTATAGGCCTGATGATTATTCCAGTCCAACAAGGCCATGTGTTATCATGGCTTGCTAGTCAGTCAAGAAAATTCTCCTAGGCTTTTGCCAAGATGCACTGGGGAGGAAACATGAAAACTAACTATAATATGGGAGATCCTTTGGTCTTTTCTGAAAGCTCCTCTTTGGAAGAAGTCAGTGATTCTATATGAGTTCTGATAAGATTATGTTTGAAGAATGACTAATACATGTTAACAGAATAGATATGGATCTTATTTCACTGCTAAAGAAAGGGGAAGAATAAAGTAAATGTTTATTCTGTTGCTGCTGTCATCTCTGCAGTGGAATCTTGTGACTCATCTTATGATTTTGATTTCTGATTGTTGGTTCCCCAGAAGAACAAAAGTTTTGATAATTTTAAAATACAAGTCTGTATGAGACTCGGCTTATGAAATCCAGGGTTTCAAGGTCTTGGGACTACTAATTAGAGTTGCCAACTGGCTCCAGATTCACCTGACAGGGTTGATTCAGTCCTGGGTTTACCTCATTGCCTGCAGGGGCTTACAATGAGGTAAACCTTCCCCAGAACTCTGAGATTAGGGCCTCAAGAGATTTTGTAGAAATATTTGTTGAAACACTGAGGATCCTCCCGGAGCCAATGCACCCCTGTGAATAAGGCCTATTATCTTTTGATTGGGAAATGCGCCAACTCAATGGACAGCTTTACCTGAACAGTCCACTATAGAAGAAACCAACAGGACCACCCTAATGGTCTCCTTTGTTTTCCAACAGGGTCTCAGCAACTATATTCTCATAATTCACAAAAGTTATTTATGGGACAAAGAATATGGATCTGGCTCGATTTGGTGAAGTCTACACAAGAGACCAACTCAGTGACTACATTGATTTGGTGAAGTCTACTATTTGACCAACACAGAGACTACATCGGCAAGAGCAATATCCTCCATCCATCACAGTCAAGTTTTCGCAAATTTCATAGCACAGAATCTTCGCTATTGGGCCTAATCAGTGATATCAGATTAAATTTGAATGCAAGCAAGACTCGTTGTCTTTTTAGATATGAATGTGGCTTTTGATACTATTGACTGTGCATTACTATGGTTTACTTTCTATTTATCAGATCAAGTTTTTCTGGTTAAATGGAGTCAGGAGGTACCGAGTCCTGCTAACCTTCTTTTAGGGGTGCCACTGGGCTCTATACTCTCCCTGCTTTTCTTTAATTAATTTATTTTGCCTTTAGCCACTCTCATAGAGGACTGTGGTTTCTAGCCAGCTATTTATGCTGAGGACTTACAAATTGCAGCTTTCTCGCATTTAAAGACCATTCCAGATCTTACTGACGTAAACCACTGTCTTGACTTAGTTGCTTCCTGGTTTACCAATCATAAATTACAAGTAAATCCTTTCAAGTCAATAGCTTTGTGTATTAGTACTAGATCTAATATCCCTACTCTCACTCCTGTGATGAAGGGTATCTTTATTCCTGTTAAAGGGGTAATGACAGCATTAGGAGTAGAATTAGTTTCCCATCTTATTATGATTCAGAAATCTTAGATTTTGTCCTTTTCCTCTTATGCTTCTTCAGTTATTTCCTATTGTATGAGCTACTCCCCCACGCAAAGGTATGAGGACTAATGGTGTCGAAGTTCATCTATAATTTGCATATTTTTTTGTTTCTGTTGATGATTTACAGATCATGCTTCTTATCTTATTTCATTTGCAAATTAAGGGCTAGATTTATCAAAATATCACATGCAATACAGACAAGTTTTAAGGTAATAGCCTATTGAGGGAGAGAGAGAGAGAGACTACCTAGTAGATTGCTATTTATGCTACTATAGGAGGCCCACCTAGTAACTCCAGGTGAGGTTTAGGTAGTAGTGTAGAGGTTAGGGGCCACTTTGACATGCAGAGTGAGATGAGCGAACAGAACAGTGCACTCTTGTGAATATTTGATGTCTTTTGCTGTGTGGAAATGCCTTAACGCGAGTTGGAAAATGACTCTATAAAATAGGAAAAAAAGTCCAGAATATTACAAGGGTATGTGCCTTTATTCTAACACACTGAATATAACATTTTATTTTACAAAAATGATTATTTTATTAGTATTTTGTTTTCAGAATTTGAGATCAAAAGAGTGCTGAGATATCACAATTCAAGCACAGTTCCCATGTATGCAACTTGGACAACTAAAATTCTTGAGAAGAGGTTTAAAATAAAAAATCTACTGCTTTTATATTACTTACAAATGTCCCGCTTATGCTGTTATCCAAGTGAGTCATTAATCATGACTATGGTTCATTGTTTCTTTAAAATAAATACTAGAAGGAGTTTGAGTGAAACAAATATGACCTATACTGAACCTATGGCTACAGCAGCACTACCAGTGCTGATTAACTGTGACAGATCAGCAAAAAATGTCCCCAGAGTAACAGTGAAGAAAGAATCAAGGTTTTAAACACTTACAATTTATACAGAGACTTTACAATAAAGTTAGATTTCAGAATACAAGCATTACTGCAATACTACTACATTTATTTAACTGCATTAGCCATTGCAAATCTTTGGACATATTCAAAATGTGAAGCAACTAGAAAAAAAATAAAGTAATAAACAGAGAAATAAACTGAAATCAGACTTATAAGGAAATTAAGAAGTTAAACTATGTGGTTCAAAGTTTAGCATCTCCATGTCTGTTTCTGATTAGTTCAACTCATTGTTCAGGGATTCGTTTTGGCACTGAAGTCAGACTAATAATATACATGTAAATACAGCCACTGGTACTCAATGGCTAAAGAAGCCATTTCATTGTCTAGTGTGCCTCAGTGCCTCTATTGCCCTTTTCTCAAATACAGAGTATGTCACATTTCTACATGTCTAATAAGAAATATCTAACAACTTCCACCTTCCACTGCACCCACACTCTACAGGAGCCTAAATATCACTTGGCCACAGACTAGAGGTAGAAGGTATGGAAGTAAACATTTATTCAACCACGTAGCTAAAGATTCAATGGAGCATGAGGGTACTTCATGAAGAACTTTGTCTTTTGCACCTACTGTCAGTGACTGGCAGGTTCCACCAATAGTCTGCTTTCCTTGCAAACTGTCTATTAGGTTAGAGAATGATAATCATTCTCTGTTGTGTTATACGTACTGTAATATATGTTTTCCTGTTGCCTTTTTTAAGTCTGATTTCGGTTTATTTCTCTGTTTACTGCTTTTTTTCTAGTTGCTTCACATTTTGAATACGTCCAAAGATTAGCAATGGCTAATGCAGTAAAATAAGTGTAATACTATTGTTTTAATGCTTGTATTCTGAAATCTAACTTTATTGTAAAGTCTCTGTATAAATTGTAAGTCTTTAAGACCATGATTCTTTCTTCACTGTTACTCCCAGGACATTTATTTCTGATCTGTCACAGATAATCAGCACTGTTGCTCCACCAATACTCTGCTTTCATTTACAAACTGTATAATTAGATAAGAGAATGATAATCATGCTCTGCTGTTTTATACATACCTTAACATATGTTCTTCTGTTGCCTTTTTATAGCTACAGTAGTTACTATATGGCTTATTAATACAGATGTTGATATTCAATGGGCCAGTACGTTGTAAGGTAACCCAGATAACCTTTCCTGGATATTCAGTAGAAAACATCCTGATAGTGTTCTGCTGAATATACCCAGATGACTTTAGGGCAAGTATTTTTCTGACCAAACTTACTCAGCTAACTTTAGCCAGTTAGTGCTGAAAATCAGCACTCACTGGTTCAAACATAACCACTCCCCTAAAAGGCCTCCATCACTACCTCTTTTTTTTTTTTTAAGTATCTTTATTGTCATTTTCAGTGTAGTCCAAACAGAATTGAAAATATCTGTATTCAATAATTGCACATCATATTCTTAAGGATAATATCTCATAAGAGCGCATATTCAGAAAGCTAATATCAACAAACAGAAGGACTAACCAGAACATTAATGTTACCATTATCACCAACATTATGATAACAGTACATTTACTTTCTCCTTTCTCCCCCTAATCTTCCCACCCCTACCCCTACCCCCTCTGTCCTACAGGCTGCTACATATATCTATACAACCTATTAAACATATATGTATACAGTATCAGTGAGAATAAATAAAAACAAAACAGAAACAGAAATTCACATATTAAAAAATCAAATATAAATGGTAATTGAAACTCACAATCTTAGATCTTAATCAGTACCCACATCAGTCCAAGAGGTCAATATCACATAGTTGATTACCCCCACACTATAGATAAATCTGCTTTTTATAGATAGTGAATTAATATATTTATATTCCAATAGTAATAATTCCAACATATTTGCCTTCCACATACTCACAGTTGGGCCAGCGTTATCCAACCGTTTGCTAAGAATACATTTCTTCACCACTAAACTAAAAGAGCCTCTTGGGCTTTCTCTGCTTCAGTTGTTTCATCACGTACCCCCAGCAAGCAGGAAGATGCTGGCCATGAAATTGTACCGCAGTAAAGGAATTCAAGAATTGTAATGTGTTCTCCCAAACACCTGAATATTTGAGCATTCCCACAGGAGGTGTAACAACATAGCTCCAGTATTAGAACATTTCAGGCAATTATCTTTAAATGCCTTTATAGGCAAAAATATCAGCTGAGTGACAATTTTATATTGCATTTCTCACAGTGCAATATTCTCTGTCGCTTTATTAAACAAAATCATTCCTTCACACATATCATCATCTTGTAATAGTAAAGACATAGCTTTCCCCCATATTTCCACCACTATTTGAAATAAGTGGTACTGAGTGATAGAATGAATATATTTATATACCATAGACATTGACATCTTTCTTGTAGTAACCTTTGAAAAGCACCTGATGTATTGTTGGATATTCCTTTTACACTAAAAAATAACATTGAATTTGAAAAATAAGCTAAATAATCATTTTTTGTCATACATAGATGTTCTATGCAATAGTCAAAAGTATATAGCTTTCCCTTATTTAAATCTACAAAAGGCTGTATAGAATCTAACCCTCTAGATTCCAGTCTTTTAAATGTAAGCTGCATATCCCCTGGTTGAAACTGTGGAATCCCAGTCAAAAATGCCTCCCATGAAGGTTTTAGAGTCTTCCTTAAAAATGTCCATGCCTTTCTAGCTGTTTCAAAAAGCCAAATCTCATTAGCACATCTCAAAAAGATTAATACCAAATATATCACAGCAAGACTGCCCTTTCCCAATTCAAGCCTCAGTCTCTCTGTCATTCTTGTCTCTTGAACTGATTTAACTGCATCATCCATTCTTTCAAATCTATTTGAACAGCCTGTATGATATAAAACATTCTGGTTTTATATCATACAGGCTGGTTTTATATCATACAGGCATAAAAAAATATTTAATGTCAGCATACACTCCTTCCCTATCCTTCCCCCTCACCTGTACCCCATAATAAGAAACAAAACACATAAACCCCCAAACAAAACATGCCTTCCAGAAGTCCATAAGTAGAAAGCCAAAGTCACTACTAGATGCATTCAGGTATCATTCCCAAAACTTTGCAAAATTCAATAACTTTTTTATTGACCAATTTTATTGTGCCCTCACATATTAACTCCGTTCTTCAGCCAGTATCTCACACTAGCAACCAGTCTCAACCCCTTGATAGTCGTGCATTCCCTTCATAGAACAGGCAGAGAAATGCAAATAATTCTGTTAGTGGAATCTGTAAAATCTGATTTAAGGCAGAATAAAGTTCCAATGATCTCATTGCTCATAAGGCGTCTGCCTCATTAAAACTTGCTGAACATCTCAGAGTTGCTCTGCCGAGTACAGGCAAAATCCAAAGAAATACCTAGATTATTCACAGTCCCTACAGTAAGGCTGTATAGGTGCCAACGAAATATATGCTCTAGCCTTCAGGTTATATTTTGC
The DNA here is from genome assembly GCF_901001135.1 of Rhinatrema bivittatum. Lineage (NCBI taxonomy): Eukaryota > Metazoa > Chordata > Amphibia > Gymnophiona > Rhinatrematidae > Rhinatrema > Rhinatrema bivittatum. The sequence continues at coordinate 706,898,843 of NC_042615.1, read as the reverse complement.
AAAATGAAATTTAAAACTTTTATTTCCAAGATTAATGAACTTGATAGCCCAGTCACCATACTGCCAACAAGTTGATAAGCAAATAAATGCTCATTAAAATGGACCAAAATTAGTCAGGAGCTTATTTACTAATTTCTGGCAGCATATCCAGCAATTTCTGGGCTTCTTCCATCATATCAAAGATTTGGTGTTGTTTTGGTGCCATACCCTTAATCTTGCTGGGGAAAAGTCCTGGAATAAAAGTATGCATTGATCCAGGAGTCAGCATTCTGAGCTTCTTACCTTTATGGTACTCCTTTATTATCTCCACTTTTTGGGCGTAATTCAGCAATTTTAGAATTACCACTCGAGGCCTATTTCTCCCCACCATCATGCCTCCCAAGTGATGCACATGCTTGATGATAATTGGGCTTCTCAAGTTTGGAAGGTCCAGCTCTTTAGCTAGTCATTCTTTGAGGGTGTGTTTCAAACTTTTCTCCTCTACCAATTCATTTTATCTGGCTAACTCACTTAACCAGCTAGTTTTTAAATATCTACCTCAATATTGTTTAGTTCTTCAAATCCAGAGCCCTATTTACTAAAGTGCATCAATGCAATAATGCATGTTAAGTGCCAAAATCAGTGCATAAAGGTGAATTTTAATACCTGCGTGAGGGAGCACATATGCGCACATTTGTCGGCTTGTGCACATGGATGCAGCGATTTTATAATATTCATGCATATATGTGCGCCTGTTATAAAATCAGCTATACGCGTATACATGTGCGCATGATTTTACATTGACACATGAATGTGCTCGCATAAGGTTTCATTCATATTTCTACAACACTCATGCCCTGCCCCAACCACATCCCACCCCTTTTATGAAAAAAATGTTTACTCACATACTGGGAGATATGTGCATACTCAGGCACCTCTTAAAATCTGTGCAACACGTGCCTGTTAGAATCCGGCCATCTTCCCAGACTCCTCGCCTTCAGATGCTCACTGCATGGCAGGGAGACGCCACTGATACTCTGACACATGTGTTGCTAGAACCTGGTGAAGAGATACATAGGATCGTGCATGCGCATTGGTGCACACGATTCTGTGAACTCTGGTGGAAGAGTCGGGTGATTGCCCTGATGATGATGTCACACGCTCAGGACTACTTATCCTGCCTGGACTGGGTCTCCTTCCCTCGGCAACAGGTTCCTTGGCCTGTTCCTGGTCCCTGCCTCCCTCGTCGTGTGCCTGGTTCTGGACACTGCTTCTGCCTGCTTGCTGCCTGTCTCGACCTCAGACCATTCTGGATTCAGCCTGCTTGCTGCTCATCTTGATCTCGGACCATTCTGGACTCTGCCTACTTGCTGCCTGCTTTGACCCCTGACTATGTTGGATTTCGTTTGCCTACTGCCTGCCCTGTCTCTGGGTCTTCTATCAGACTCTGCTGCTTTCCACCTGATTCACTCAGTGCTTGGACCTGGAATCTCTCTGCCTGTGGATTTCCTTTGTGGCATTTCAGCTGGGATTTCCTTTGTGGCATTTCAGCTACCATTCCAGACTGGGGTCCACATTGCCTACACCCAGTCCAAAAGGGCTTACAAAGTGGCTGGAGGGCTGCCCTCCTTACAGCACCAGGCCGATACACGTGCATATCTCCCGGCTTTGGTGCCCAAAGGGCTATTAAAATTCACCTGTTAATGTACATCAAAAACAAATTAAATATGCAATATCAGTATTGCCTGCTTGAGCATTACTAATAACACTAAAAATATTGGGCCACTGCATAGCAAAACGTACATATTAAACAGCTCACTAATATTATAGAGGTTACATTTCAGCAGCTTGTGAAGGGTTTACCCACAGACTTTATCCCCAATTTTCAAAGCGGACTTATACGTATAAGCTGTTTTGAAAATCTGCAAATGTCCCCATTACCTGTGCGCACATATACGCACAGGAAGTTATATCAAAACATGCAATAACTGAGGAAATATAGTAGAAAATAGAACAATATCATGGCTAGCAAATTAAAAATTAAACTTCTCTGGTCACAAGCACAGGTGTGTGTGTCTCTAGAGAGGCATCTAAACAATTATTTCTCTTCTATTTAAATTACTTCTTAATCAACCCCTGCAGAGCTTTGTGAGTCACTAGACCCAGAGGCAATTAGAACTTTAACACCAGTTATTTCTATACAACCTAAAAGGAGTCTATAAACACTGGATAGATTAAATAGATCGAGATTTCAAAACATGCAACAACAGAGGAAATATAGTAGAAAATAGAAGTCCATGGGCACACACACAGTCCTGGTGTTAAGAATTTCTGCACATCCCATATAGTCCACATAGCCACCGGCATATTCCGGGCCACAAAGTGTGAGGCTTAGGATTTCTTTTTAAGCTAAAATCTGGAACTCAAATAAAACACTCCTTACTTTCTGATGTCTAACTAAAAATACATACATCCACAAAGGAGGGTTGTACTTATATAGGAACAGGCAGCAACCAATGCAGCAGCCTCACAAGGAGGAGCTGTAAAATAGATGGAATACTCCTCTAAAGTTACTCCTCCTCCCTAGTTAGGCTAATAAGCTATATTTTAGTAAGGAACCCAATGGATCCTACATGTGCATTACCAATCATGGCATTTACTAAATTGTGGTACTCACTTACTGCTTAGTATATCCAGCATTAAATAAAGTGTATTAGAACTGCAAATTGTCTTTTAGTCATGGCGGCCTGCATAGAAAGAGCTCCCGGTTAACACCCCCCCCCCCCCCCCCTTATTTTTTTTAAATCTACCATCCAGTGCTCTACTGGAAGCCTCTATGGAGTACAAACTTGAAAGCATTCCAGTGATATGTCCATCACGGGGCTGGTAGCGCAATAGATCCTCGGAGAGCAGATTATCCTATGCCATCCAACCCCACAGGAAGGTTAAGTAGGGCCTGCCAACCCTGCAAGCCAGCTAGTAGCTTTTTCCGGTGCATCAAAGTTAAGCATCTTGCCGTCTTTCCAGACTTTTAGGAGAGCAGGGAACTGTAGCACAAACCTGATGTTCTTGTTGTAGAGGTCATTGCAAACAGGTTAAAAAAGCCACCTTTTAGCCGCCACAGCCACAGAGAAATCATGGAAAATCACAATCTTGTGCTCCTGATAGTGTAAGTCTCTATGTTTTCTGTAGGCAGCAAGTACCTCTGATCTCTGTGCCCAGTTCAAGAAATGTGCAATCACAAGTCTCGAGCGCCTGTCTGTGTCCCTCCGGGGGCCTAGGCGATGCGCCCATTCTATTGCCAGCTTCCCTTCCAGGATGCCTATCTGCAACGCTCCAGGGAGCCATGTCTCCAATAAATTTTTCGTCCATCTCCTGCACTACTTCAGGTATCCCCATAAATTTTGTTGTTGCGCCTAGCTCTGTTTTCTAGGTCTTCTAGTTTGTTATCAACCTCCTTCACCAAATTTTCCAGCGTGGACACCCGAGTAGTGAGAGCCTGCTGATCTTCTACAGCCGTGATTCTGCCCTGAGCTATCTCGATGTGGCACCCAATATCTCCTAAAGATTCTATTACCACAGTAAAATTTGCATTGATACCTTCAAAGTTATGTTCTAATGCCACCACCACCGCCATAGTCAGGCATGCAACCATCGCGTCATCCAAGCTTGTGCTCTCAGAGGCCCGTCTGCTGTTGGCCATTTTAAGATCTGTGTTACCTGGCTTGAGTTTTTCTTTTTCCTATTGTTGTGGCTTAGCTGACATCGCCGGTTAAATCTGGTCAGCAAATTTCTTTGCCGCAGTAATCACCCGTGCCCTGCTCTTCTTTTCCTGCAAATTTTATTTATTTATTTATTTATTTTAAGTTTTTCTATACCGGCATTCACGATAGGAATCGTATCATGCCGGTTTACAATTAACTAGGGGTGCAACAGGAGATATAAATGAATAAATAAGAACATTAACAAGTGCTGAGAGAAATAGTTGCAGTTACAATAAAACAGGGATACCACAAAAACTTGGAACAATGAAGAGGCGAAGGGGAAAACAAAAACTTGTGGCAGAGCAAAGGCAATAGGAATTCAACATTGATAACAAATTTGCCAGTTAATGGTGATTTAATGGTGATTTAATGGTGATTAATGGTGATTTAATGGTGATTTAAACAAATTTGCCAGTTAATGGTGATCTACACTGGTTGCCTATTCACTTTAGAATCCTATATAAGTTGATGACCACTATCTACAAAACAATACATCAACACTCTCCACTTAACTTACAAATCCCATTCAAAAAATACACCTCCACCAGACCCATCAGAGAGTCATACAGAGAAACCCTGCAGGTACCACACTCCAAAACCTCTCTCCACATAACCTTCAGAGACAGAGCTTTCTCCACTGCAGGACCTACATTATGGAACTCCATTCCACCTGATCTGAGACAAGAACCATGCCTTCCAACTTTCAGGAAAAGACTCAAAACATGGTTATTTAGGAAAGCCTTCCCAGACTACAGCTGAACTTTAACTCACCTTGAATCGAAAAAGCAGATCTTAACATTACCTGGTAAATGATAACTCTTAAACACCATAGCAAATTTTAGCGAGTTTTCCCCGCAATTTGTTAGCTTTTAGAGGGCCAGCACCCGGAGCTCCGATGAAAGAGGATCACCGGGCTCACCGCATCACGTGACCTCTTCCAAAATGTTATTTTTAAAGAATGTCCACACCTGATGTAAATTCATAACTTTTGTAGCAGTATCTTTTAATTTTTTTCTATTTTCCACATTTTATCAAAGTCTCCCTTTTGAAAATTAAATGCTAGAGCAGTAGATTTATTAATGTCTTCCCTCTAATCATTGATTCAAATTTGTTCACATTATGATCGCTGTTGCTGAGTAACTCCACCACTGTTATCTCTCGCACCAAATCCTGCATTCCGCTAAGAATTAGGTCTCAAACAGCTCCCCTTCTCATCAATTCCTGGACCAGCTGCTTCATGAAGCAGTCATTTATTTCATCTGAGATGGGTTTGCAGATCCTCACAGATAAATATCCCAACTGTGTACATAGTCTTAAAATTTGCATGGCAGTAAACGATATGCTCATTTGCTATAGTCAGTTGAAGAAGGAGAGGAAGAAACATTAAGATCAGCTATCACTAGATGCATATTTTGTAAAAGAAACCAGGAGAATGAATGCTCCTACTCCTCATCCAGAAGAAGAAGATGATGATCAACAGGATGAGGGCTATGATCCACAGGAAGAAGCACATGATTCAGAGGATGAGACAGAAGGCAAGGGACACATAAATGAGATAATTTCACTGATCTTCCATTTCTTAAAGAAAAATTAAAAAATGTATTCTTTTTATTACTTCTTGCATCTGGTATTTTTCCATAGGAATTAATCTCAAGACTTAAAGTAGGAGACAATGGGAAAAGAGGTTTCAGTATATAGCATTTTCTGCAATGGACAAAAATATTTTCAGAAACATATCTATTCTGGGTCAATGGGCTTTTTCAGCCAGCATCGAGGGACCCTGTACCCTGAGCCTAGGAGGGCTTTAGTTACCTCTGCAATTGTTCCCTGCACTATGCCGTGCATCTACTGACCCCTCCAGGGCTCTCTGTGTGTCCTGGAACAACAGGCCAATCTGAGGGGACGGAGTATGTGACAAGTCAACATATCACTTTCTGTCCTGGGGGCTTTTGCAGCCAGCAGGTCACTGCTGAAGGGTTACTGCCAAGGGGCATAACTAAGCCCTTTAATAAGCACCTGGGAACTCATTTTTGCCTAGTTTTTGATTTAAATGAAGATCTATGACCTCTGAGTTTTCCCCTATTCTTGGAGGTTTTTTGGCCTTTCTGGTTCCAGGCTCAGTTGTTTATTAGCTATGCCACCTTCCCCTTTTGATCCTGACACAATTGTGTGCATTTTGGGCTCCCCTTGGAGGGAATTTTCAAAAGGTTTTATGTGCATAAATGGACTTTACTCAATTAATGGGATTTTGAAAACTGCTGCTCTTACACACGTATCCATAGGGCTGAATTTTCAAAAGGTTTTACATGTGTAAATATATGCTATTTTTACATTTATTATTTATTTATTTATTTATTGATTTTTATATACCGACATTCGTCGAAACATCATGCCGGTTTACATTGTAACAAAATAACAAGAGAGAGAAATACAATTGGGAATGAAAGATATGCAACTGGGTGTTTCTGGCAGACTTTGTGAAATTCGATTGTTGCATTAGGAGTGGACCCTTGACCTGGTGCAGGATTGGTATGGTCCTCCGGACGGACCCGGAGAGCGCCTGCCACCAGGAGGCGGAGCACAGCAGGAGACAGAGGCTAGCTGGAGCTTCACCAATAGCAACCCAGGGTTCCATCAGGTTGAGTCCTTGATTACCCAGGCCACCTGGTCTTAGGTGGGCCTCGCAGGGTCTCCTAGAGAGAAAGTTCAAGGGAGTGCCCACCACAAACAAGGGTGTGTGGTCGGTGTTCAGATAAGGAAGTCCAGGGTCAATCTGGGCATGGTCAGGTCAAGAAGAAGGTCGCGTTCCAAGTAGCAGTCAAGGGTAGTCGGAGTTCCAGGCAGAGGTCAGATCAGGCGGTGATCAGAAAGTAGTCGGAGTTGCAGGTCAAGCGGCGATCAGAGAGTAGTCGGAGTTCCAGGCAAAGGTCGAAAACCAGGCACAAATCAAAAGAGGTCAGGGACAGACGAGCCGGGGAAGCAACTAACCCCAAGGAATGGAGAAGTTGCTAAGGCAACTCCTGAGTGTCAGGAGCCGCCTTAAATAGTTATCCGGGGCTGACGTCATCTGGAGGGGCCGGCAGTCCTGTCGCGCCGCGGGCCCTTTAAAAGGAGAGAAGGAGCACGTGCAAACGCCTAAGGTCCTGCCCTGGGAGAATCGGCGGTGGCGTCTCCACCGTGAAGTAAAGGCCTGCAGCGGGAGGGGCCGGCCGGAAGTGCCTGCAGGCTCTCCGAAACGCCTCTCCCGTCCTCCCCGGAGCAGGGCTAGCTCCGGAACGGCGCAGGAAGGGAGGTAAGATGGGCCAGTCATGAATCCTGCGACCGGCCGTCGCAACATCTATTGTTTTATGTGTTAAGTTTTAATTTAGTTATTTAGACAAATTTAGGTTTATAGTTTCTTTTTAAAATATGTGTGTCTTCTAAAATTGATTCGAGTATTGAAGTAGTTATTGGGAATGAAAGATATGCAACTGGGTAAACAGATTAAGTGGGGAAGGACAACTTCAAAAATGGGGGTCTTTTGTGCTGCAGTAAATAGCCCTTCTCAAGAGCACTGTCAGTGCTATTTAATTGGAGTAAAGCAAGATACTCTGGCTAAACTACACCATGTTATTAATTCAAAAGCTGACATAATCAACTGCTGCTCAATTATGAATTAAATTATATTAACTATGATTTGATCTATAATCAGCAGTGGGACACAGCTTTTTTCACAGAAATCTGGTTGTATTATGATGACCTGCTGCTATGTTCTCAGCTGGCTTTCCAAGGTTTTAAGTTCTACTAAACTCCCTGTTTAGAAGATCAAGGGGTGAGATAGGGTTATGGCTAGGGATATCCTCAGGATTAGTAAACAAAAGGCTATTTACATAATTGGGATAGAAGGTCTTCTGTTGGTTTTAGGTCTGGATTATACTCTGTGGGGCTGATTTCCCACAGCATTTAAATGCTTAAAAATGGGTTTTACATGTGTAAATGCACTTTACCGAGTAAGTGGGCATTTCAAAAATTGCTACTATATATTTGCCATTGAATTGTCGTTAGGATTTACCTGTGTAAGTGCACTTTACACGGCTAAATGGCTATTGAAAATTGCTATGACAGTAGTTACATTTACACGTGTAAATCTTTTTGAAAATTATCCCCTTTGTATCTTAAAAATTTATTGTGCACCTAGAGATTCACACAAGCAGCTACAGGATCTAAACCAACTGATTTCCTCAATAGTTATTGACTATTCAGGAGTGCTACTTAATGATTTTAATTTACTGATTGATAATGCCCTATATCATTTTCCAATTATTTTATTTCATCATATAAGCTCTTCAGTTAAATCAAGTACCGTATTTTTCGCTCCATAAGACGCACTTTTTTTCCCCAAAAGTGGGGGAAAATGTATGTGCGTCTTATGGAGCGAATATAAAAAAAAAAAAAAAAAAAAAAATCTAACAAAACCCCCCCCCCCCCGACTCCCCCAAGACCTGCCGACTTAATTTCCTACAACCCCCCACCCTCCTGACCCCCCCAAGACCTGCCGACTTAATTTCCTACAACCCCCCACCCTCCTGACTCCCCCAAGACCTGCCGACTTAATTTCCTACAACCCCCCACCCTCCTGACTCCCCAAGACCTGCCGACTTAATTTCCTACAACCCCCCACCCTCCTGACTCCCCCAAGACCTGCCGACTTAATTTCCTACAACCCCCCACCCTCCTGACCCCCCCCCAAGACCTGCCGACTTAATTTCCTACAACCCCCCACCCTCCTGACCCCCCCCCAGACCTGCCAAACATCCCTGGTGGTCCAGCGGGGGTCCAGGAGCGGTCCGGGAACGATCTCCTGGGCGTGGGCTGTCGGCTGCCAGTAAACAAAATGGCGCCGACGGCCCTTTGCCCTCACTATGTCACTGGGACCGACCGCTGCTATTGGTCGGTCTCAGTGACATAGTGAGGGCAAAGGGCCGTCGGCGCCATTTTGATTACTGGCAGCCGACGGCCCACGCCAGGAGATCGTTCCCGGACCGCTCCTGACCACCAGGGATGTTTGGCAGGTCTTGGGGGGGTCAGGAGGGTGGGGGGTTGTAGGAAATTAAGTCGGCAGGTCTTGGGGGGGTCAGGAGGGTGGGGGTTGTAGGAAATTAAGTCGGCAGGTCTTGGGGGAGTCAGGAGGGTGGGGGGTTGTAGGAATTAAGTCGGCAGGTCTTGGGGGGGTAGGAGGGTGGGGGGTTGTAGGAAATTAAGTCGGCAGGTCTTGGGGGGGTCAGGAGGGTGGGGGTTGTTAATTTAAAGGGTTGGGATTGGGGGTTTTTTTGGGGGGAGGTGTTCCCAGAGAAAGAAAAGTTTTCTGATCTGGGGAGTGGACCGAAATGGCCCTTCCCAGACCCGAAAACAAAATGGGGAGAAAAAAAAAAGCTATGCACTCCCCTAATTTGCTCCATAAGATGCCCAGACGCAGAGCCGGTTTAGCACAATTTTTTTTTTTTTTTATTTTCCCCATCTGAATCCTAGGTGCGTCTTATGGTCAGGTGCGTCTTATGGAGCGAAAAATACGGTAAATCATGAAAAAACAGTTATGATTAGGTAGCTCAGTTCCTTCTGTATTGTCTGATAATGATGTATTATTTGGGCACCCTGTGAAGGTACAAAATAAGGTAGGGTTAATACCAGATTCGAAGAAAGCACAAATTGCTAATGTTGCTAGAGTATCCTTTTTCAAATTAAAAATGATTCGCCCTTTAAAAAATACATTGCCCAGTGAAGATTTCAGAGTAGTAATACAGCAGCTATTTTAAGTCAGCTAGACTATTGCAATGCTATTTATTTAGGGTTGCCAAAAGACCTAATTAATATATTGAAATTGATGCAAAATGCTGCTATATGGTTTGCCATGAGGTCCATATCGACTCCTTATCAGAAAAAATGTACAATGGTTGCAAATAAATGAAATAATTTGTTTTAAGGTTCTGACCATGTCTCATAAATCTATGTTTTTGAAAGAGTATTGTCTTATTGGGAGGTTAAGTTGGTATATCCCATTGTGTACTTTATGATCATCAGAGCAAAATTTACTTGCTCCCCCATCTACTGCTTCTTTTCATTTAAAATCAGCTGTTCATAGAGCTTTTCCCCTTGCAGTCCCAGTGTTATGGAATTCATTGCCTGCAATAGTACATCACGAAGGAAATTGTTTAAAGTTTAGAAAACAAGTGAAGGCATTTCTTTTTGCTAGGGTATATGCAGAATCTATGGAAATTTAAAGTGGGTTCTATAAGAGTGCAATTTATGTTTGTTTTAAATATTATTTTAGTGTGTATATTGATATGAAAATGTTTTTATTGTTTTTAATATTTTATGTATGATGCATTGTGAATGTAAAGATGTAATCCACCTTGAACGTATGGAACTGGCGAAATATAAAGTGGAATAAATAAATAAATAAGTGATCACCATTGAACAAGGCAGACCACTCTCTAGATCTGGGTTTTCACTCAACAAGAGACAGTGGACTTAAGAACATAAGAACAAAAGACTTGCCATATTGGATCAGACCAAAGGTCCATCAAGCCCAGTATCCTGTTTCCAACAGTGGCCAAGCCAGATCACAAGGACCTGGCAGGATCCCAAGGGGTAGATAGATTCTAAGCTGCTTATCCCGGGGATAAGAAGTGGTTTTCTGCAACTCCACCTTAATAATGGTTTATGGACTTTTCATCCAGGAACTTGTCCAAACCTTTTTTAAACACAGGCTAACAGCTTTCACCACATCATCTGGCAATGAATTTCAGAGCTTAATTATGCATTGAGTAAAAATATTTTCTCTTATTAATTTTAAATATACCACTTAGAAACTTCATTGTGTAACCCCTAGTCTATGTACTCTTTGAAAGAGTAAACAACCAATTAATGTTTACCCATTTCACACCATTCATTATTTTATAGAACTCTGTCATATCTTCCTTAGCCATCCCTTTTCCATGCTGAAGAGACCTAACCTTTTTGGTTTTCTTCATAGGAGAATTGTTCCATCCCCTTTATCATTTTGGCTGCCCTTCTGTTAGTAATCTGTTAAGATCTGTTATACTCTGTAGGCAGAGTTAGCAATCTGATGTGAAACTTGCTAGGGGTTAGCAGTCTGTTATGAGTTGACTCCTAAAGAAGGAGTTAGCGATCTTAAGTGTCTCAGATATCGTCTTGCTAAGGAGTAGCAATCTGTAATGAATCTGAGATAGTAGTGGGTGAATCCCTGGGCCGGTGGCAGATGACCACTCCCCTGGGAGGATGTCCCGAGAGGGACCACCGGCTAGGCTTGAGTATGGAGACAGACACACATTAGTTCTTTTATTTAACAGGTTTTAGAAACCACCAGAGGTGGCAGTAGTGAGCCAATATGCCCGGCAGGGCTGTAGTCCCTCAGGTACTGGAACCGTGATCCAGGATGGCTGAGCTGTTGAGAAACTGTAGAAAGTGAGTAGGCAGAGTAGACAAAGTTCAGGAACAGAACTAGATGACAAAACTCACATAAGGTCTCAAGGAGGCTCAGGAACTGGAAAGGTGTAGGCCCTCGAGGAGCGAGTACCTGGTTCCAGGGAAAGCTCTGAGAGAGCGATGGTAACTCACAATTGTTTGTAGCAGCGATAGCTTCCAGGCAGTAGGGAATCTTCAGTGTCCAGGAACATGGACCCTCGAGGAGCGAGTACCGGTTCCTATCTGTAACCTGAAAGTAAAGAAAAGTGCGAGGCCCCCGAGGAGCGGGTACCTCTGCTAAGTCCGAGGAGGCAGAGTAGCTTGAGGGAATCCTAACCGGATCCGAATCCTCTCCTTGCTAACTCGATTAGGTAGTGAATTAGAGACCTTTAAATATTGGAAGCGGATGACGTCATCTCAGGGGTCACCCCTGAGGTTCGCGCCCTTGCTGGTACTTGAATCAGAGCGTGCGCACGCGCCCTAGGTCTTCAGGCAACATGGCAAATCTGCGTCATCGAGCCAGTCCAGGGACGCCGGAGGGAGACAGCATGGAGACGCCGCGGCAGCCAGCCGTCCATCAGTCCCGGAGGGAGTCGCCACAGAGGTAAAGAGGGAGGAGTGAGGGTGTTGAGCAGTGACGGACGCAACCCCTTCTCTGAACCTTTTCTAATTCTGCTATATCTTTTTTGAGAAGTGGTGACCAGAACTGCACACAATCAAGATGAGGTTGCACCATGAAGCGATATAGAGGCATTATGATATTCTCTGTTTTATTCTCCATTCCTTTCCTAATAATTCCTAGAATTTTGTTTGCTTTCTTGGCTACTGCTGCATGCTGAGCAGAAGATTTCAACATATTATCAACTATGACACCTAGATCCTTTTCCTGAATGGTGACTCCTAATGTGGAACCTTGTATTGTGTAGCTACAATTTAGGTTACTCTTCCCTAAGTGCATCACTTTGCACTTGACCAAATTACATTTAATTTTCCATTTGCATGCCCACTCTCCTAGTTTTGCAAGGTCCTCTTGCAGTGTCTCACAATGCTCTTGTGATTTAACAACTTTGAATAATTTGGTGTCATCAGCAAATTTGATCACCTCACTCGTTGTTCCCATTTCCAGGTCATTTATAAATATATTAAAAGGCAGTGGTCCCAGAACATATCTGGTGCACTTCACTATGTACCTTTCTCCATTGGGAACATTTACCATTTAGTCCTACTCTTTGTTTTCTATCTTTTAACCAGTTACCAATCCACAAGAGGATGCTGCCCCTATACCATGACTTTTAATTTCCTAAGAAGTCTCTCATGAGGGACTTTGTCAAATGCTTTTTGGAAATCCAGATAAACTACATTAACTGGTTCACCGTTATCCACATGTTTATTTATGCCCTCAAAAAAATGTAGCAGTTTGGTAAGGCAAGACTTCCCTTAGCTAAATCCATGTTGGCTCTGTCCCAATAAATTATTCCTATTTATATGTTCAGCAATTTTGTTCTTTATGATAGTTTCTACCATTTTGCCTGACAAAGACATCAGATTCACTGATCTATAGTGTCCTGGATCACCCCTTGATCCCCCTTTTAAAAACTGCTGTTATATTAGCAACCCTCCAGTCTTCAGGTACCATAGACAATTAAAATGATAGTTTACAAATTACTAATAGCAGGTCAGCAATTTCATTTTTCAGTTCTTTTAGTATTCTGGGATGTATATCATCTGGTCCAGGTTATTTCCTACTCTTTAGTTTGTAGGGCACAATGACAGAAATAGATGAGAACTGTGCATTCTGTTTGAAAAAGAAAACTTACTGCAAGCTCTTTTTAGCCCATATTAAGTAATTTTTCTGAGAAGTTTGTGATATTAACACTGAATAAGATGGTTTTAAATCGGTTTTCAGAGTTATAATTGATCATGGATCAGTTAACTCTAAGTCTAGGTATACTACAAAAAACACAACCAGTGTGAAAAAATATTGATAAATTTATAATTATCTTTGACTAGCATGAAGGATCCTCATATAAAACCCTTGCTGTTTTTAAACTTTTAAACAGCAAGTTTTAGGTTATAATCATTAGTCCAGTAACAAGTCCCAAATCAAAAACTCTTGAATTCACTGAACTCTTTTACAAGTGTATTTTTTGGATATTTATATTTTTTTAATTCACTTAAAAAGCTCTCTGACACAGGTTCATGTTTTGAGTCTCTCTGCATCAAAGGGAACACCTTCTCTCCTCTCGAAACAATTCAATCCTCATACAGCCATCTTAAACATTATTGAAGCCTTCATCCTACCAGAAGGAAACAGAACAATTCATAGGTATTCCACAGGCACATGATCACTGTAATCCTCATAATCAATGGGGCAGTGCTGTTGTCAATCACATTTAAATGACTGAATGCCATTCAGCTTTGTCATTTAAACCCTCAGGCTTAATTACATTATTTAAAAATCCAATATTGTTCCCATAGAGTTAAATGTGCTTGGGACTGACACCACAAATGTATAATGGTACATGCTCCTATATATTCCAAAGCAGATTAGTAAAACTGTGTCCAAATAGAATCTAATGTTCCACTATAGATGCCTGTAGTTTTTTGGTATTTAACAACACCAGTGTTCAGTAATATAGATTCTAATCATATGTTTAGTGTGCCCAATACAGATTTTTCTGACCCAGACATATAATGAGATAAATCACTTGCGTGAATTTACAGTCAGTAATGGTAAGATTATAAAATGAACATGACCCACAAGCATGGTGACCTATATGTGCACCACTCACATCACTGTTCTGAGATGGTAACTAGGACTTCGCTATTATGTCTACAGTCCTTGGAAAATGCTATCACCTAAAGATGTGATATAAAGACAAACTTGCCAGAGCCTTCTTATGATGTTAACAATCTCATGAGCTTTAGCCAACTTGATGTACCGAAGGTGGACCCTTGGGCCGAGGTAGGGTTGACGCAACCCATAGGACGGATCCTACGGGTCCCCACAGTCGGCAGGCAGAGTGGGTTGAAGGATGGAGGCGCTTCACCAATACCAGCCCTCGTTCCCCGCGGGTTGAGCCTTTGGTGCCAAGGCCGGCTGGACTTAGGTGGGCCTCCGTATGTCATCGTCGATGAAAGGATCAAGGTCAGCCCAGAGGCAGCAGTGGAGAAGAGGAGAAGTTTGTACTGGATGAGACGGAGTCTCGGAGACCCGGGCGCCAATAGAACCAAAGTCAGACATGGGGACACGAGCAAGAACAGGCCAAAGCCTGAATAAGCCAAGTCCAGGACGTAGACTGAAGAGGTGTCGTAAGGCAAGCTGGAGTTAGGGCTGGCGGCAATCTGGAAGCAGTGGCAAGCAAGGCTGAGGTCAACACGAGGAGAGAGTCAGGAATGTAGGCAAGCAATGTATAGGTCAGGGTCTGGAGAGAGGCAACGGAATAGTCAGGTGATGCAGAGGTCTGGGTCTGGAGAGAGGCAATGGAGTAGTCAGGCAATGCAGAGGCCTGGGTCTGGAGAGAGGCAACGGAGTAGTCAGGCAATGCAGGGGTCCAGGCTTGGAGAGAGTCAACGGCATGGTCAGACAAAGCAGAGGTCCAGGCTTGGAGAGAGTCAATGGTGTGGTCAGGCAAAGCAGAGGACCATGCTTGGAGAGAGTCAATGGCGTGGTCAGGCAAAGCAGAGGTCAAGGCCCGAGGAGGCACTCCGAGGATAGGCTGAGAATCAGGAACACAGGAATGAGGAAACTGGAAACAGGAGTCAATGACCCTACTTAAGACACAGAGACGCATGCGCCTAGGGAGGGGCACAGCGCTGAGTAGCGGCGTCTCTCCTCAGGCCATGCGAAGAGGCCCAACACGGAGCACAAGGATTAGTAGCTGAGCCGGAGGCACCAGGGGAGGCCCGAGGACAGAGCCAGCAGCCTACCACCACCAGGGATGAGGGACCAGGCACTCCATACACTTGAGAGAGGTGAGGGGGGTCGAGCCGTGGGTCTGCCATAGCCGGCACATGTAACACAACTAATATAACACACACACACTGATGACACTGCTGATCAGATTGTGCAACTGGATTGTGCAACAGCCATTCACAATCATACTGCGTGAAAAAATGCAAATTAGCATCAACTGAATTTAACCAATTAACAAATATCTGTAATTTTGGCTTTTTTAGATGTCCAAATACAAAAGACATCATCAATGTACCAAGTCCATAATCTAACATTGATAATCCAATGGGACCCATAGAGATGTGTTGATCCTAATTTGCATTTTTCCATGCAATGTGATTATGGAAGACTGACTTTTTTGGTTATTTGGATATGAGGATCTCTGGGAGCATGTGCCTGTAGAATATTTATAAACTGTTATTATGTTTCCTTTCAGTAGGATGAAGGCTTCACTAATGTTTAAAATGGCTGCATGAGGATCGAATTGTTTGGAAATGAGAGGAGGTGTTCACCCTGATGCAGAGAGATTTGAAATACAGACCATGTCAGAGAGTTGCTTAATTGCATTTAAAAAATATATAAATATCCAAAAAATACACTTGAAAAAGAGTTCAGCAGATTGAAGAGTTTTTGATTTAGAGTTTGCTACTAGACTGATGATAACAACCTAAAACTTTCACTTTTAACATTTTTAAATAGCAAGCTCTTTATATTAGCATCTTTCATGTTAGTCAAAGATGATTATAAATTTATCAATATTTTTCCAGAATGGATGCATTTTGTAGTTTCACTATATCATACTTCCATGTGTATTTTGGGAATTGCCCTAAGAAATCAAGGCCTGATTTAAAAATACATTTACATGCTTAAAATTGGATTTTACACATGTAAATGCACTTTACTTGTGTAAGTGGGCTTTTGAAAATTGCAACAATATATATCATTGTATTGTCCATAGGTTATGCATGTGTAAGTGAACTTTACACGTGTAAATGGCATTTGAAAAGTGCAAGAAGCACAAGAAAATATGAAGTAAAGAGCACACACACATAAGGTAAAAATAAGAAAAAAGGAATGTGAGGCAAGACAGTAAACTGTTCTGTTGTGTAAATTAGCCTGTATATTTTTATTTCCAGACAATCAGGATAAACTTAGTTAATAAATTCCAAATAACATGTAAATAGTGCCCCGATACAGCCGTGTTTCCCACCATAGCTGCATCAGGGGGACCAGCGAACAAACATATCTATAAGTAAGAAACAAATCACGAACGAGAACAGTAGGCAAATACAGAAACAAAAACTATTTTTTAACAATAAAAAAACTGAAGGTTAAAAAGACATACCACAGAAGCTCATATTCAGACAGGGGTGGATTTTAAAAGGTTGCGCGCACGCATCCATGTGTACACGCTACCTGGCATGCGCACATGGATACCCGATTTTATAACATGCGCGTGCAGGTGCGCGCATGTTATAAAATCGGGGGTTGGCGCACGCAAGCGGGTGCACAATTGTGCAACTTGCGCGCACCGATGCCCGAGGCCTTCCCTCATTCCCTCCCAGGCCGCTCCGATTTCGGAGCGGCCTCGGAGAGGACTTCCCAACCCCCTAACCTAACCTCCCTTTCTCTTCCCCTAACCTTCCCTTTCCCTAGCCCTATCCTAAACCCTCCCTGACCTTTATTTTACCTGTTTCGCCTGCCTTCGAGCAGGTGCAAGTTGCGTAGGCTGGCAGCCTGCCTGCACACGATCCTCCAACATAGCAGCAAATGGCCACTGTGCCGGAGGCCTCTGGCCCCACCCCGCCCCACCTCCTGGACTGCCCTGCCATATAAGATGGAGCAAAGGCAGGAAAGAATAAAAAAACACAATATAAGTACCTGCAAAATTAATTTATATATGAACCACTCTTTATGCAGAGGACAGCTTCATGGATACAGTACTGGCGTATTTTGTTAAAACAGAGAACAAACAATGGGCCGGATTTTAAAAGGGTTACGCGCATAAGTTATGCGCTTAACCCTTTTAAAAGCCCCCTGTGCGCGCCAAGCCTATTTTGCATAGGCTCGGCGGCACGCACAAGCCCCGGGACGGGCATAAGTCCCGGGGCTTCGCAAGGAGGGCGTGCCGGGTGGGCGGCGTGAATTTCGGGGCAGGGAGGGAGGCGTGTCGGGGGGGTGACGCCGGCCCGGGGGCGTGGTCGAGGCTTCCGGACCAGCCCCCGGGTTGGGTGATGGCGCGCCAGCAGGCCACTGGCGCGCGTAGAGTTACACCTGCTTCGGGCAGGCGTAACTCTGCTGACAATGGTAGGGGGGGGTTTAGATAGGGCCGATGCAGTGGGTTAGGTAGGGGAAGGGAATGGGCAGCGCGCGTAGGGCTCGGCGTGCGCAAGGTGCACAAATGTGCACCCCCTTGCGTGCACCAACCCCGGATTTTATAAGATACGCGCAGCTATGCGCGTATCTTATAAAATCCGGCGTACTTTTGTTCGCGCCTGGTGCACGAACAAAAGTACGTGCGCGCGTATGTTTATAAAACCTACCCCAATGTTTGCAGAAGGAAAAACTTAAAGTTTGGGGACCGACAAAACAAGGGATTGAACCTACTGGAAATTTAGATGTTTCTCACGGCATTTTGTCAAACACAATGGTGCATGCCCCTGAAAATAAGAAAGAAGAACAAAAACTAGGAACAAAGACCAGAAAGGAAAGAATGGCAGGCAAGACTGTGTATAAACTTCTCAAAATGTTTAAACAGCATGTCCTACAGCAGCTGGTCAGACTGTATACCCAAAGGAGCTGGGAAGCACTTCAATATAAATATACTAAGTCAGAAGCATGTCAAAAAGTCATGTGATAGAGAGAGCCAATGAGAAAAGAACGACAGGTAAACAAAGCAATAGAGAACTGCGGGATTTCAAGAACTGCTGATTGTGAAAATAATCCGCAGAGCCCAATGGAAACTTAATAGTAAACAAAGGGTACTTTACAAGACTGATCAGGGGAGCAGAACAGGCAGATAGTAAGCAAGACTTTAAATGTCATACTAGAAAAAAGGTGACCATTCTATCTCCCAGTTAATTCCCTGGGGAATTAAAGAATTGAATTAAAAATACAGTGTTGTTGCTTGCGAATTAGGGCGGAGGAAAAGTCACCGCCCCTCTCTGGATGATGTAGTTCAAGCGCAAAAAATTTGAGAGCAGTAATGTCATGGTTGAAAGCTAAATATATCAAGAAAGTCACCACAAAAAATCAGCGATCCTCAATAATTAGACATAAATCAAAAGAGAAAACTCTGTCGCTGACTAGATAATAAACTTTAAGATGACATTTATATATGACTTTGTTCGTATTCTCTAAAGCTTTCATGCACCTACACTCTGTAGAACCATTGATTTACTATCAAACTCATCTTAATTCAACAAATATTTTTATGGAGTAGGAGGGAGGTTTCATATGCTGTGTAGGTGTCCCCGCACCAATACATAATTGGTTATAATCATTAACCAACCTCCTCCTCCGTGGTGATTTTTTGTGAAAATAACGAAAAAAAAATTTGTGAAAGTCCCAATGGAACTTCAGACTTAAAGTAACAGCGAGACTGCCGGCATTAAAAGCCGACTTCTTTATAAATTATTGTCCTGTTGGCGCTGTAATGGCTACAAAGCTGAAGTTATCTGATCAAAACAAATGACATTTCTAATTTACTATATCCAGTGCCACTCTGATGTGTTTATAATGATGTTAACGAGAAACTACTGAACTGTCAAAACCTGATGACAAGAATACGGGTGCTCTATATCGTGCTGTGGCGCCGGGTATTGAAATGTAACTTAGAATGTCCCTATTTTATGTGCAGAATATTGTAAATCTACCCTGTAAGATAAATCACAGCAGAGAATTAAAATTTATTTCATCATTCATACCCCGTGGGGAAGATGATGTGAGAGTGTAGATCCAAAAAGCCTCTCGTAAATTGAGCATCGACCATATATCTCCACCCCTGGAGGGGAGTTCTATATACTCTAAGACTGTCCAATGTAATTCAGCTATCGTGTGACCAAAGTCTGTGAGATGTTGTACCATGGGGGCTGTCATCTTGGATGTAGTGAATCTAGATTTGTGCTCTACCAATCTGACTTTGATGGGTCTGGTAAACAACGTTGTATGACCGACAATTGGTGTTGCTTCTCCGCCAAACTTTGTATTTGGAAACGGGGTCCTCCCATAATATCCCCGTGAGGGTTTGTGCACACCAGCTGCAGTGTCCACAAGATTGATGACCCACAACTGTCTCTTCATTGCTGAAATTATCTATCTGTGCGTGAACTGTCTGATCTCGAATGTTTCTTCCCCGGGTCATGGCAAACATGGGTGGTTCTTTAAAGATATTGTGTAATGAGAGTACGTGCCAATGACGCTTAATGGCTGCTGTGATTATACCTACTGCTGTAGATTGTCTCAGAACGCACGTCAATCGTGATTCTTCCTTCTTCGGTTTATACCGTAGTAAAGCTTGACGATCGCTGAACTTGGCTCTTTTAAGCTCTTGTAAGCTAGCCAGTGTGCGACCAGAGGAAATTCCTGCCGACCAGACCAGAGGGAGGAGCGATTTTCAATGATTCTAGCACGGAGTGCACACATAGTTTTGCCTATTTTTAACAAAGGGCATAAGATCACATAAATGATGCTGCTTGATGAGCAAGTAGTAAGATGTTTCAAAGGGTAAATTTTCTGTGTGATCAGATGTGTGAAATTCTGAATAGATAAAGAATGGACACATACTGAGCATTGGGTGCATAGGAAGTGACAATTGGTGAAAGAGCTTGGGGCTGAAGTTGTAGGTTTAAGTTCAGAGCTAATCAAAATATCCCTGAGGTTTCTCCCACTGGTGAATGAGAAATGGGGTAATTCCTGGAAAACAGAGTGGGGTGAAAGAATGTTCCAATGATTTTTAATAATTGAAGTGACTGCTTTGGTGTTGGCTGAAAAAGGAAGGATACAAGATAAACGGTTATCAACTATTATCATGTTGCAAAAATAAAAGGTCACAGTTGATATAGAGTGCTCTTTCCTAAGCCTGCTTGATAACCTGAGATGGGATAGCCTCAGGCCTGGATACATGCAGACAAGACCTCAGCTTGTGTAATAAAATCCTTCCATGAAAAGCAAAGTCTACGGAGACGAAAAAATTGACCTACGGTGATATTGTTACGCATTGGATAAGGGTGATGGCTGGCATAATGTAGTAGTGTGTTACGGTCGGTGTGCTTCCAATACAAGGATGTGACAAAGGAGAAAGTGCCAATACTTACCAGAATGTCTAAGAAAGGAATATGAGACTGGGTGTAAATGATGTTTGAATTGTAAATGGGTATTGCAACTATTAAGCCAGTCAAAGAACATATAGAACTGCACTTCCGTACCTGTCCAGATGAAAAAGATACTAAGAATTCAAAAAACTCAAAAGTGTAAGAATAATACCAATCTATACAATGAACAATCTCACTTAATCAATATAAAGATGTGTGAAAAAAATAGTAAGTTTAAATAAAAAGAATGACCATCATATTGCAGTGTGTGAAACATCATTTAGAGTTCTAAGTGCCGCCTCTTTTAAGTGCATAGGTTTTAATCATCAGTTATTCTAGAATTTAAGGGGCAGATTTTAAAAGCCCTGCGTGCGTAAATCCAGCCGGATTTACGTGCGCAGGGGACATGCGCGCCGGCGCGCCTATGTTGCATAGGCCGCCAGCGCGCACAAAGCCCCGAGACGCGTGTAAGTCCCGGGGCTTTGCTTGGGGGGCATGTCGGGGGCATGTCGGGGGGCGGGTCGGGGGTGGCGCGGCATTCGGGGGCGTTCCGAGGGCGGGGCCATGGGCATGGTGCCGGCCCAGGGGCGTTCCGGGGGTGTGGACGAGGCCTCCGAACCAGCCCCCGGGCCAGGTAATGGTGTGCCGGCAGCCCGCTGGCGCGCGTAACTTTCGTAACAAAGGAGAGGGAGGATTTAGTTAGGGCTGGGGGGTGGGTTAGGTAAGGGAAGGGAGGGAAAGGTGGGGGGGGGGGTCAGAAAAAAAGTTCCCTCCGAGGCCGCTCTTTTTTCGGAGGCAGGCTGCTTGGCTCGGCGCGCGCAGGTTGCACAATTGTGCACCCCCCTGTGCGCACCGACCCTGGATTTTATAACACGCGCGCTGCAGTGCGAGCATGTTATAAAATCGGGCGTAGATTTGTTCGCGCCGGGATGTGCGAACAAATCTATGCCCACGCATAACTTTAAAAATCTACCCCTAAGTGCACAAATCAAAATCCACTATTGTGCAGTCCAATCTTCCCCTATTTTTTATATATATATATATTGAAACAGTTTTTGCAGTGTATAAATAACTCAAATACCACTTATCTGTAGAGTTATTGTGTAGAAGTCTAAGGGATGCTGTATATAATTAATTCCACATCATTGTAATAAGATTGCCCAACATTGCAATGTTTCGGAAGACAGTATTTTCTTCCTTCTTCAGGGACACAAGCAGAATGGAATCAGCAGAGCCCCTATATCTGCAAAAAATGCACATCAAATATAGGGGAAATGACCAAGAGCTCTTTGGACACACATCAATTGCTTTTGGCAAAAAGAAAAAACAAGAGAGATCAATATATACTCACAGTCATAAGAGGAACTACACAGACTCAATGCAGACATTGCTTTAGAAGTTACGGGAGAAAAGCTGCTAATGTCAAGAGTTATAAAAAATTCAAACTGATGCAGGTTCTAAAAACCAGGTACATTAAAATAATAACTGTTTCGAAACTTACTGCTATCTTCACGCTCATTATTCTTCTCCCTGCATTGTATTGATCCGCGGTCAGGAAAAATGCTTGCTGGCCGTAGGCAGCATCTTTCTGGCTTTTAATCAAAAAAATGGCGCAAAAAGAGCTGTCAATCACCCAGGTAGTTTTCGGTGAACTCAACTTTTTAAAAAGATGTCATCAATATACCGAAACCAGACAGGGAAAAATTGCCTGAAAGGGGAGCCATAAACATGGTCAGACTCAAACTTGGAGACATATAAGCAGGTGATCGATGGGGCCATAGTGGCTCCCATGGCTGTACCTGTAATTTGTTGATAAAAATCACCTAAGAAAGAGAAATAATTCTGGCTTAAAGCCAAACATGTAAGGGACACTAAAAATGAGGAGGGTATGCGCTCATTCACTTGTTGTTGCGCTAGTGTTATGCCCGGTCACAGATCGCTGCGGCCACGTGTACTTACTTCCTGCACTGCTCTCCTGCCCTCCCCGGGCTGCTCGAGACTCGGGCCAGCTTTCACAGCCGTGTTCCCCGGGACTCCTCATGGCGGCCTGGATGTTGCCGCCATCTTCCTGGACTTCGGGCCTTCCTAGGTGCACGCCACCGGGCCCTCCTTTGAAGCCTCCTCAGCGGGAACCTCGGGGGCGTCTCCAGTTGATGACATCATCAGACCGGTGTATTTAAACTCCACCTTCGCCCTCAGCTAGCTGATTTGGCAACAAGTACCGTACATCTTCGATAACTCTTCGCTTCATGCCTTGGACTTGGACCCTGTCTGGTACCTGCTCCTCGGGGGCCAGTGCATGCACTGGGGACTCGCTCTCCTTGCCTACCCCACTCCTCGGGCTGGCTCTGCATCTCCTGGGTTCTAACCTGCAAGGCCTCCCGTTCCTCAGGACTACCTCTGGGACACCTCAACTATCCGTGAGTTCTACTGAGGGACTCCCCCACTCCTTAGGGTTGTGCCCGCAGTCTGAACAAGACTGGCCGTGCCTCCTGCTCCTCGGGACTGTGCGTACATGTTATATTGACTGCCAGAGCATCCCCGCTCCTCGGGGTAGCACCTACGTACTATATTGAGACTGCCTACACGTCGCCGCTCCTCGGGGCTGTGCTACATCATCACTAGAGGCTCAGCTCGAGCTTCCCTGTCCTGTGGGCTGGTCTATGGCATTACATCATCATCCTAGGCTGTGCAGCTCCTCCCTTCGGGGTTGCCCTCTGGAGTACCTCCTGATTGGCCAAGCCTCACGCCCCCCCTCCTCCCTCCGCTCTGCGATCTGTCTGGCATTCCTTCCCTGTCCAGGTATTACCTCCAGTCTACTCTCCATGGGGGTCCTCTCCTGGTGCCGCGACTCCTCTCTTTTGCTTCACCTAAAGCTCTCCACTGTCTCTGGCCTCACCTCCCTTACAGTGCAGACCTGTGGAGGTCCTTCCCACAGGTAGTAACAACTTGCATCTCGGGCCAAGGGCCCACATACCTACAAATCATAACAGCTAGAGTAGATTCTACAACTGATACTGCTTCCTCTTGGGTTATATTTGAATATAGAGAAACTATGTCTAAATTAACCAGCCAAAAGAGACAAGATGGTAAACGAATTGTGTCTAATAAAGAAATAAAATGACCAGAATCGCAAACATATGAGGATGCCAGAGCTACAAAAGAACATAACAGATCAACAAATTTGGACAGGGATTCCAAAATGGAGCCAATACCCACTACTATTGGTGGCCCGGAGGATGTTCAAGAGACTTATGTATTTTAGGCAGTACAGAAAAAAAAAGGAACAATTGGAAATATTTCAACAAGAAAATCTGCCTCCTTATTAGTAAGAAAATGACTATCCAGCCCGAATTGCTCTAATTCAGAAACTAAAGCCTACAAGTGTGGTGTAGGATCTTCTGACAGAGGTTTATAATAGGTATGATCTGAGAGTTGCCGGATAACCTCAGCTACATAGTCACTTCTGTTTTGAATGACTATACTTCCACCCTTGTCGGCCGGTTTAATAACTACAGTGGGGTTGATGCTAAAGATGAAAGTGCCTTACATTCCAAGCATGAAATGTTCTGATACTGGTCGACAAGAGACTGCTCAAAAAGGAAGAGGTCATGCAAGACCACCCTTTCAAAGGCTGTTAACAGGGATCTGTGGGGCCAGGAGGAAGCCAGTGTGATTTTCATGTCAAGGAAAAGTTATCAAAAGAGGAAGGGGTAGTGGCAAAAAATATTCTCATTCCCTTAATCCCCAATTACATATATTCCTGTAAGTTGGTAACTGTTTCTGTTAATTTCTCACTTATTTTTTGTTGTTTTTATTAATATTTTGTTCTTGTGAAGTTATTTTTAATCATGGATGTCAATTCCGATCAATCTTTTATTTAATTTATGTGCTTTTATTGTTTTCTAATTCATTTGCTTTTGTAACATTATTTTTTAATTATGTATGTTACTATTGTAAACTGCTTAGACCTATATTTGTATAGGCGGTATAGAAAAAAAACTTTTAAAATAAACTTAACCTTTAGCAGCCTCAGAAAGCATTGAAAGAACACTCAAAAAGTAAATGTGTCATAGTGTACTGATGATACAAAGGAAAGTCCATGCTGTAGAATTTGAAGCTTAGGCATAGAAAGAGATCTAGAGGAAAAGTTAAATACTGTGAAAGACGGTTTAGTGGAAGAAGGGTTGAATGTCCGTGTTTGTGACTGTATAGTTCTGGATATTAGACCTGATTGCTTGTGTTATTGGCATGGTTGAGGCCGTGGATGGCTGGAGGAGAATTTGGTTGACGCATATCCAAAAAAAGGTGTTTGTTCACAATCCAAAGAAGAAGAAGTAACAGATGGTTGGTCTGAGGGAGCACATACTTTTTCCCTTGATGAGTTGTCAGAAGATGACTGATCAAAACGTAACCTTTTTCTTTGAGGAGCAGAAAGTTGAAGACATCCACAGATAAATGAATCTGAGTGCATAATCAGAGGCATCTTCTTAAATTTCTTAAACTTGCTAAGTTTAAGATCAGCATGGAATTTTTCAAGATTTTGGTGAAATTTTGCTGAGTGGTAAAAGTGTCAAGAGGAAATAATGTCTTGAGTTTGTCAATTTTAATATTAACTTGTTCCTGTAAAGAGGAGGCTTCTTGTTTAGTAGTTTCAATACTGAGAACCATCAAATCAAAAGAACATTTATTAAGTATTTGATTCCACCTTGCTAAAAAGTCCGGGTTCTCAGTATGAAGAAGAGGTTCTTTGTTGATCCTTAGTCCACGTGGAATGTGTCGAGCTCGGCAGTATTCTGTTAATGTTTCAGTATGAAGTTTGGATCTTGTGGCGCGTTTCTGTATAACAATAGTGTCAGTCCATGTAAGAAAAGAGGGTAAGGAAGTAGTGTCCGTGAAAAATGGGGGTTCAGTATATAATGCTTGGTAGTCTTCTTCTGAATAGCTGAAGGTATCTTTAGATACTGTAGATGCCATAAATATCTCCAATCTTATTGGGCAAAGCACAAAACAAATGTGGAGTAAAGAGCACACATTTATAGGGTAAAAATAAGAAAAAAGGAATGTGTGGCAAGATAGTAAAATGTTCTGTTATATAAATTAACCTGTATATATTTATTTCCAGACAATCAGGATAAACTCCGTTAATAAATTCCAAATAACATGTAAATAGTGCCCCAACATGACTGGGTTTTGCACCATAGCTGCATCAGGGGGACCGGCGAACAATCATATCTATAAGTAAGAAACCAATCTCGAATGAGGATAGTAAGCAAATACAGAAACAAAAATTATTTTTTAACAATAAAAAATTCAAGGTTAAAAAGACAGCATAGAAGCTCATATTCAGTAAACAAATTGCAGTGAAAAGATTTAGTGTGTAGTTCCTGGGCAACCTCAAGTCGAGGTGCAAATTAACATTCTTCTTTCTTTCTTTCAGATGCATGCAACATCTTGTTTGACGAAGTGCCGCGGGAAGCGTTTACATTTTTGTTCGTACAATCCCTTGTTTTGTCAGTCCCCAATCTTTAAGTTTTTCCTTCTGCAAACACTGTTTGATCTCTGTTTTAGAAAAACATGCTGGTAATGTATCCTCAAAGCTGTCCCCTGCATAAAGAATACTTCATATATGAATACATGTTTTACTCTTTCCTGCCTTTGCTCTGTCTTACATGGCACATAGAACCCTTCCTGTTTAGGCGCTACAGAAAGCG
This sequence comes from Rhinatrema bivittatum, assembly GCF_901001135.1. Taxonomy (NCBI): domain Eukaryota; kingdom Metazoa; phylum Chordata; class Amphibia; order Gymnophiona; family Rhinatrematidae; genus Rhinatrema; species Rhinatrema bivittatum. The sequence continues at coordinate 706,872,655 of NC_042615.1, read as the reverse complement.
CTGTTAAAACTTTAGTAGATACACCCCCTTTCTCACTGATCTTTACCACCTTGTCTTTTGCCTTTAGTGAAACACACCTTGACAGTATCATTTAGATGTGCTGAGTGATTAAGAAGCTTTTGCTCTGCCTCATAACAAATTTGAAGGTTAGTTTTCTCTGCTGAGCTCCTTTACCTGTTCTTTTCCCAGTTTCTCTAAAACACATGCGGCATCTTTTAATTTTAAGGTGCTCTTTTTTCACCCCTTAGGACATTAACCCTATATTGTTTACATTTTAGAAACTAACGCTGCATCGTGGCACTAATTTGCACCACTTTGAACCGACTTGAGGTTGCCCAGGAGCTACACACTAAAACTTTTCACTGTAACTTATTTACTAAATATGAGCTTCTGTGGTATGTCTTTTTAACTTTGAATTTTTTATTGTTAAAAAAAGGTTTTTGTTTCTGTATTTGCCTACTGTTCTCATTCATGATTTGTTTCTTACTTATAGATATGATAGTTTGCTGATCCCCCTGATGCAGCTACGGTGCGAAACACGGCCGTGTTGGGACACTATTTACATATTTGGAATTTATTAACTGAGTTAATCCTGATTTTCTGGAAATAAAAAATATACAGGTTAATTTTTACAACAGAACAGTTTACGGTCTTGCCACACACTCCTTTTTTCTTATTTTAAAAAGTGCTACAATAGAACGTTACATTTACACATGTAGTAACTCCTATTAAAATTACCTCCATAGTAAGAACTCTTCCCCATAGTTCACAGATTTATGAATATTAAAGATACAGTAGATACAGTAGAAGAGAGGAAGTTAGAACAAGTTAAGTTAAAATTTGTCTCTGAGGATAGATTAAAATATAAAGATCATCTGCAATGTTATACTGAGGTAATAAATGAAGTGAAGAAATCTGTTTTGGATAAATTAACTAAAGCTTCAAATAGGCCTAGGTAGCTTTTCAGCTTAATGAAGGATCTAGTTGGCTTCCCCCACACTAAGGCACTAGAAAATGGCTATGTTTTCTGGGTTGTTTTTGCACAATATTTTCAAGATAAGACTGTAAGTCTTAAGAGAGGTTTGGAGTACATAAATCTGAATACGGGATACAAGGATCCTGGCTTTGAGTTGGTTTTCCCTAGGCTTGATGAGGATAAATCAGAAACTGGGAAAAAGCTAGAGTTGGTTAATGAACTTTCTTGTTTTGAGTTGGATAAAATTCTGAGCAATTCATTACTAATAACCTGCAGATTGGATCTATGTCCTTGTATTCTAATTAAAAGAGCAGAATTAAGTTAACAGATGTGTTACTTGGGATTATAAATGCCTCTCTTGGAGAAGATTATATGTCAGCTAAATTAAAAGAGTCTATTTTCTGCCCACTATTCAAAAAGGGGCGGATTTTAAAAGGGCCGCGCGCGTAAATCCTTCCGGATTTATGCGCGCAGGGCCCTCGCGCGCCGGCGCACCTATTTTGCATAGGCTACCGGCGCGCGTAAAGCCCCAGGATGCGCGTAAGTCCCGGGGCTTTCGAAAAGGGGCGGGAGGGGGCATGTCCGGGGGCGTCCCCGAAATGATGAGGCATTTCGGGGGCGGGCCCGGGGGCGTGGCGCCGGCCCGGGGGCGTGGTCGAGGCCTCCAGACCAGCCCCCAGGACCGGAGGACGGAGCAGGGCTGCCGGCGACGTGCGCAAAGTTAGGGGGGGGCTTAGATAGGGCCAGGGGGGTGGGTTAGGTAGGGGAAGGGAGGGGAAGGTGGGGGGAGGGCGAAGAAAAGTTCCCTCCGAGGCCGCTCCGAAATCGGAGCGGCCTCGGAGGGAACAGGCAGGCCGCACTGGGCTCGGCACTCGCAGGTTGCACAAATGTGCACCCCCTTGTGCGCGCCGACCCCGGATTTTATAAGATACGCGCGGCTACGCGCCTGCTGCGCGAACAAAAGTACGCGCTCGCGTATCCTTTGAAGATCTACCTCAAAGGTTTCTTTAGATTGTCATGTAATAAATAAGTTTAGCCCTGTTGTCTAATTTGCCTTTCTTGGGGAAAAGTTTGGAGCAAGCTGTTTTTAGCCAACTGCAGCCTTTTTTTAAGTCAACCTCCCAGGTTATTGTCAATTGAGGATCTGTCTCAGCACAGAGACTGTACTTATATCCTTATTGGATGAGTTTCACCATTCATTGAGAAGGGGAAAGACTCTGCAGTTGTTTTGTTGGATCTTAATGCTGCCTTTGACACTGTGGACCATAGGGATCCTATTGGATCACCTTAGGTCCTGAGGTGTCGGGTACAGGATATTGTCTTAGATTGCATTCTATCTGTCTATATGAAGAAAGGCTAAAAAGGTTAGGATGCTTCAGCCTGGAGAAGAGACGGTTGAGGGGAGATATGCCAGAGGTCTATAAAATAATGAGTGGAATGGAATAAGTAAACGTTAATCAGTTGTTTACTCTTTTGAAAAGTACTAAGCCCAGGGGACACACAATGAAGTTACTAGGTTTATACATTTAAAACTAATAAGAGAAAATATTTTTTTATTCAACATATAATTAAGCTCTGGAATTTGTTGCCAGAGGATGTGGTGAAAGCTATTAGTATAGCTGTGTTTAAAAAAGTTTTAGACAAATTCCTGGAGGAAAAGTCCATTAACCATTATTAAGGTAGATTTGCAGAAATCACTGCTTATTCTTGGGATAAGCAGCTTGGAATCTATCTACCCCTTGGGATCCTGCTAGGTACTTGTGACCTGGCTTGGCCACTGCTGGAAACCGGATACTGGGTTTGATGGACCCTTGGTTTGACCCAATATGGCAAGCCTTATGTTCTTAAGTTCAGTTGCTTGCAGCAGGTACTGTTTCATGGTTGTCTCTCAGTTCTTAGGGGTATTGAACGTGGATAACCCCAAGCTCTATATTGTCCCCTACTCCTTTTAACTTGTACATTAGACTTCTGGGCAATTTAATTAGATCCAAGGAGATACATTTTAACATGTATGCAGATGACATCCAGCTCTATGTGCAGTTGGGTTCTATGAGAGATGAAAGACTTGCGATGCTTAATAACTTTCTGAAGAAAATCTCCTATATGGCTTTTGTAAAATAATTTGAAGTGAATCTCAGGGAAGCCAAAGCTACTCTGGGTTAAGAAGTCATTGATTAAATCGATTAGCCCATTAGTACAGATGGAAGGAGAATATGTAAGACTTTAAGGATTAAGTGCAGGTGCTGGGTGTGATTATTGACACAGGGCTAACAATGAGGTCACATATAACTAAACTGTGTTTCTTTCACTTGCATCAGTTCTGTATGAGTCATTCATTTATTATTAATAAGCTTGCCTGTTGTGACTCAGTTTGATCAGCTTACCCAAGGCATCTTTAGTAAACCTGCAGAAATTCAGCTGCATGACTTACCATCTTACTTGAGTAGGTGCTTTGGCTGCTATATCCCAGGTAGACAGCTCTGCTGACCAGATGACATCTTGCTATAACAACCAGTGCTATCTGATGTCAGACTGAAGGGGACAAGCAAAAAGGCCTTTTTGTGTATTGTTCCCATATTGTGGAACCTTTTACCGAGTTCAGCATGGAAGGTAAATAAATAATGTACCTTCAGGAAATTAGTGAAAGTATTCTTTTTTACTTTTGTTTTTTGTTAGGGTGAACTGGCATGCTTCTGGACTTTTAAAAAGTGCAGACCTTACAGCTAAATTTGTAGGATAGCATTTATTTATTTATTAAAAACTTATAGACCGCCTATCAACATTTCTAGGCAGTTTCCATAAAAATATTCATAATCAAATTGCTAATAGCAAATAGTAAAACAATAAAGAACATTAAAACAATAAAAACTAAGACTATACACTTATCAAGACATATTATCTGCTATATAGTTTAATAACAGTGGTTTTGGGATTCAGGTATTGTTGGAGCTTCTATTCAATATGGATTGACTGTGTTTCTATTTATTTGTTATATATTTGGTTTTATATAATGTATCAATGTTTTAACTTCTGTACCTGTAAGCCACTCTGGGCAAATAAATTGAAGGATTGTTGTACTTGACTATCAAGGGATTCAGCAAACAAACCCTTCAGCCCATCTGATATATGTATTTACCCTATTCCCATCTATTATACACGCATTACCATGCACACACTCATAATAGTCTCCTATCCCTTCTCATCCCCCATAAACTCTTTCACCTTGCATCTCATCATCCCTCCTTTACCTCTTTGTTTTACAGCTGTGGTTGCAGCATGTAATTGACCCAACAATGAGCATTTTATTTTTGACTGCTCAGACCACTCATGACTCCTTAGAACTATGTGAAGCAATCATCCACCTAACAGTTGATATACTCAGGTCAATGCAAGTGGAGGAACAGGCCACAAACTGTCAGGGCAATCAGTGCCAGTAAAGGGGGATCCCCAGGACAGGAACAGGCTGACATCAGGAACAGAGCTGTCTAACGTCAGGGTCTTTTGCCTGACCAGCCTTGGGTTAAACCCGCAGGTTCTGATGGCCAGCAGGACTTATTATGCAGTGCACAAATTTAGGAAACAGGGCAGCTACTAAGGCAGCAAGCTGTAGAGAGGCAGGGAACAAAAAGATACCCAAAAACAAAAATACAAAACACAAAATAAAGGTGCACCACAAAACCAGACAGAACAAGGACCAGAAATAGGACAGAACAGAACAAATACAAATACAGGGTGGTCCATGGAAAAGTAGCCACCTCCAATACCAGTGCATTGGAGGCAGGCTACTTTTCCATGGGCTACCCTGTAGAATGATAGGCCACAATAATAGGGCCACACACATAACAAGCAAACTAAATAAACAAGATAATAACAAGGATAAACACAGAATAACAAAGGCCACAAACAAGGGCCAGAATATCAAGGCAAGGTAAAACAAGGACAGGAGTACCAATAAGGCAAGTAATGTAGGGCCACAAAAGGAGCAGAGAATACTCCAAGCTGAGGCAGGGAGCTTACTGTAAGGCAGGCTTAAATGGGAGTGGCAGTGCTGAGTCATTGCCATCATGGCTGCCAGCAGGATCTCCAAGCCAGAGGAGCTTGGTAGACTGAGGCAACATGGAAGAAAGCCCACTGAGGGCCCCTGCTGATGGGAAGACAGCACTGCAAGCTGTGTCCTCGCACAAACAATTGATCTGATGGGCCTTAGCTGCCTGATGCGACTGGCTCATGCAGACCACTAGAGAAGCTTCACTGCCAGAAGAATCTAAGAATGGGCACTAAGCTCACCAGAATAGGATTTGCAGTTGTCATGGAAACCTGACAACTAGGATTTTAGCAGGTCTGTGTCTATATATTATATCAGCAACAGGATAATCCAGAATGGTTTGCTTTTCTGTCTTGTCCTTGGTACATTATAATCGTAAGAGGATGGCTTCACAGGGAGCCTGACTACAACCTGGGGGTCACATTGAAATGGAACGATAAGTTATTCCATGGCATTGGTCTTCCTAAGTCCTCCCATTGCAGGTACTGTCTTAAGCTACTATACTGCCATGTCAGACTACATAAGATAGAAGCATGGATCCTATTTACTTAAGTGGTTTAATGCATTAATGTGCTTTTTAAATGTACTTTAGAAAATCTGATCCAACATGTTGGTGCCACATGAGCTGAAACAAATGCCGATAATTCAGTTCATTATCTGGTGATCCTCCAGTTGAAGATGATTTACAGGTACCAACATTTTATGTGAGATGATTGTATCATAGGTATTACTGAGAATATTTAGTTTTGTTTAAGAAAATATTACCTCAGGCAGAATTCTTTATTGTTCAACTACTGTTTTCCCAGGGAAAAGAAGGTGTGAACTCCAGAGTGACTTGAAAAATCCTGGGATTCACTTCCAGTATTCTCTATGAAAACAGGGACTGAATAATAAAGCATCAAGCTAGAAATAATATTTTATAAAATGAAATAAAATGACATGTATGGAAATAAATGACATCTTTTTTGTACAAAGTGTTGTTACCCACAAGCTCCCTTGAGCTAGATTATTATAATAAAATGCAGAAAATATACTTTTGCTTTGCTCCAGTTCAATGGGATTATGGATGACAAAGCACTGATTTAAAAAAAGCATGTAACATATATCTGAAAACAACATCTTTCCCTGATTTCAAGAAATATAACATGGACCCTGGTACTTATTATTTTCCCATAATGTGGGCATGTAAAAGGTGGAATGGAGGAAATAGTAAAAGGTAATTGCACTGCTGACCAGACCCCTTCTCCCCTTATATTCTATTTGACAAAACAATACAGTACCCAGTTCCACGTTCTTGAAATTATAGGACAAAATCCACTTTTGTCAGTACCTATTGATAATTGGTGTTTTCCAAGAATGTCTATTCATTTTCCATGAAAGTGAAAAACGTGACAAATGAGACTATTTTCGGTTTGTTTCAAATGGAACATACCAAAAATGGTCTCTAACGAAAATACCTAGACATGTTCAAGTATTTTCATTCTTGTATTAAAAAGGGCCTCCCAAGGATTTCCAATCCCCTTCTTACCCTGTAAAATCAAGACTGGGACCGGGGCCCTCCTGCCCAGTAAACATCAAGACCAGGATCCAAGCCTACCTGACTGAACCTTCATGGACTCCCCTCCCCTCCCCCCATTCCCACCCCATCAAACATTTCTGGAGCCAGGAACCTCCTCAGCTCCCTCTTACCCCATCCATAGTGCCACAAATTTGAAAGGGCAGGAGTGATACCTACTGCTCTAAGCAACGTAGTACTTTCAAAATGGCAACAGTGGCCTTCAAGGTAGATGTTGCCAAAGAGATGTCACTTTGGCACCTCCTATCTCCGGGATGGACAATGCCATTTTATCAGGAGTAAGGTTGGAGGGGCCCAATGAGACCCAGCCAGGTAAATCCAGTCCCTGGCCTTGATTTTACACGGCGGGGGATGGGGGGTGGAGGTCTGTTTGGGGTTTTTTTTTCTTTCTTTGGGGATTTAAGGTTTTGTTCAGTTCAGAAAAAAAAACTGAACCAAATAAAACATTAAACAAACAAAAAATGAAAAAAAAAATCTTGAAATGAAAAAAGAACTGAAACAAAATATTAAGCCTGCACAATAAAAAAAAAACTACATGCACACCAAAATGCTGCAACTTTTCTACATTCCATCAGTATCTGTCTTCCTCATTCTTTTTTTTTTTTTATTAGTTTATTAGTTTTTTTATAGTTTATTATAATTTCTTAAGTACATTCAAGTAAAATAAGAAGAGAAAATATGGATTTACAGCAAAAATCAAAATTTTTAACTACAACCTCAAGAAAACATTATTCTGTAAATTCACATACAGACCCCATAATCAATGGAGGAGCCTATTATATCTAAGAAAACAAGGTAATTATGAAACATAAATCAAGAGAGACTTTTTCCTTTTTACCAAACTCTTTCTCCAACTGGGGTAGTAACCCTTTTAACCACCTTTATCCTGAAGAAAAACTTCTAAGTGTCCTGGGTCAGTGAAAACAAACTTATTTTTTTGAAAAGAAATCATACATTTGCATGGATATTTAAGATAAAAGGTAGCCCCTAAGGCCAATACCCTCTGTTTCATTAACAAAAATTGTTTCCTTCTGTGCTGAGTAGCTCTCGACACGTCTGGAAACATTTGCACAGTTTGTCCACAAAACGCAAAACTTTTATTCAAAAAATATTTCTGGAGAACCAGATATTTCTGACTCTCCAGAGCAAACACCACTACCAATGTTGATCTTATCTGGATATTATCCACTGACGCCTCTAAGAAAGATGTTAAATTAGGGCTTTCAGGCTGGAGAATATCCATATCTCCATCATTTTTTGCCAAGGTTTTTTTTATATTAGATACATAATACAAGTTAGAAATTATTATATCTTCAGAAATACCCAAAATTTCTTGAGTATTTCTTAAATAATTCATGAGCCGACAAAAGTCTAGTGATGGGAAAATTCAATATTCGAAGATTCTTTTTTCTCAGAACATTATCTATATTCTCTAACTGCTTATATATTATTAAAGTGTCTTTTATGAAGGCTGATCCTGACGCTTGCATAGCTGGGGCTATTTAAGATCAGCACAGCGAATTGTTACCTGGGAGCCTATCGCCGTGAGAGCGCACCGGAGGGCGCAGGGCAGGAGGACGCGATACCGGAAGGAGCCGAAGGAGATCCGGCTCCACCCCCGACGTCAGCGGGAGCCGCTGGGGCTATTTAAGATCAGCACAGCGAATTGTTACCTGGGAGCCTATCGCCGTGAGAGCGCACCGGAGGGTGCAGGGCAGGAGGACACGATACCGGAAGGAGCCGAAGGAGATCCGGCTCCACCCCCGACGTCAGCGGGAGCCGCTGGGGCTATTTAAGATCAGCACAGCAAATTGTTACCTGGGAGCCTATCGCCATGAGAGCGCACCAGAGGGTGCAGGGCAGGAGGACGCAATACCGGAAGGAGCCGAAGGAGATCCGGCTCCACCCCCGACGTCAGCGGGAGCCGCTGGGGCTATTTAAGATCAGCACTGCGGCGCGCAGCCGCCGGCGCGCTGCCAAAGCCGCGCGCCAAAGGGGGGCGCCCCTGGGTGAAATTTCGGCAGACAAGTTATCCATCTGATGGGGAGAAAGAGAAAGGTAAAAACCTCCACTCCCACGGTGAAAGAAGTCAGAGGCCCCATGGATGACCACCTACAGTGAAGGGTGAGTTATAATGTTAGAGAACTGGCTTCAGAAATATCTTTCTCATCGGGTGATTCCGGGAGTCCAGCCCAGATCCAAACGTCCATTTCACCCCTGACTGGAGGGAAGGTTAATGGGATTGAACATGACCCTTCCCAATTAGCAACGACATCTGCTAATCCAGCAGAGGCAAAAGAGAGGGTACAGACAATAGTCATGGGAGCAGTAGGGGAAGTGAACATCACGGAAGAGGGGGGTAGTAGACCCCTTCCGTATGAGGAACCATGCATGTCTGAACCTGAAAATATTTCATTAACTGATGTGTGGAGGGCAGTAACTAACATGGACAGGAGATTAATCCAGTCCATGAATCAAGCCACCATCTTCGCAGCAGATACTAAGACTGCCCTGGAGGATCATGAAAAGAGACTAAAAGATCTAGAGGCGACTAATGTGGTAAATGCCACACAAGTTACCTCTATGTCTTCCTCATTCTGATCTATTTTTTATCTCTTCTTTTTATACTTTTCCCCACTTCTGCTTCCTCTTTCCACTTCTCAAACCACATCTATTGGCATACTTTTCCTTTCTTTTTTATTTTATGATTTCTTCTACTTTATTTTAGCAGCTTTTTTTCCTCTGTCTCCCTTCTCCATATCCCCTCCCAGGGCTCTCTCAGTCCTTCGTCACCTTCCTAGCCTTCCTTCATCTTTACCCATGATCTTTCCTATCTCCTTCCTAGCTTTCTCCCCCTATCACTATCACTATGCTTCCCTTCCTGTCCCAGTTTTAACCTTCACTTTCTTTTTTCTTGACCCTCCTATGCCAGCTTATCTACTCCCAAGCCTCATTTTCTTCCCCTCCTTCTCCGAAAGGATCGTACCTGTAGTGGTATCCTCCCTGCACTGCCAGAACCTGTGTCTTTCTCAGCTCCTACTTGGCTTGATTTCATGCCATCAGTCCCTTGAAGTGCTAGCTTTCTGACATTACCACTGCTGCAGCAGTGGCAACTCCAGGAACAGTGCTGCTTGCCAGGATATTCACTATATATCAACAGTGCTCTGAAGATGCCCTTTTGTTAACATACAGAGAAGATTAATAGTTACTAAATGGATTAAACAATAATAATACTGTTCTTAAATAGTAAGTTTGTCAATTTCTGTGCTCTGAAGATGCCCTTTTGTTAACATACAGAGAAGATTAATAGTTACTAAATGGATTAAACAATAATAATACTATTCTTAAATAGTAAGTTTGTCAATTTCTGTTTGTTCATGGCTTTCACTGGTTCTTATTTTCTCTCAAACCCTTGTTGCCCACTTACATTATATTCTCTCGATTCTCTATTAACCAAATTCCCTCCTATATGAAAATGTAAAAATATATTTGACCCTCTGGTTACTTCAGTCACCATTCCAGTACAGAGAAGCTTCTAAACACAGAGCCTATTCAATGCCATGGCTGAATAATTATTATAGCAAATCAATTCCATTAAGTACACATATGCTAATGCAAAAAATATTACAAAAACAGTGAGATCCATATTCAATACCATTTCTCCAGCAATGTCTTAGTCAGAAAATCCTGCTGCGCTGACCAGCCCCAAGACAGCTAGATAACTGTTTCTCTAATTAAAAAGCTGAGAGAAAAAGAGAGCGAGAGAGAGACCAACATGTCACTTTACTCAGAGTGGGGGTTTGGGGGGGGGGGGTAGGGTAGATTAGGAGGGCAGTATCACAGACACAGTAGGAGGTATGAACAGCAAAGTTGACATCACAGAAGATTTTCTGCTGTTTGAATCAATGAAAGGTACAAGAGGAGTTAATTTGTACAATGAACTCTCTATCTCCATGACCACAGATATTTTTATTAGTTGCTTAGAATCTTCACCAATAAAGAATGTTTCAGGTCTAGATATATTCCCCTAATCCTCCTCAGTTCAGTAATGACCGAGGTAAAGAACTCATTCAGTTTCTCTGCTATTTCCTTGTCCTTCCTGAGTGCCCCTTTTACCCTTCAGTCACCTAGCAGACCAACTGATTCCCTCACAGGTTTTTTGCTTCAAATTACTTGAAAAATATGTTAGTTTTTGCTTCTCTGGCAAGCTTCTCAAATTTTCTCTTGGCCTCTCTTACTACTGTTTTACATCTAACTTAACAATGGTTATGCTCTTATGCTCGTCTGTTTTCATCATTTGGGTCTGATTTCCATTTTTTGAATTAGGCCCTTTTAGCTTTAATCGCCTTCCTCAGAACCAAACCATGCTGTCAGTTGCTTGGTCTTCCTTCAATCAGTTTGAATGCATAGAATACATTTTATTTGGGCTTCCAAACTAGTCAATCTTTAGTTCTTGCTATTCAGTGCTAAGTTTCTTTCCTTATCATTGAATAAGGAACAACCTAGTTCAAAAAGCTTGCAGATGTAAAAGAATAGAAAGGAAAATCTGTTGAAGATGATAGGAACTCAAAGGATGAGTTTGACAGTCATGTAATTTTTAGTTGGCAAATTCTGCCTTTACCAGCAGGCATCTGACAAAGTAGACTCCTGTCCTCAAAAGCTTATTCCCCTGTAAATCTTTTACTTTATAAAGTGCCACCAGCTTCTATGTTGTTTTTGTTAGAGAAGTGTTTTTGTGATAGCATGGATGGATAGAAAGGGATTAAAAATGAGAGGAAAAAACTGGGGAGCTGTACAGAAAAGCTCCTAGAACTATAACCATAGTAGGGGCAAGTTCTGATTGAGCAGGAATGCTAAAGCAGGAAAAAATAGTCTACCCAAAGAAGTTTCTACAAAATGGAAAATTTCTACTATTAGAGTGGAATAACCATTCAGTAAGAGGCCAATTTTTAAAGACATTTCGATGGGGAAATGGGCTCTTTGAAAACTGCGTACCGTACCTATTTCCATGTAAAGTTATTCAAAGATAGGAGAGGCATTTCTAAGGACAGGGTTGAGGAGCAGTTAGTATATCCTCCTGGAAAAAGTACCTACACAAATAATAGGTGCAGGTCTGTACACATACTTTTTCTCACTCAATTTTCAAAGGGGATTTTTTTCTCTTTGACAAACTTTATTCTCTAAAGTGTATCAAACTTGACAATGGGCTTGATAACATTGGATACACTAAAAAAAGGGGGGAAGTGTATATTTTACTACTAAAAGTGTGCACAAAAACCCTATTCAAAAAACATTGTTTAAGAAGTACACGTTTGAAGAAAATATTTCATTCATTTTTGGACTGATGATTATATAAGACCCAACTGGTTTCTAAGAACATAAATCTCATTCTCAAACCAAGAGTGGTATGATGGTCCATCAGTAATCACTGTGTTATATATATTATGATTCATTTTGCCTAGCAATATATGTTTATATATTTCTGGAATCATTTCATTTGCGGCAGTATTAGACTCTTATTTTTGAGATTTACATTGGTAAGCTATTCCAGGCATCTACCACCTTCTCCGTAAAGAAGTTTTTTCTCAAATGTTCTCTGAGCCTTCCTCCTTCCAACTTCATTTCATAACTTCTTTGCCCTTTCCTTTCTTTCCTCTGCAAGAATATTTTTGGGTAGCCTTACCCATTTTCATTTTTTATATCTTGAGAAATTTCTCATGAATGGTTCTGAGTTTATTATCCAAACAATAAAACTGGGCTGAAATTGAGGTAAAAGAAATGAAAGGAAAAAAACAGTTAAAATCAATATAAAGAGCCAAAATTGAAAAATATAGTAAGACTGTATGGGGTAAAATTTGGCATTTTCAACGCAAGTGTAATTTTTTTCTTTCCTGTGGACATTATGAGAGTCATTTTCAAAGATATTTCTGCAGATAAAACAGTGCCTTTACCATCAGAAATGACCTTTTATAAAACTGCCTGCCTGATACGTGGAAAAACGTACATGTGTAAGCTGTAAGCAGATGTGTTCCCGGGGGCAGAGGTTTACACTTATGTGCATATTTTTTCATTTTGAAAATTCCAAATATGAATGCACTTTTCCTCCCCTGACCTAAAAATACCCCTGGGTGGGAATGCCTCCTTTGAATCCAGCTAGAAGTACATATGCTATGGAAGCCCTACGTGTGTTTAGCTGCTCTGAGGGTGACAATTTTCAGACAGGCATTTTTAGCTGCATAAACTAGCACTTATCTGGGTACATGGATTTGAAAATTGCCTCCTCACAAGGGTTGACCTTAGCTCCAAGTTACCCCATGGGTCAATTTTCTTCACCAATTAGATCACCATTGAGTTCTGTTGCTTAGCCAGCTCCTCAACTAATTAACAACTTTTTGGCCTACTCCCATACTGGTTAGTTAGCTTACCAGTGTTTTATGTGGAACAATGCCAGAAGCTTTATTAAAATTCAGATAAGGTATTGTAACCCCTCTTATGACATACATAAAATATCGAGAGGATCTAACTTATATATAGAAAGGGTCAGTCTCTCTGATTTGTTTTGTGGGGTCAGATGGTGAACTGGACCTATATAGAGACAATGTGGTGAGTAGCCCTTCTCCCTTTCTCTCTTGATCTGCTAAGGAAGAGGTAGACCCATCTCTTCCCTCCATGAACTATATCCTCCCTCTCCCTCCAACCAGATACCTTCCCTTTGCTGCACCCTCCCACCCCACCTTAAGATCTAGCCTAGTGGATAGAGCAGTGGCTATGAACCAGGAGACCAGCGTTCAAGTCCCACTGTCAATCCTTGTAATCTTGGGCAAGTCACTTTACCCTCCAATGCCTCAGGTACAAACTTAGGCCTGGATTTATCAAAATGCACTAAATATCACATGTGATAGGAAAAGGGGTGTGTTTTATGGGAATAGGCACTTTATTACAAAGTGCGCTATCTTAGTGCTTCGCATAGGTAAGAGCATAAGAAATTGCCATGCTGGATCAGACCAAAGGTCCATCAAGCCCAGTGTCCTGTTTCCAACAGAGGCCAAACCAGGCCACAAGAACCTGGCAATTACCCAAACACTAAGAAGATCCCATGCTAGTGATGCAATTAATAGCAGTGGCTATTCCCAGAGGGGTAGATCTTTAAAAAATACGCGATCCTGTACTTTTGTTTGCACCCAGCGCACGCTGCCTGTTCCCTCCCTTCCCCTACCTAACCCACCCACCCCCCCCCCCCCCCGGCCCTATCTAAACCCCCCGACTACCTTTGTCGGCAAAGTTACGCCTGCTGAAACAGGCGTAACTTTGCGCGCGCCGGCCGGCAGCCCCACTCTGTCCTCCAGTCCCGGGGTTGGTCCGGAGGCCTCGACCATGCCCCCGGGCCGATGCCACGCCCCCGGGCCCGCCCCCAAAACGGCACGCCCCCGAAACGCCGCTTCGTTTCGGGAACGCCCCGGACACGCCCCTCCCGCCCCTTTTCGAAAACCCCGGGACTTACGCGCGTCCCGGGGCTTTACGCGCATCGGCGGCCTATGCAAAATAGGCGCGCCGGCGCGCGAGGGCCCTGCGCGCGTAAATCCGGAAGGATTTACGAGTGCAGGCCTTTTAAAATCCGCCCCTAAGTAAACTTGATTAATAGCCTTAAGGGACTTCTCCTCCAAGAACTTATCCAAACCTTTTTTGAATCCAGCTACACTAACTGCACTAACCACATCCTCTGGCAACAAATTCCAGAGCTTTATTGTGTGGTGAGTGTAAAAGAATTTTCTCCAATTTTTCTCCGATTAGTCTTAAATGTGCTACTTGCTAACTTCAAGGAATGCCCCCTAGTCCTTCTATTATTCGAAAGTGAAAATAACTGAGTCACATCTACTCGTTCAAGACCTCTCATGATCTTAAAGACCTCTATCATATCCCCTCTCAGCCGTCTCTTCTCCAAGCTGAACAGCCCTAACCTCTTCAGCCTTTCCTCATAGTGGAGCTGTTCCATCCCCTTTATCATTTTGGTTGCCCTTTTCTGTATCTTCTCCATCGCAACTATATCTTTTTTGAGATGCGGCAACCAGAATTGTACACAGTATTCAAAGTGCGGTCTCACCATAGAGCGATATAGAGGCATTATGACATTTTCTGTTTTATTAACCATTCCCTTCCTAATAATTCCTAACATTTTGACTGCTGCAGCACACTGAGCCGACGATTTTAAAGTATTATCCACTATGATGCCTAGAACTTTTTCCTGGGTGGTAGTTCCTAATACAGAACCTAACATCATGTAACTACAGCAAGGTTTATTTTTCCCTATATGCAACACCTTATACTTGTCCACATTAAATTTAATCTGCCATTTGGATGCCCAATCTTCCAGTCTTGCAAGGTCTTCCTGTAATGTATCACAATCCGCTTGTGATTTAACTACTCTGAATAATTTTGTATCATCCGCAAATTTGATAACCTCACTCGTCATATTCCTTTCCAGATCATTTATATATATATTGAAAAGCACCGGTCCGAGGCACTCCACTGTTTACCCTTTTCTACTGAGAAAATTGACCATTTAATCCTACTCTCTGTTTCCTGTCTTTTAACCAGTTTGTAATTCACAAAAGGACATTGCATCCTATCCCATGACTTTTTAGTTTTCTTAGAAGCCTCTCATGAGGGACTTTGTCAAACGCCTTCTGAAAATCCAAATACACTGGATCTACCGGTTCACCTTTATCCACATGTTTATTAACCCTTTCAAAAAAATAAAGCAGATTTGTTAGGCAAGACTTCCCTTGGCTAAATCCATATTGACTGTGTTCCATTAAACCATGTCTTTATATATGCTTTACGATTTTGATCTTGAGAATAGTTTCCACTATTTTTCCCGGCAGTGAAGTCAGGCTCACTGGTCTATAGTTACCCGGATCGCCCCTGGAGCCTTTTTTAAATATTGGGGTTACATTGGCCACCCTCCAGTCTTCAGGTACAATGGATGATTTTAATGATAGGTTACAAATTTTAACTAATAGATCTGAAATTTCATTTTTGAATTCCTTCAGTACCCTAGGATGCATGTCATCTGGTCCAGGTGATTTGCTACTCTTTAGTTTGTCAATCTGGCCTACTACATCTTCCAGGTTCACAGTGATTTCGTTCAGTTCGTCTGACTCATCACCCCTGAAAACCATCTCCGGAACTGGTATCTCCCCAACATCCTCATTAGTAAACACAGAAGCAAAGAATTCATTTAGTCTTTCTGCAATGGCCTTATCTTCCCTAAGAGCCCCTTTAACCCCCGGTCATCTAATGTTCCAACCGACTCCCTCACAAGTTTCTTGCTTCGGATATATTTTTAAAAGTTTTTATTATGAGTTTTTGCCTCTATGGCCAACTTCATTTCAAATTCTCTCTTCGCCTACCTTATCAATGTTTTACACTTAACTTGACAATGCTTATGTTTTATCCTATTTTATTCAGA
Organism: Rhinatrema bivittatum; assembly: GCF_901001135.1. NCBI lineage: Eukaryota > Metazoa > Chordata > Amphibia > Gymnophiona > Rhinatrematidae > Rhinatrema > Rhinatrema bivittatum. The sequence continues at coordinate 706,856,589 of NC_042615.1, read as the reverse complement.
TGGATCTGTCTTCCAATTTTTGAAGAATGTTTTTTTGGATAAAATAGCCTCTTTCACCTCAACTTTTTGGCTAAAATAGCCTCACTATTTTTGGCTAAAATAGCCTCTTTCACCTCACCTTTTAACCATGACGGTAATCGTTTTGCCTGCCTTCCACCTTTCTTAATGTGTGGAATACATACGGACTGCGCCTCTAGGATTGTATTTTTAAACAATGTCCATGCCTGTTGCAGACTTTTAACCTTTGCAGCTGCACCTTTCAGTTTTTTCTAACTATTTTCTTCATTTTATCAGTTTCCCTTTTGAAAGTTTAGTGTTAGAGCTGCAGATTTACTTATTGTCCCCCTTCCAGTTAAGAACATAAGAAATTGCCATACTGGGTCAGACCAAAGGTCCATCAAGCCCAGCATCCTGTTTCTAACAGTGGCCAATCCAGGCTACAAGTACCTGTCAAGTATCCAAAAACTAAAGAGATCCCATGCTACTGATGCCAGTAATAGCAGTGGCTATTCCCTAAGTCAACTTGATTAATAGCAGTTAATGGACTTCTCCAAGAACTTATCTAAACCCTTTTTTAACCCAGCTACGCTAACTGCACTAACTACATCCTCTGACAACAAATTCCAGAACTTAATTGTGTGTTGAGTGAAAGAATTTTCTCTGATTAGTTTTAAATATGCTACTTGCTAACTTCATGGAGTGCCCCCTAGTTCTTCTATTATCCAAAAGAGTAAATACTGATTCACATTTACCCATTCTAGACCTTTCATGATTTTGAAGACCTCTATCATATACCCCTTAGATGATGCATGAGGTCCGTCACCTTTGCATCAAGTAGGCATGTTACCAGGCGATCCTCATGCCCACCAGCCAGCCAGCTGTCTATATTCCTAATAACTGAATCACTAACTATGTTGGCTGACCTAACTGTTCCCTCCTGGGCAGTAGCCCTGTGAGACACATCCTCGGTGCGAGAAGACAATACAGCACCTGGAGAGCAGGATCATTTCCTGTTGCACCATTTTGATGGTCTCCAATCATGTTACCTTCCTCCTGCAAGGCAGCACCAGGGCTGCCAGACTGGAGTTGGGACTTGGGTACTATGTCCTTGAAGGTCTTTCTGTCTGCCTCAGCTCCTCAAGGTCTGCCACTCTAGCCACTCTAGCCTCCAGAGATTGGATTCGTTCTCTGAGAGATAGGAGCTCTTTGTATCGGATGCACACATAGTTTCTTACTGGCTGGTAAAAGATCATACATGTGACACTTGATGCAAAAGACTGGGAGTCACCCCTCTTGCTGCTGGACTGCTGCCTTCATTTTAAATTTTAGTTCCTAGTTAAGTTTAATAATTCCAAAAGTAGAGGGCCATGTCTTAATCCATAAGCCACTGCCCATAAAGGTGAAGGATTCTGTCAGGGATCTGAAAGGTAGTTGGATTCTTTTGGTATGTGAATTCTTTTCTTCTTATTTTCTCCTGGGATCTAGTTTAAATTTGATCATGTTATGATCACTGTTGCCAAGTGGCCCCACCACCGTTACCTCTCTCACCAAATCCTGCGTTCCACTAAGAATTACATCTAAAATAGCTCCCTCTCTTGTTGGTTCCTGAACCAATTCCTCCATGAAGCAGTCATTTATTATATCCAGGAACTTTATGTCTCTAGCAAGTCCTGATGTTACATTTACCCAGTCACGGGGTAATTGAAATCTCCCATTATTATTGCACTGCCAAACTGGTTAGCTTCTCTGATTTCTCTTAGCATTTCATCATCTGTCTGACCATTTTGTCCAGGTGGACGGAAGTATACTCCTATCACTATATTCTTATCCAACACACATGGGATTTCAACCCATATAGATTCTACTAAGCATTTAGTCTCTTGTATGACCTTTTTCCTGTTGGACTCTATACCCTCCCGGACATAAAGTACCACACCCCCACCAACTTGATCCTCCCTATCATTGCGATATAATTTGTACCCTGGTATAGCACGGTACCATTGCTTATTCTCCTTCCACCAAGTCTCTGTGATGCCAATTATGTCAATCTCATCATTTGTTGCTATACATTCTAACTCTCCCATCTTTCTTCTGGCATTGGCATACAGACATTTCAAAGTGTGTTTTTTGTTTGTATTAACAACCTGCTTTTCAGTTGTTAGGGATAATTCGGAAATCATTAACCGGTGATTTTTTACATATAGGCACATGGACTATGTTTGCTTTTAATGAAACCTCCCTGTTGGGATGCCCTAACTCTCCTGTTTCATTAGTATCCTTCAAGGATACAATTCTCCGAACCATGCACTGCTGAGTGACTGTCGGCTTTCCCCCTTGTTCTAGTTTAAAAGCTGCTCTATCTCCTTTTTGAAAGTTAGTGCCAGCAGCTTGGTTCCACTCTGGTTAAGGTGGAGCCCATCCTTTCGGAAAAGTCTCCCCTTTCCCCAAAAGTTTCCCCAGTTCCTTACAAAGCTGAATCCCTCTTCTCTGCACCATCGTCTCATCCATGCATTGAAACTCTGGAGCTCTGCCTGCCTCTGGGGACCTGCACATGGAACAGGAAGCATTTCAGAGAATGCCACCCTGAAGGTTCTGGATTTCAACTTCCTACCTAAAATCCTATTTTGTGATAAATTTTTTGTACTTTGTGATAAGTGCCAGAATTGTTGTATTTTGTACCTACAACACGGGGGGGGGGGGGGAAGAAGGGAAGAGAGAGGGAGAGGGAGGGAGAGAGACTAGCTATAAGGCCCTCATACTAGGTAGGTATTTATACCTCTATATGAAGCCCACCTAGTTACTCGAGGTGAGGTTTAGGTATTAGTGTATGAGTTAGGGGCCACTTTGACATTCAAAGTGAGACGTACGAACAGAACAGTACACTCTTGTGATGATTTGATGTCCTTCAGAGTGAGGAAAATCACCCAAAGATGAGATTTGTACAATGTTCTCTTAACCTAGCTTGATGTTACCCAGCAAAGAGTTCATCAAGCTAGGTTGAGAAAATGCCTTAACGCATGCGAAAACGCCATATAGCACTTTGAGAAATGACCCCGTTAGACTGTAAGCCCTCTCGGGATAGGGAAATACCTACAGTACCTGAATGTAATCCACTTTGAAGCGCTGAAAAAAGTAAGAAAAGCGAAATATAAATCTAAATAAATAAATAAAAATAAATATAAGATCTAGAAAAATGAAGACTGCTCAAGGATATTTTCAAACACTCAACTTTTATTCATCTGATAAATCCCAGCCAGCAACAATAAACATGACATACAAAGGGCAGATAGACAATACTGAAAAATCAGAGTTCATGGGATACACAGTGAAGACCAGCATTCAACTAAAATAATTATACATTGTATCCCAGGGCTTGGAATACCGCCTCCTACCTTAAAGTATGTTCGTCCCTCCATTACTCCCATAACTTTCTCCAAACACTAATTAATAGAACATATGACTTACATTCCTGGATGCTCTAGTACTGTTGCGCCAGGAGGTGGACCCTTGGCCTAGTGCAGGATTGGTAGGCTCCCTGGTCAGACCCAGAGAGTGCCTGCCACCAGGAGGCAGAGCACAAAAGGAGACAGAGGCTAGCTGGAGCTTTGCCACTAGCAACCCGGGGTTCTCTCGGGTTGAGCCCTTGGTTACCCGGGCTGCCTGGTCTTAGGTGAACCTCGCAGAATCTCCTTGATAGAAAGTTCAGAGGTGTGCCCACCATGATCAAGGGTGCGCAGTCGATATTCAGGCCAGAGGTCCGGGGTGCCTGAGAAGGCCAAAACAGAGTCTCTGAATGTATTGCAAGGATCAAGGCCAGAGTCAAGGAAGTGTGGTCAGCCAATGCGAGGGTCAGAGCCAGTAATCAGTCCGTGGATAATCAGCCAAAGCAGAGGTCAGGTTCCAGGAGACAGTCAGACGTGGTCGAGTTCAGGCAGAGGACAGTTCCAGGCAGTGTGCAGATGTGGTCGGTAATCAGGCAGAAGGTCAGAGGCAGGCAGCGATCAACATAGTCAAGAACAGGCCGAGGTCAGTACCGAGAAAACAGTCCGAGAGGTACTACCTGGGGAGACGAGGAGACAGAAGGACGCTGGAACAGGAGAATGCTGGAACAGAAGGACGCTGGAACAGGACTGGAACAAGACTGGAACAAGGCTGGAACGAGACTGGAACACAGACTGGAACGCATTGGCAAACTAGAAATCACGATGTGAGCAACCCGATTGCCAAGGCAAGGAAGTGACGGTGGGAACTTCCTTTTATGCTGAGACTAATCAGGGTGCGCCGTGGAGCTGGGATCTGCCCCTGGCCCTTTAAGAGGCCGGGTGAACCATGCGAGAGTGCCTGGGGCGGGGCAAAGCTGAGGAGGACGCCGAGCCCCGCCATAAGGCCTGACTGGAAGGAGAAGGCCGTGGGACGGCGAGGCCTAGCTGGATTCGCAGCTGCTGCTGGGGAGGCCGACCCGGGACCTGTGGAGTCTTAGCAAGGTGAGCAGGCCAAGGCGTGGGCCGAGCACGGACAGGACGCGCAACAGTACCCCCTCCCCCCTTCTAGGCCTCCCCCTCCTCGGACAAGGCTTGTCAGGATGGGATCTGTGGAATGCTTTCAGGAGATCCTTATCTAGAATATTTTGTGAGGGTTCCCAGGAATTCTCCTCAGCCCCATACCCCTCCCAGGAGAGAAGATACTCCCAATGGCCTCGACATCGACGTACATCGAGGACCTCTCTCATCTGGAGGGTATGATCTGGCTCGGCTGACACTTGAGGCAGTGGAGAATCTTAAGCAGCAAAATGTGGAAGGTATTGTGGATACCTAGGGATCGTGGCAATTGTAGCTGGTAGGTAACTGCTCCAACTCTCCAGAGGATGTGAAAAGGTCCATTGTATTTTGGTGTCAGATGATGTGAGGGGAGTCACAGTCTAATATGCTTGGTACTTACCTCATACCTTTTGACCGGGTCTGAAGAGTGGAGCTGGCCACCTATGAGTATCAGCGATTTTCTTTGAGCGTTCTGCGGCTTGAGTGACTCATTCTTTTACTTGATTCAACACATTGCGGATAATTTGAGCAGTGAATTGCGCTGCTGGCGAAGGCACAGAGAGTGGTACAGACTGGTGTCCAAATACCACTGAGAATGGGGAGATGTCTGTGGTGGCAGCAAGATGTGTATTATGTGAAAGTTCGGCCCAGGGAAGTAAGTCAGCCCAATTGTCCTGTTGTTCATTCACATAAGATCTTAGAAAGGCTTTCAAGGTCCAATTAGTTCTTTCGTTTTGGCTGTTCGCCTGAGGGTGGTATGCTGAGGTGAAACTTAACTGAATGTTAAATTTTTTACATAAGGATCGCCAGTACTTCTCGGCGAACTGGGGAACTCTGTCCAATACGATTTCCTTAGGTAGCCCATGTAAGCGGAAGATATGCCTCAGGAGCAGCTTGGCAAGTTCAGGGGCTGATGGGAGGCTCCGGAGTGGAATGAAGTGTCCCATCTTGGAGAAGCGGTCGATGATGACCCAGATGACAGTGTTGTTTTGAGATGGAGGAAGATCAGTGATGAAGTCCGTTGATATGCTGGACCACGGTTCAGTGGGTGCTGGAAGTGGCTGGAGAAGTCCCCTTGGCCGACCGGTAGGAGGCTTTTGTTGAGCACATATTGGACATGAGTCCACATAGTTGCGGGAGTCTGTTACCATGCTGGGCCACCAGTAAAAGCGCCTCAGCATCTCTAGGGTTCGCGCTCGACCTGGATGTCCAGCTAGTTTTGAATCATGGGCCCAGCAGAGTACACGTTCATGCAGTCGGCGTGGAACGACCGTTTTACCCGCAGGTACTGTTGTCGTCACTGCAAGGGACACACAGGCTGGGTCAATGATGTGTCTTGGGATGTCTGGGGTGTCTTCAGGCTCGAGAGAGCACGAGAGTGCGTCTGCGCGAAGGTTTTTTGAGGCTGGTCAGTGGCGTAACTCAAAGTTGAATCACTTGAAGAATAATGCCCAGCAGGCTTGTCTAGGATTTAACAATTGTGCCTCTTTTAGGTGCTCTAGATTTTTGTGATCCATGAATATAGTAAATCTGTGTTGTGCACCCTCCAGCCAAGAGCACCACTCCTGAAGTGCTAGTTTGACGGCTAGGAGTTCACGATCACCAATGATGTAGTTCTGCTCCGCAGGTGAAAATTTATGAGAATAAAAAAAACATGGTACCAGTGTACCCTTAAAAAACAAGTTGAAAGGATGTATTCCCATTGGGTGTATGACAGTGATGTACTAGTTCACATATGGGCTCTCCTCCCTTCAGCATCAGGTCTGTCTCCTGCTATTCGCATCCAGAGTCCACTATCTCTCCCTACATGTCTTCCTCCCTCTCTGGTTACCATCTACTCTCTCTCCCGGGTAGATCTTAATGTTCTGCTATGTGATCAATGGGGACTGCAGCCAACTTTGAAACAGAAGAAATGCAAAGTGGGACAGCAACATGCCTGCACAGGCCAAAGGATGACACAGCACCTCCTCCCATTCAGCTTTTGAAACAGGGTCACACAGACAGACAGATGGATGTATATGGCCTACTTATTAAATGTTCCTTTTCACTTTGTACCAGAACACCTAAAAACTAACAAGCTAAACAAAATAAATTAAAAATCCCAGATCTCTGCTTCCTGTTGTTTTGAAAGCAGAAGGGAAACCCACAAAGGACTGAAGAGTAAAAGGCAGTATATATTTGTAAAATAAATAACATATAATGGCAATAATTCTAAAATAAAAGTATCCTGCCTGCACTTCAGAAATGTTCAGTCTTAGAGGCTGATGTACTAAACTGCATTTGCAAATTCAACAGTGTGCAAAAAATGCATCATTAATGTAATTAAAATGGTTATCAGCGCATTTAGGGCATGATATTTTGATCCTGCAAACACAAATGAGAACTACAGGGTGGCCCATGGAAAAGTACATTGGAGGTGGGCTACTTTTCATGGGCCACCCTGCATATGTAAAATTGGTAATGAACTGAAATATTATTCTAATCAGCACATTACAAATGTTTGCATAATTCAACATTTATTTATTGATTCTTTCATTCATTCATATATGATATAAGCATTGTTGAAAAGCCTTTAACTGCATTTTTCTGCAGGACTTAGCTACTTCTTGGAAAGGTGTAGTTAAGTTTGTTTGCAATGAAGTCCAGATTTCACGTAAACTTTACCACAAAAAAATTGTCCAGAAATGCAATTTGCATATGTAGATAATTCCATATCATGAGAAAAATATCTCACGTTACCATGCCATTCCTATAGAGCACTCTGGAGCTTAGTACATTGTCCCCTAAGCAGGCTAACATTTGTAATCTGGTAAAGGGCTCATAGTCAGCCCTAAAACGCACAAAAAAGTAAAAACAGCAATTCAGTCAATTAATATTTGATCAAAGAGGCATTCTTTACTTCATGAAGGGCAACAAGACAAAAAACTATTTTGCCACAAGTTAATATTTGCCATAAGTTAATTGGTCATTTCTCATAGATTACATGAGAAAACATTAATTGTTTGAACAGTTAGGAAAAGTATTCCACTATTTTCCTTTGGAGTCTTTCTCTTGAACAGAGACTAAAATGGAACCAATTAGAGTAATCTAAGCACAATTTAAACAACCTGTTTGCTCAGAGCACAAATACACATTTCAGAGTCCTAACAAAACCCTTCTTCTTTGTCAGCTCTAATCTGTAAAGCCTTTTGTTGAAGGATGAGAGGGTTTAGCAAGCCTTAGCTCACTGCAATCTCTGTTTGCAGCAGCAGCAGAGCATACAGTCTCTTTTTTCCATAGTGGGACCACAGCATGGCTGTTTCAAAGGCATACAGAAGGGAACTGGTGGCATTCTTTGCATGCTTTAAAACACAATGTTATGCCAATATTCAGCAGGAAAGAAAAGGATCAAGAGTACTCTTCAAAGTGATTTAAATTTGCTAACAAGCATTAAAACTAGCAAGGTAATATAAGTTTTCTAATGCTATTAATGCCAGTGGTGATAAGGCCAGTAAGTATAGAGAACTTCTCCCAACCATCTCACAACTACAGCAGCTCGCTGCCTCCATAATCTTCTTTACATCCCCAGAGACAATGGACCTCTTTACCCCCAAAGACAATCACAGGCCTCTAAATCCACAACACAAAACAAATGGTCTCCAAACCCCTTTTCAACCCAAACAAAATCCAGACTTCTTGGCTCATTCCCAATTCCTCCCCGCCCCCCCCCCCCCCCCCCCCCCACCCCCAAGAAAAGTCTGGCATCTCAGCCCCTTCCCATAATTCCAATATTCCGTCCAAAGACTATGACAGGCTTCTGGGACCTCACATAGTTCTACTTCCCCAAAAGACAATTATGGGCCTTCAGACCTTCAAAATCCCCAACTCTCAGCCACTGCTCCTACTCACCCAAAACAAAAATACAGCCTTTAAGCTCCTTCACAAACCTATCCACTCCTAAGCAAAAATCTGACCCTCCCACCCATCAAACAAAAATTCAGCCTCTGGATCCCTTCTCACAGCCCACCCTTCACATAAGAACATAAGAAAAAAGAAATTGCCATACTGGGTCAGACCAAGTGTCTATCAAGCCCAGCATTCTTTTTCCAACAGTGGCCAAAACAGGATACAAGTTCCTGGCAAGTACCCAAACATTAAATAGATCCCATGTTATTAATGCCGATAATAAGCAGTGGCTATTTCCTAAGTCAACTTGACTAATAGTTTATAACTGAAGACATGCTCCAATACTCTGTTGGCAGGAGGAAGCCAGGTTCCCTCCTGCTAGCTGTTACAACAAATACAAAATGGTGCCACTGGCACTCATATATTTTACTGTGTGTGTGATAATGCAAAAGCTCACACAGATAGCACATGCACCCACATTAACTCACTTGAAACACAGACATTAACACTAACATTTAGTCCATGGACTCCTTAAAATCTTATTTTTTTAAAATGACTTTTCCCCATTTGTGAAAAAATATTTATCAAATAAGGCTCAGGCTCAAATTCAAACTGGGGAGGAAGAGGAAGACTACCAGAACACATGAAAATAATTAAATACATTGTAATAATATATAACTACTTAAAGTGTAAAATATTTTTATCTTTAAATCCAAATCAGGTTATCCCACCTCAAAATGGGTTCAACTTCTATTCGGTGTTGTCATTTCAGATTCTAAATACAAAGACAGGTCAGTTTCTTTAAACAGGTCAAACCTGTTTAAAGAAAATATATGAAATAAACAAGAAAGTGTCAATTCACTAAAGTTCATTAACAGTTATTATACAAACTAACCCTGATTATTTAAGGTTTCATAAGGAAGTAAAAAATTGGATTTTCACAGCTGCTTTTAATTAATGATTATTACTTTTACAGTTTTATCTTCAACTGAAGATTGATTATTAATAATTGTTTTTTACTTTGCTGTTCTGCACTTTTTATTATCTGTTAATGTTTTGTTTGTATTTATAGATTTTATGAATTTGTTATGTATTGATTTGGTGGTTATTATATGTTGTGTTTTATCTGATGTTTTATGTATTATGTATTGTGTTTTATTATTTTATGCTGTGCACTGCTTTGATTTTAGTGAAAATCAGTGTATCAAAAATAAATATTAATTAGGGAGGTTTTAGTTTTGTATATTTAATGTTGCCCATTTATTTTATGACGTGTATGTAATTTATTTTATAATGTATATGTTAATTTTATTCTATTGTTCCTCATGCAGAGGTTTATAGTATGAATGAGCATGTAATAATTCTAACCAAATAAAATATAATAAAGCCTCAGCATCTAAGCTAAAATACCCATTCATGCTTTAGCAAGTGGATGGTAAAACCATAACTTCTAGGCACATGATAAAGAGAATAAGGAGATTCAAACAAAGGCACAACGAGCATCCACAAATCATCACCTCATTCACCAAACCGATTAGCAACTGCATTCTAACTGCCAAATATTTATCAACCACTCTAGACCACATATTTCGCACTGATTGCACAAGCTATAAACAACACCTGCTGACTGGGAACAATTTGTAGGAGAAAACAGAGGCGTTTTGGGCTGCTGCAAGAGAAGGAGGAAGGGGAGACAGAAACAGAAGAGAAGATGACGTGGAGGAAGGGGTGAGAAAGAGAGTGACAGTAGGGGAGATCAACAAGGTGGCTCAGATCACAGATTTTATGGTTCAGGACAACCTCCTTCTGGTAACAATGCCTTCCATCTTCCTCTTGACACTGCTTCTGGCTGCACAGCTTCTGGCAGCTCTTTCTAATTGTTCAGATCACTGTGGGGTGGAAGAAGGAGTCAAGGGTTAGACCTTGAGTCAAAGGAGTGGAGGCTTTGGGGGGTGGGATATAGAACTGGTGGTGTGGACCCTGCAGTATAGTGTCTAGCACGCAGCAAGAGGCAGCATCATAAACACTTGAGGATATTGGGAAGATAGGAAGAATAAGAGAGGGGAGGGAACACCCCCTCCCTTTCACCACTCCAATTTTTTCATCCTTTTCTCTTATCCAGCCTCAATCACTCCTAAGGGAAAGGGAAATATATAGGAAAGATCCCTTCCCTTAACACTCAAATCTACTCAATAAAAACAAAAACACAGTTTTTCCAAAATAAAACACTGGTATTGACAAACTATAGAACAATACTAGCAAATGTTATGCATAGCATGAAAAACAACAGTAAAACATATTAAGTACAGTATGTATAAGGCAATATAACATAAAATAACTATCATTCTCTTATGCAACAGAAGACAGTCCTCAAGGAAATCAGATTATTTGTGAGACATGCCATTTATCAACAGTCAGAAAGTGCCAAAGACATAGTCCTTCAGCAGTAAACCATCATAGGACACTCTCATACTTCACTAGCTCTTCAGCTATAGGGTGCAGCAGATTTTCTCTTTCCCCCCACTGAATATCTATCCAGTTCCAGGCCTTCTACCTCTAATGTGTGGCCCATCGATGCTTAAGCTCTTGTAGGGTGTGAATGATGTGGACTTGGAGGAACTTCTAGACAAGGGGCTTGTTGCTTACAAGGTAGCAAAACTCTGCCAGTGAGTGAGGGAGAGATCAGAGACAGATGTTGACAGTACTGTCCATCACATTCTTCATGCAATGTGCTTGCCACATTGTATATGGACTTCGGTAATACCTTCATCAGATTGGTCTGTAAATGCAGCAACTCCTTTTTCTCAAACTTGAGGCCTTTGTATATGGTATTGTCCATGTGCTAGTGGTCAACAAGAAGGAACAGTATCATGGTCTAGCCCTCCATGACCAGCGCCAGAAGATCTGCCCATGGAGTTGGCCCTTGGGACCTGGTGTGGAATGTCTCTGATGGTAGGAACCCTGCTGTCAGCTGAAGCTTGAAGCTATCTACTGGCTCTAGGACTGGCATAGGGAATATGGATTTTGGTGTTACTGTTTTGGAAACATGAAACTCCACCTCTTCCTCTGATTCCCCAAGGAGGTTGTATGTAACCTCCTGTGCTTTCATCCTCCTGTCTCTGGCTAGAGTTGTGTGTGCTCCAGACACCAGTAACACCTGTTAAAGCAAGGAGAAGCAGATAAGTCTAGGTGTTGTAGCACATGTATGCCATATATTCAGCTGACACCTGCCACCCTCCTTTCTAAGATTACCCCCACAGAATAATAAGGTCATAAAAACATAAGAACATTAAAAATTGCCATGCTGGGTCAGACCAAGGGTCCATCAAGCCCGGCATCCTGTTTCCAACAGAGGCCAAACCAGGCCACAAGAACCTGGCAAGTACCCAAACACCAAAAAGATCCTATGTTACTGATGCAATTAATAGCAGTGGCTATTCCCTAAGTAAACTTGATTAATAGCAGTTAATGGACCTCCTCCAAGACCTTATCCAAACCTTTTTTGAACCCAGCTACACTAACTGCACTAACCACATCCTCTGGTAACAAATTCCAGAGCTTTATTGTGCATTGAGTGAAAAACAATTTTCTCCAATTAGTCTTAAATGTGCTACTTGCTAATTTCATGGAATGCCCCCTAGTCTTTCTATTATCCGAAAGTGTAAATAACCGATTCACATCTACTCGTTCAAGACCTCTCATGATCTTAAAGACCTCTATCATATCCCCCCTCAGCCGTCTCTTCTCCAAGCTGAACAGCCCTAACCTCTTCAGCCTTTCCTCATAGGGGAGTTGTTCCATCCCCTTTATCATTTTGGTTGCCCTTCTCTGTACCTTCTCCATCGCACCCCTATCCTCCAACTAACACAATGAGAATCCACGACATACCACCTCATTTAGAGATGAGAACTCCCCTAGATGGAGAACTTTGTTCTGGCATAGGTAGTTATTAACCTGCTGCTTTGTCATGCAGTTGTGCAGCAATCTCCAGATCCTGCAAGAGGCCAAAGATGGGTTCTGGTCTCATGATGTCACAGAGCCTTTCCTCCATTCTGCTCAGCTAATTCACCTCCTGATTTGCTTTGATGTTGCATATCCTGGCTGCCTTCTCCCAGATGGTGCACCCGCTATCCTGGTATCAGTGTTTGATGTGTTTGATGGTCCTTGGAGGAACTTCCAACTGCTTATATCACGTTCCAATTGTGCTCCTTTGTAGCCAGTGTCTTGATTGGTGAATCTTTCCTGAACAGGATGTAGTAATTATGTGAAGCACATTCCAGGATGTTGTCACTCTCCTCTTGGACCTAGTGAAGCATCCACAACCATGCCATGGCCGCAGCACTATTGGTACTCAATCCTGCCTCCTCCTGCTCCAGTGGTAACAAGCCTCCTGCTTCCCTATCAGCTCCTTCTGTGCCTTACCTCCTCCCCCTCCTGTCCTCTCCTGCTCTCCTCTCCTCTATGTCTACTGGTCCCTCCCTCTACCACCTTCTTCCCCTCCAGCATGACCTGTATTCCATTGCTTTTCTTGCAATTATGACTTGTCCCCTCGTGATCTTTCCTCCTCTTTCCCTCAATACAGCACTCGTCCCCTTAAGTATATTGTCAGCACTCCTTCTCCCATTGCTGCCATGCATATAGCAAAGCATGCACTTCATGCCATGCTCCATTCTCTTCTCTATCATACAGCTGAAACAGGCAGAGACACTGACACTCACAAAGAACAAATACTAAAAGAAGTTTGAGAAGAGAGCTATGTGAAGTGTCTTGTGCTGTATCAACTATGATGCCCAAATCTTTTTCCAGGGTGGTAACTCCTAAAATAGAACCTAACATCTTGTAGCTATAGCATGAGTTATTTTTCCCTATATGCATCATCTTGTACTTGTTCACATTATATTTCATCTGCTGTATGGACGCCCAATCTTCCAGTCTCACAAGGTCCTCCTGCAATTTATCACAATCCGCTTGTGATTTAACTACTCTGAATAATTTTGTTTTTTCTGCAGATTTGATCACCTCACTCATCATACCTCTTTCCAGATCATTTATAAATATATTAAAAAGCCGTGGTCCAATTACAGGTCCCTGAGGCACTCCACTGTTTACCTTTTTCCACTGTAAAAACAAACCATTTAATCCTACCCTCTGTTTCCTATCTTTTAACCCTGGTATTTTGCCATCAAGGAAAATACCATGGGGTTTACTAAGCTATGATATTGAGTATGTTGCTATGATGATTCACTTAGTTTTGCTTTAGTCCCTGCACTTCAAAAAGCAAGAAATTTCTATATTTCCTTCAATAGGAGCTTTTGTGAGAATTAGAAACAACATGCTGCTAAGAAGGATGTCAGGAAAAACTACAAATACCAGACATCTTGGGAGTAACTTGCTAGGATGATTTGAGCAGGCAGGTGTGGCTACCCAGTCCTGCAGTGGTAGACTAGCTCCTGTATAAAGTGAGTACTGCCAGTAATGTAAGGAGAAAAAGGGGACACACAGAGATCATAATATACTTTGTAGTGAACACAGCAGCTCAGACAGCACAGTTGCAAGACTGAGCTCTCAAAACCAGAGAGGCTGCTCAGACCAAGAGTTTGGTGTAATGGAGGAGGAGTCAGAGGACCCAAATCAAGAAAGATTTAACAAACAATTCATAAGATTAAGTTAACTGAAGTTCTACATTTTTTATGGAAAGATAGCTGGTAATTTTAAGTTTTAGGATAGTGGGAGGTTTTTTTTGTGAGGAATAAGTAAAACAAGAGACTTTCTAGAAATCCTGTGGGGAACTAAATAGAGCTAAACACATGAGCATGCAGGGTAACTATACACAGCAATGTCCTTCAGGTGTTTGTGAAGTTTTTTTTCTTCTTTGTTCAATTTACTACTGTTGTGATAAATGGCTATATGTTTACTAAGAGGCAGGACCTGTTGCAGCTTAAGTGAAAAGCAAACAGTGGTCAAGATAAGGCCTTAAACAATACTAAAGTAAAGCTGAGAGAGAGAGAAGCCCAGTAGGGGCAAGTATTGTTGGTAATAGCTGCCTTGGGAGGAGGTTAACTAAGAATACGTGACTGCAAGCCATACAGGAAGACTGCAGTCAACACTAATTGAATATCATCTGTTTTGGATTAAGCCTGGAGAACAGGACTGTTTCAGCGTGATGGGATACTGCAACTGGTGTTTCACTACAAAGTATATTATGATCTCTGTCTTAAGAACTTGCCAGTGCAAGTATTCTAGACTGAGGGGGCATCTCTATAATTCCCAGAGAGGGTTGAGATGAGATAAAAATGTTCAGTCTGTTAGAATTAATGGACTGCAGGCTATAGGGGCAGTTCTGTTGGCTAATGCTGAAGAAAGAAGAAGCAGTAGGAGTGCTGAGTGCTCTTCTCTTACGAGTAGTTGAAGTGACTCTTGAGCACAACCAGCCCATGCTTTAGGTTGGGATCATGAGTAGTGTGCCTTAAGTAAAGCATGAGTAGTGTGCCTTAAGTAAAGCATCCCTAACTTCACATTATTGTTTTCTTGTGGTAACTGAGGAGGAAGGAATAGCCTAGTGGTTAGCGAGGTGGGCTATGAACCAGGAGACCAGGATTTGAGTCCTGCTGTGCTCCTTGTGACCTTGGGCAAGTTGCTTTACCCTCCATTGCCTTAGGTACAAAACTTAGATTGTAAGCCCTCTGGGGATAGGGAAATACCTACAGTACCTGAATGTAAACTGATGTGATATCTCAGATTGAATGTTGGTATATAAAAATAATAAATAAATACTTGTCCATGCTGTCATAGGGTCTGCCTTCTCTCAAGGATTACCCTACAGGTCAAGTCTCACAGTACCCCAGAATTAATTCCGAGGCACCTGCCTCATGACAGTTGTTTAGTACATGAGCCCCTAAGTTTGTATCTGAGAAAATGCAGCATAAAGTAAATTGACCAAGATCACATGGAGCATCAGTGAAATTTGAACTCTGACTTTCCTGGTTCTTAGCCTGCTGCTCTAATCAGATATGATTGTGAGCTACCCTTGCAGGGGGGTATTTGAGGGAGAGCTTATATATATGTCTGGTTATATATAAAACTTGAATTTACCTGGAGGAGTTATGTGCGTGGAGGTGTCTTAGATTAAGGGTGCATGTATATGTGGTGAGGTACAAGTGTGTGTGTATTGCTGGCAGAATGTGTGCTGGAAGATGTGTTTGGGTAGATTTGGGGGGGGGGGGGTAATATATGGAAGGTACATGTGTGTCTATAAGGGGAGTTATAGATTGTGAGGTTTATGTAGAAAAGAGGTATGCTTACATGGGTATGAGGTGTGGTTGAAGAAAGTGTGTGTGTGTGTTTATGAGAGTATGCGGGGAAGGAGTGAATTAAAAAGCTGCATCATTTATTTTTCCTGTCTCTGTGGGGGCTGTAGAGATAGGTGGCAATGTGCTGGGTGGTATGTGTGGGGGGATGACTGGGTGTGGGGGGGGGAGTGTGGGATGTGTAGGTATAAAGGTATATAGGTTAGAGTATGGGGAGGTGTGGGAGGTATATGTAGGTGTGAATCCATATTAGGTGCTACAACCCAAGAAAGAGATCTAGGTGTCATAGTGGATAACACATTGAAATTGTCGGTTCAGTGTGCTGCGGCAGTCAAAAAAGCAAACAGAATGTTGGGAATTATTAGAAAAGGAATGATGAATAAAACGGAAAATGTCATAATGCCTCTGTATCGCTCCATGGTGAGACCGCACCTTGAATACTGTGTACAATTCTGGTCGCCGCATCTCAAAAAAGATATAATTGCGATGGAGAAGGTACAGAGAAGGGCTACCAAAATGATAAGGGGAATGGAACAACTCCCCTATGAGGAAAGACTAAAGAGGTTAGGACTTTTCAGCTTGGAGAAGAGACGACTGAGGGGGGATATGATAGAGGTGTTTAAAATCATGAGAGGTCTAGAACGGGTAGATGTGAATCGGTTATTTACTCTTTCGGATAGTAGAAGGACTAGGGGACACTCCATGAAGTTAGCATGGGGCACATTTAAAACTAATCGGAGAAAGTTCTTTTTTACTCAACGCACAATTAAACTCTGGAATTTGTTGCCAGAGAATGTGGTTCGTGCAGTTAGTATAGCTGTGTTTAAAAAAGGATTGGATAAGTTCTTGGAGGAGAAGTCCATTACCTGCTATTAAGTTCACTTAGAGAATAGCCACTGCCATTAGCAATGGTTACATGGAATAGACTTAGTTTTTGGGTACTTGCCAGGTTTTTATGGCCTGGATTGGCCACTGTTGGAAACAGGATGCTGGGCTTGATGGACCCTTGGTCTGACCCAGTATGGCATTTTCTTATGTTCTTATGTTCTTAATGTGGGTACGTTTTTGGAAGTGCCTTTTGTGCGACCCTTGCCAGTTTCCCTGTTGTTGTTTTCCCTGTCTCTGTCTCTCTCTGCCTGTAATACTCTGTGGCAAAGTACTTGTAGGATGAGGGAAGCACTGGTCAGCATTCTCACAATTCCAAAATCTTCTAACAGTTTCTCCTAGAAATCAATGGGGATTGTTTTTGGGGGCTCGATTTTCTGAAAATACTGATCTGATGTTTCTGGTTTTCAAACTCATCCAGGAAATTCACTTTTCTTTTGCATGCCAAATTATGGTGTATTTCCATCCCTTTTTTGAAAAGTAATTGTGCCTATAGATGGACAGTCAGGCAGACATTGATCCTTTTTACAAAATAATTTCCAACTTTCTATACATTGCAATGTATAAAACATACAAAAAAATAGTGTCAAATGTATGTAAATCAAATCCCATTTACATGAACAAATTACAATTTTAATGAATAAATAAAGATTAAAATAGTAAAACAGTAAGATGGTAGATAACATCAGAGAAAAACAAATTAGTCTACTCAATTAGCCTAGTTGTTCCCATTTACAATACTCTAGCTAAAGATACATCCCAATTGTCAGCTACATAAGAACGACTAGGTGCACGATATCACTTATATCAAGTCAGTTTTGTAGGCTTCCCTCTCTAATCTGCTACCATTCTGCGTAGATAAGCAGACAAGTTCCCATACTTAATCCAATATCCGGGCCTACCACAACCCTCTCTTCTCTCACTCCCATGTCTTTTACTTAAACTCTCAAACCTATTTCTATCACTATCCTCTATATCCATCCCAAGCATGTTTAAATTATGTCACAGATTAGATGGTCAATGCACAGGTAGCAGAGAATTTAAAGTCCTTGTTGTACAAAAAATTATTTTCAGTCATAAAATACCTGTAGCCACAGCTCTACTTTTTAATAAAACTGCAACTACACTTGGCCTGAGATACTAGATTTACTAAGGATGTTTTCCCAAATGGATTATCTGGATAAAACTAGTTAGCGCAGTTAGTGTAGCCGGGTTTAAAAATGTTTTGGATAAATTCTTGGAGGAGAAATACATTAATTGCTATTAATCAAGTTGACTTAGGGAATAGCCACTGCTATTACTGGCATCAGTAGCATGGGATCTACTTAGTGTTTGGGTAATTGCCAGGTTCTTATGGCCTGGATTGGCCTCTGTTGGAAACAGGATGCTGGGTTGGAGGGACCCTTGGTCTGACCCAGTATGGCAATTTCTTATGTTCTTATGTCCTTAGCAAGAATAGGTAAAGTTGCTTTAAACAAAGCAATAAAACAAATAACTGATTTATTTATGTATTTATTTGATTTATATTCTGCTTTTCAGACACTTCGAGCAGATTACATTCAGGTACTGTAGGTACAATACTACTACAAGCAGCAACACAAACACAAGCAGACATCCTTTTATATAACAACCTCATTTCTCAAGTAAGAAACCCACATAGTATAGTGAAAGATGTAAACAGCTTATTTAGATAAGCTGTTTACATCTAAATGTTGCCAAAAATGTATCTGAGAAATCAAGGAAACCTCTTGATTTGTGGTTTTTGTGCGGTTGCTATCTATGGATCAGCCACTTGTCTTAGCTGGCCCATTAGAATAGCTCCCGTGTTTTATTCTTTAATTTTCTTAACAAACCATTTTCTTTTTTCGTTTTTTGTTTTTTAAATTCTCTTTAAAACTACGTGCTTCTGTCCTCCCGATATGCGGTGCGACCCCTCATTTATTGTTATCTTTCGTAAAAAGATTAACTTATCTTTTAGCTGCTCAATTGCTGCCGCTATTCATGGGACCATCTCCGCTTGCCCGACATGAAGGCGCCGCTCACGTCAACGAGTTAGTATGCAGAAACAAAGGATTCAAGTGCATTCTGACGGAGGATCCGCAATACAAAAATTTCTTCCCGTGGCCCCTGAAGCAGGCAGATAACTGCCGAAACATGGCCAGTGTCGGGCAAGCGGAGGTGGTCCCATGAATAGCGGCAGCAATTGAGCAGCTAAAAGATAAGTTAATCTTTTTACGAAAGATAACAATAAATGAGGGGTCGCACCGCATATCGGGAGGACAGAAGCACGTAGTTTTAAAGAGAATTTAAAAAACAAAAAACAAAAAAAGAAAATTGTTTGTTAAGAAAATTAAAGAATAAAACACGGGAGCTATTCTAATGGGCCAGCTAAGACAAGTGGCTGATCCATAGATAGCAACCGCACAAAAACCACAAATCAAGAGGTTTCCTTGATTTCTTGGAGGTTGTACAATTATAGTACTAAGGAAACGAGGTTGGTTGTTGAAAAATGTATCTGAAGCTAAATGTAACCCAGACCACTTTTTAAGTTATTTAATAGGTCTTGTAACAGTCTAGTGCAGTTAAGGAAATAATTAGGGGAGTATCCATTCATGGCCAGCCCTCCCACTGGTGGAGCTGTAATAGATATCCCTGAGGAGAGGTTTTATAGCAAAGCTCTGCAATAGGCTCTGGGGGCAGTCTGAGAGTGGGAGGTTGTATTTTCCTAAGTTGGATTTTGGGCCTACCTGGAGTCTCAGAAACCCTCTGTGACCCCCTCTAGGATAGGTCAAAGGGGCTCTACTGCTGTACTCTCCATATGAGGTACAGAGTGGCTGCTCTGGGACTAATTTTGGGATTTTGAACGTAAAGAGAGTAAAGCATTATTTTGGACACTGCCTATATGGTCCAAGTGTGGTTTGTTTGGCACAAAACACACAGGGGTAGATTTTCAGAGCCCTGCTCGCCGGGAAGCCTATTTTACATAGGCCTCCCGGCGCGCGCAGAGCCCCGGGACTCGCGTACGTCCCGGGGTTCTCGGAGGGGGGCGTGTCGGGGGGCGGGGCCGGAGCGCGCGGCGTTGCGGGGGGCGTGTCGGCAGCGTTTTGGGGGCGGGTACGGGGCGTGGCTACAGCCCGGGGGCGTGGCCGCGCCCTCCGTACCCGCCCCCAGGTCGCGGCCCGGCGCGCAGCAGGCCCGCTGGCGCGCGGGGATTTACGTCTCCCTCCGGGAGGCGTAAATCCCCCGACAAAGGTAAGGGGGGGGTCTAGACAGGGCCGGGCGGGTGGGTTAGGTAGGGGAAGGGAGGGGAAGGTGAGGGGAGGGCAAAGGAAAGTTCCCTCCAAGGCCGCTCCGATTTCGGAGCGGCCTTGGAGGGAACGGGGGGAGGCAGCGCGGCTCGGCGCGCGCAGGCTATACAAAATCGATAGCCTTGCGCGCGCCGATCCAGGATTTTAGTGGATACGCGCGGCTCCGCGCGTATCTACTAAAATCCAGCGTACTTTTGCTTGAGTCTGATGCGCAAGCAAAAGTAGGCTGATCGCGCTTCTTTTAAAATCTACCCCACAGTGCACAGAAGAATGAAGAAGCTCCAGCACAGCTCACTAGTCACCCCGTACTGGGACCAGAGAGGACTCCTTTCCATCCCTAGTCTGAAGAACCTACACCATGGGATAGTAAGATAAGTAAAAGCCAGCCAGGGTCCCTGCCCCAAAGAACTTACAAATTCTTTTATGTCCCCACCCATGCAAGACAGGCACACAGAGGTGGGGTTACATAAAGTATAACCTTTACCTATATTTTTATGAAGTAATTTAGCATCTATACTTTTCCATTCAGTCATACGAGTTATTCATAGGTGAATGGGTAGTGGATCATCTTTAACCCAATATTGCAAAATAACCAATTTCACCAACAACAAAGCCAGTTGAACAAATTTCAAGAATCCCTTGGATAGGGAAATAACCCAAGCAATATCTCCTAGAAATAAAGCCTCTCCCAAGAAAGGTGGTTGAATAAGAATCACTTTCTGTATAAGTAGTCAATACATTAGCCAAAAGTCATATAAAATAACACTTAATAAAAAATTATGCATCAGTTAGTGCTGAAAATTTTACATTTTATACAAAGATCAGAAGTCATAAAGCCCATTTTGACCATTCTATCAGAAGTATAATAGCTCCAATGCAAAATACAAAACTGCATCCCTTGCAATTTAGAATTAATCATGAACTTATTTAAACCCTTCAATAATTTTTCTAGCATAGAACTAGTTACATTAGAATTTTTTCAATTCATAGTTTATTCATAGTTCAATTCATAGAGTAAAGATCTGAAACAATTTTAAAACATGTTTGAAATTTCAGAAAAGGAACAATGATATCTGG
The DNA here is from genome assembly GCF_901001135.1 of Rhinatrema bivittatum. NCBI lineage: Eukaryota > Metazoa > Chordata > Amphibia > Gymnophiona > Rhinatrematidae > Rhinatrema > Rhinatrema bivittatum. Next base: position 706,835,589 of record NC_042615.1, on the reverse strand, counting down.
ACTGAAAAAAATATATATAATAATTGCCAAACTAGGTCAGATCAAAGTCTCTCTCCATGTGATCTTTGCTGTGATGTCTTGGAGTTTTTAGACAAAAGTAGAAAACATCCCTGAATAAAAAGACTCCTTAAATGTTGCAGTCCCAGTCGCGGCAGCCGCAACTGGCCCCTTACCTTCTTGGTCCCAGCTCATGTCCCAGCGTTTGCGGCCCATTTCGCGGCCTCCCCATGGGGGAGACGCCGCCGAGAAGCCCTGCCTAGACGCCTTCTTCCTAGGCGCGCGCGCGCACACAAGCCGCACCTATCAAGGCCGTTTCCTGCCACTGGAGGCTCCGCCCTACCCATGTCGTCAGACGCCCCGGCCTACTTAAGCCTGCCGCGGAGCCCAGGACTTTGCCTTGCAATAGGGTTCCTTGCGGTTCTCTGATTGCGCCGTGCCCCGGAGTGTGCTATTGCGTTAGCAACTCCGTTCCTGCCTGAGACTTGCCTAGCCCTGTACCCAAGTCTTGCGTTTGTCTGGCTGCTTGCTTAACCTCTGCTTCAGTTCCAGCTTGCTCCATGCAGCCAGCCCTGCTACAGTTCCTGTCTGGTCCCCGCGGCCAGTCCTGCTACAGTTCCTGTCTGGTCCCAGCGGCCAGTCCTGCTTCAGTTCTCACTTGGTTCCAGCCATCACTCTTCTACAGTACCAACCTGACTCCAGATCCCTGCCTGCCAGCTCCAGTTCCAGCCGCCGTGATCACCTAAGTCCCAGCGGCCGGGCTCCTACAGGCTCCTCCCGTGGGAGCTCCGGCTTCCAGGGTGAATCACCTAAGTCCCAGCAGCCGGGCTCCTACGGGCTCCTCCCGTGGGAGCTCCGGCTTCCAGGGTGAAGCTCACATCCACCTCCTGCCTGGTACCAGCCTCCCGACCTGTCCACCTCAAGACACTATAGTACACCTATCCCCAGTCTCACACAGGTCGGCCCGAGGGTCCACTAAACCCCTATTTCACAACATTAAATTCTAGCAGCTAATAGGAAAGTCAGAAAAACTAATTCCAAATGATCAGCGCTAAGTGCATGGGAGGGACTTGTAATGTTTATCTGCAGATACCTGCAGGAGTTTTGCATTTCAGCTGAAATAAATCTTGCCTTCTAGTTCTTTTTGAATCAACAATTGAAAATAAAAGCTCACAGCGCCTTCAGCATATTCAAATGTAAACAGAGTATAACACAGCTAAAAGGCTTAAAAATCATAACAAAAAGGGTAGAGAAGTGAAGCCAAACAGTAGCACAAAGGAAGGGCAGGGTTGATGAGATATTGCAGTAAACACTGCCAAAAGTGATATGATTTAAAAAAAATAAATTTCTATGACGTCTTACCTACATGCAACAGGATGCAATGGTCTTACATTAACAATATTGTTGAGTGACCCTAGCAGTCATTCAAAACAGTGTATAAAGGAAAATGTCAGCAGTTGCCCTTTTTGAAGCCTGAAAGATGAGAAAAAGGGAATGGTTAATAAAATAGAAAATGTCATAATGCCTCTATATCGTTCATGGTGAGACTGCACCTTGAATACTGTGTACAATTCTGGTCGCCGCATCTCAAAAAAGATATAGTTGCGATGGAGAAGGTACAGAGAAGGGCAACCAAAATGATAAAGGGGATGGAACAGCTCCCCTATGAGGAAAGGCTGATTAGGGCTGTTCAGCTTGGAGAAGAGACGGCTGAGGGGGGATATGATAGAGGTCTTTAAGATCATGAGAGGTCATGAATGAGTAGATGTGACTTGTTTATTTACACTTTCGAATAATAGAAGGACTAGAGGGCATTCCATGAAGTTAGCAAGTAGCACATTTAAGACTAATCGGAGAAAATTCTTTTTCACTCAACACACAATAAAGCTCTGGAATTTGTTGCCAGAAGATATGGTTAGTGCAGTTAGTGTAGCTGGGTTCAAAAAAGGTTTGGATAAGGTCTTGGAGGAGAAGTCCATTAACAGCTATTAATCAAGTTTACTTAGGGAATAGCCACTGCTATTAATTGCATCAGTAGCTTGGGATCTTCTTAGTGTTTGGGTAATTGCCAGGTTCTTGTGGCCTGGTTTGGCCTCTGTTGGAAACAAGATGCTGGGCTTGATGGACCCTTGGTCTGACCCAGCATGGCAATTTCTTACGTTCTTATGTAAAGGATGTGCTATGGCAACTAAATGCTCATTAGTCCATAGACTTAGTGGTGATTATTAGGGATGTGAATCGTTTTTTGACGATTTAAAATATTGTCCGATATATTTTAAATCGTCAAAAATCGTTAGAAGCGCGATACAATAGGAATTCCCCCGATTTATCGTCAAAAATCGTAAATCGGGGGAAGGGGGAGGGGAAGGGGGAGGGCGGAAAAACCGGCACACTAAAACAACCCTAAAACCCACCCCAACCCTTTAAAATAAATCCCCCACCCTCCCGAACCCCCCCCCCCAAAATGCCTTAAATTACCTGGGGTCCAGAGCGGGGGTCCCGGTGTGATCTTTTACTCTCGGGCCTGCGGTGCATTGTAGAAATGGCGCCGGCGCTACCTTTGCCCTGTCATATGACAGGGCAAAGGTCATATGACAGGGCAAAGGTAGCGCCGGCGCCATTTTGTTTTTTGTCCCCCGACGTCAGGAGCGTAGGAGATCGCTCCCAGACCCCCGCTGGACTCCCAGGGACTTTTGGCCAGCTTGGGGGGGCCTCCTGACCCCCAAAAGACTTGCCAAAAGTCCAGCGGGGGTCTGGGAACGACCTCCTGCAGTCGAATCGTTTTGCCGGCCATACGGCAACACGATTCGACTGCAGGAGGTCGTTCCGGACCCCCGCTGGACTTTTGGCAAGTCTTGTGGGGGTCAGGAGGCCCCCCCAAGCTGGCCAAAAGTCCCTGGGAGTCCAGCGGGGGTCCGGGAATGACCTCCTGCAGTCGAATCGTGTTGCCGTACGGCCGGCGCCATTTTGCGCAAAATGGCGCCGGCCGTACGGCAAAACGATTCGAGTGCAGGAGGTCGCTCCTGGACCCCCGCTGGACTTTTGGCAAGTCTTGTGGGGGTCAGGAGGCCCCCCAAACTGGCCAAAAGTCCCTGGGGGTCCAGCGGGGGTCCGGGAACGACCTCCTGCAGTCGAATCGTTTTGCCGGCCATACGGCAACACGATTCGACTGCAGGAGGTCGTTCCGGACCCCCGCTGGACTTTTGGCAAGTCTTGTGGGGGTCAGGAGGCCCCCCAAGCTGGCCAAAAGTCCCTGGGGGTCCAGCGGAGGTCCGGGAGCGATCTCCTACGCTCCCTACGTCGGGGGACAAAAAACAAAATGGCGCCAGTGCTACCTTTGTCCTGTCATATGACAGGGCAAAGGTAGCGCCGGCGCCATTTCTACAACGCACCGCAGGCCCGAGAGTAAAAGATCACACCGGGACCCCCGCTCTGGACCCCAGGTAATTTAAGGCATTGGAGGGGGGTTCGGGAGGGTGGGGGATTTATTTTAAAGGGTTGGGGTGGGTTTTAGGGATGTTTTAGTGTACCGGTTTTCCCGCCCTCCCCCGATTTACGATTTACACGATATTTACAAAAACAAAACCGCGACGATCCGATTCCCTACCCCCCCCCCCCCAGCCAAAATCGATCGTTAAGACGATCGATCACACGATTCACATCTCTAGTGATTATTATAATCTATTTTTTGTGCAACATAGTATAAATGATAAAGGGGATGGAGCAGTTATCTTATGAAGAAAAATTCAACAGGTTATGGCTCTTCAACTTGAAGGCAAGACGACTGAAAGGCGATATAATAGAAGTTTATAAAATCATGATGGGCTAGAATAGGTAAACAGAGAATGGGTATTTGCCCATTCAAATGGTTCTAAGACTAGGAAACAGTGTATGAAACCAATAAGTAACATAAAACAAATCAGGGAAAGTATTTTTTTCACTCAACACACAATCAAGCTGTGGAGTTGGTTGCCAGAGGGTCTGGTCAAAGCATCTAGCATAGCTGGGTTTAACTAGGATTTAGACCAAGCAGAAATGTCCATAAACCATTATCAGCCAGGTGAACTCTTATCCCTCAGAGTGAGCAACAAGGAATTGGATGTACGGTTAGGTATTTGCTGGTTACTACCTAGTGACCAGATTGGCTAACGTCGGAGACAGGATGCTGAACTAGATGGATCTTTGGTCTGACCTACCATGGCACATCTAATGTTCTTAACAATAGCAGATCTCTCAGTCCCTGGTCATGGAGTTCAGACATACAAAGAGAAAATAAAGGAGGGAAGTGGATGCTTGCTTAACAAGTGCATTCTACCATGTAACTAAATGTGTAACCCGTGTGAGGTTTGCCTCATGAGCTGTCCTCAAAGGCATCTGTGCATTTGGATGCATTCAAGAGTGATAGCAGATATCAAGCCTTGGAGTAATCCCTGTTCAATACTTTTTATTGGCTAAACTGAGAATCCTATTGAAAAGTTTGTCACTGTATTATTTGCCTCTTATCTATTCAACAAAGGAGTCCTACATGTTTTGAAAATGTTCAATGGAATCTAGTTTTCTTGTTTAATTTAATTTCATACTTACACTGAAAAATTAAGCATCTTATTAACATCTGTCATTTTGGGTTTTTTTAAGTATAATTAGAAAATACAAAATGGTACATACAATTTATAATTTATAGCAGAGGACCCCAAACTTTTCACTAGAAGGGCCACATAGGACATTTCAAATTAGTGAGGGGGCTGGGGTGTCTCTTTTGGAATTTGCTGAGCTTGGGGGAAGGTTTTGTTAGATTTCTTGGAAGTTGGCAACCCAGCCATAGCCCTGGAACCTTGCTCCCTACTTCCCTCAGTTCCCCTGAAAGGAGTTGGTGTGGTAGATGGATGACAGGGTGGGGTAATTGTGTGGCACACTCTCTTCCACTCATATCCTCATAAACTCTCACTCCCTCTACTTCCCTCCCTTTTTTCTCTCTTAGATCCTCTCCTTCTCCTTTTCCCCTCCCCTTCTCATGCCCCTCTCACCCTTCATTCTTCTTCCCTCTCCTCCCCTCCCTTTCCTTCACTCTCCTCTTAGTCCAATCTTCTTTTGCTCCCCTTCTCTCACTCCCCTCTCTCACTCTTGTTTTATCAATCAAGGCCACCATTTCTCTTTGGCTGCTGGAACCTGGGAACACAATTAGTATTGCCTTTCTCTGTCACAATGTAGGTGTGATAGAGTACATGACAGAAAGCCTCAGACTGCCTTAAGGGACCAGCTCCAGCTATCTGGCCCATCAAGACAGACAGGAAGGGGATCTTTGGGTGGGGCGTTTCCCTGAGGTAGGGGATAAGAGGCTGAGGCCCTGAGAGAGAAGAGAAGGTCCCAGGAAGAGAAGGAAGCTGTAATTAAGTTCTGTGTCTGTTTTGGAAGTTTTTCCTTTGCTTGTCAGTCTGCTGAATTAAGCAGCCATTTTCTTCTATTCTGTTATATAAATCTAAAAATAAATCGGTGAAAAGCAGTCAGAGTCCAGTCTGGTCTGTTCTCCGGACTACCCCAGGGCCTCACATACAGTGTTAGAAGTGGGATTGCCTGCTCTAAGCGCCTGCACAGATGGGGACCCACACTAGCAGGAAAAAAAAAAATGTTTTTTTGGGGGGGCCTGGCTGCAGCGGCAGCCGCACAGGATTTTTTTTTTTTTGGGGGGGGAATTTTGATTTGTTTATTGGTACCGGCTAAGGAGAGAAGCTCCGCCGGAGTGAAGGAACAAAAGAAGTGAGTCAGAGCTGAGAGAAGCAGGTTTTTCTTTTGTTTGTTTATTTTCCTGAAAGAAGGGGAAAGGTTTCTGGCCTTGAAAGGGCAGGAGCTCAGAATAGCCTTTGCAGGAACCTCCCTGAGAAATGGAGCAGTTACTGCAAGCCCTGGTGGAGGGACAGCAACAGCTCCGGGCATCCGCTCAGACTCAGTATGCGCAGCACCAGCACTACAGCAACTATTGCAGCAACACCTGGAAGCCTAAGCACAGCTTAACACCCAATTATTGCGAAGAACACCAGCAGTAGGGGTCGCTGGGGTAGACACCGGCACAGAACAGAGTCCACTCCCACAAATACTGGAAATCCGGCTGACAAAGATGGAGCCCCAAGATGACCCAGAAGCATTCCTGGTCACCTTTGAGAGGGTAGCGGAGGCCAAGGCCTGGCCTAGGTCCCAGTGGGCCATGACAGTGGCCCCACATTTAACCGGTTAGGCTCAGGCCGCATACCAGGCCCTTAACAAACAGCAAGCCCAAGACTATCAGGAGGTCAAGGCTGCCATACTCGATAGACTGGGACTATCTACGGAGTCTTATTGGAAAAGTTTCCGAGGCTTAACCTTTACACCAGGAGAGAGGCCCCGAGTTCTGGCTCAGAAGTTAAAGGACCGGTGCTGGTGGTGGCTAGAACCCAATAATAAAATGGGAGCCGAAGTGGTAGAGGCTGTCGTGGCGGAACATTTGTGGTCATTCTCCCCTCCCGAGTGCATGAATGGGTGCGGAGACAGACAGCGGTGATCCTGAAGGATGTGGTTTCCCTAGTAGAGCGTTATTTGGATACTGCAGACACAGGTCTTGGGCCCACTCCAGCAAAGAAGAATTCCTGAATAAAGGGCCTAGAGAAGGAAAGGAGAGAGTCAAGGGGCAGAACCCTAAGCTGCTATATTGGTCGAGAAGTAGAGAGTCTCCCTACTCCCCGAGACCTCGATAACGCATTAGAAGGGCCTGAGGGCGGAAGGAGTAAATGCCCAGAAGCAGTGACGCCAAAAGGGACCTGCTTCAACTGTAGAGAGAGAGGGCACTTTGCTCGTGACTGCTATCGAGTGGAGGATGAATCTATGGACGTCAGGTTGGTGGCCCCTTACTCCTGCTCGTTTGTGGACATTCCCCGCTCAGGGTCTGCAACCTTCGTGGTTCTGGGGGAGCTAGATGGAGACCCGACCCAAGCCCTAGTAGACTCAGGAAGTGTAAAAACTCTCATTCGGAGGGAACTTGTCAAAAGAATAGAGATTGATTATGAACAGACAGTGACCCTAGCTTGCATACATGGAGACTAGAGACAATATCCAAAAAGTCAGGTCCTGTTGAAGGCTCCAGTGGGACAAGCTAAAATAGAAATGGGAATGCTCCCGTGGATACCATATCCTGTGATATTGGGACGAGATTATCCAGACTTTGGGACTCTCTGGACCTGGCTCATGAGGGGCCCAGATGACTCCGGCAAGGAACGGACCTCATTTCTGGGAGTCTTTCTGTTAGAAGACCCGGACTTATAATAATCCTAAGACTCCCAAGCCTCGTAGACAGCATAGGCTTAGAAAAGTATAATTATACACAACGTTTAGAGGCTGTAAAGTAAGAAAAACGGAGAATCAAAAATTGTTAAATGCAATAAAAATATTACCAGTATAATCAGCAAGTATTTTTGAGAAACAAATAATTTTTTTGTAAACGTTGCACTGATTTAACCGCACATGATCGAGAAGACTGGAAGCCCTTGTTGAATACGAGGGTCTTTGCCTGGCTTGCTGATGCGGTTTTAGCTAGCAAAAAATCTAAAAAATTCTGAAAAATATATGGAAGAATGATTTAAATTAATATTTTGTGTATGGATGAATAAGAATGGTAATACTCCCTGTTATTCCTTTTTGGAGTTCACATTTTCCTTTTTGGTATATATGCTGTTAGAGTAGCCAGCAAGTAGACAGAGGTTCCAAATACATAGGTTGTGTAGAGGACAAGTGAGAAGTGATACGGGGAAAATCAACTGCTACCCTGCCCCCTAAAATCGATTGCAGAAATCTGCCACCACTTCTATGTATGCACACAAAACATATCGAGCTACATATGGCAGCATCTTTGTAGGTGAAAGCTGGCAGCAGCATATACAGCTAGTAGAATAAGGTGCAAAAGATGTGGCAGCTTCTATTTGGCATGCCCAGGATCTGCTCCGCAGAGAGGAGGGTAATTAGGGCCATGATCTGGAATAGAGAACCTCTACTTAGAGTGCTAGTGGACCTCAAGCAACCCCCCCCCCCCCCCCAAAACAGCAAACCCTCTCTGGCAGCTGAAGTACTTGGACCCATGCATATCCCCAAATAAGCGGAGAATTAGGCCCACTCCAAGTATTAGGTGGATGAGCATCAGGATTGGGGGAATGGAAGGGATACACTACAGGCTGATATCTACTCATGCAAAATACAGGGGGGCCCACGGAAAGGTAGTCTGCCTGCATGGCTCTGGTATTGGAGTCAGACTACTTTTCCATGGGCCACCCTGTATAACACACCATATCTGAGGTATGACTCTGGCAAGTTTCAGATTCCCTCCCCCTCTCAACACAAGGAATAAACAGTGTAAGTCGTAGGTGGAATGATCTTTGAGTAAGCTGGAGGACATTTTCTCACCCTACAATTCAATTATTTCTCTAAAACACCCATTGAAAACAGTGGAAGCACAAGATCAGTTCTGGTGAAAGACAATCTGTGCGAAATTGATGCACATACATTGCCTGTTCTAGGGTATGCAGAGGTATTGTAATAGAGGGAACAAAGAGGTAAACATCACCTGCAGACATAGATGTAGACTAAGGCTAACCCAGCGCGTCACTCACCTAGGCACACACAGTCACATATATGTATTTGGCCTTTTTTGGGGACAGACTACCTCCAGAAGTTTGTGCACCTACAGTTATGTTCCAGGCATATAATCCTACATCACTGATGTCTCTGGCTGCAAAGTACACATAGAAAATTAGGTGCACCTGCCAGCATGACAGACATCTGCAAGAAGCATATATGCTAAGTACTTTATCACAGGTACTGACATGGACCAGAGGGCAGGAAATGCTTCTCTTGAAATAGACCAACACAGAAAAGGCATAAGATACCATACCAACCACATGACACCTATGGGAGCATTTGCCCCATATATTCAGCACAGTGACAGGTTTCCCAATGAGACAGATTTTTACGCCTCTGAGCTCATCAGCTGACAACAGCTTTTCTAGCTTTTATGCTATACACAGAGCTGATGATTGAGAGTCTATCAGCACACCTGCCCTGCTTACTAGAGATGTGAATCGGAACCGGCATCGGTTCTGATTCCGGTTCTGATTCACATCGTTAAATCTTTTTCTTGCAGTCCGATCGGGTTTTTTTTTATCGGCTGCGCCCGAGCCGATAACCAAAAAATACAGCCGACTCTTTAAAATGAGTTTATTAGTATCCCCCCACCCTCTGGACCCCACCCAAAAAAATTTTAAATACCTGGTGGTCCAGCGGGGGTCCCGGGAGCATTCTCCCGCGCTCGGGCCGTCGGCTGCCAGTAAACAAAATGGCGCCGATGGCCCTTTGCCCTTAGCATGTGACAGGGTATCCGTGCCATTGGCCGGTCCCTGTCACATGGTAGGAGCAATGGACGGCCGGCGCCATCTTTAAAAATTGTGCGGGCCACCCAGTGCACCTACCATGTGACAGGGGCTGACCAATGGCACTGATAGCCCCTGTCACATGGTAAAAGCAAAGGGCCATCGGCACCATTTTGATTAGTGGCAGCCGACAGCCCGAACGCGGGAGAATGCTCCCGGGACCCCCGCTGGACCACCAGGTATTTAAAAATTGGGGGGGGAGGGGTCCGGAGGGTGGGGGGGATACTAACAAACTCATTTTAAAGGGTCAAGTTGTGTTTTTAGGTTGTATCCTTTCTTCCCGCCCCCCCCCCCCATAACGATAAGAAAACCCACTAAATTAATCGCGGGGTTTCCTATCGCTATCGGGGACCCCCCGATATCTGATGATATTGAAAATATCGGACGATATTTTCAATCGTCAGATAAACGATTCACATCCCTACTGCTTACCACTAACTGCAAAAGTGACAAACACCACATGAGGCACAGCCTAGAGGACAGCAGATCTTCCAGCTTGGTCACAAGTCCTGCCAGCCATAAGGATCAGCAAGGGCCTGCAACCATAAAACCACGGAAAGGTGGAAGTGACCTTGGAAACAGACTGATCTGCAAGCTGTTTGCCCCATGAGTGCTCAGCCTATGTGCTATAAAGGTGGCCACAGATAGCATTAGGATTGTAACTGATACTAGCTATCGCTACAAGCAAACTACTCTGTATATTTTCTAGTTACATACATGCATACAACAGCACCAAATGACTAGCCGTGAGCTACCATGGCCAAGGGCCTTGCAGCACTGTGACAGCTCCTGGGTACCTGGCCACCAAATTGAGGAGGCATATTTGAGCATCACAGAGCACTTGTATGTTGATAGAGTGGAAGAGATTTCTCTTGCGGAAGATCTCTTCCCTGCCACAGCGCGGGATGATGGCCACCTGAGTGCAGTTGATAGCTCCCAGAACATTGGGAAAGTTTGCAAAGGCATAAAAGCCTCTCTTCAAGTCCATCAAGTCCTGCCTGCCCTGAGGAAATGCTATGTAGCGATTAATGTGGTCAGAGACTGCTGTGATGACCTGGTCCAGACAGTGGGAAAAAGTGGTTTGGGTCATCCCCCCCCCCCCCCCCCATGACCCTTACTGTTGTTTGGAAGGAGCTGCTTGCCATGAAATAAAAGGTGGCCAACAGTTTCGTGAGGCCCGGCACAGAGTGGGACCTTTCCATGACCAGATCCTGATCCCCTCTAATTTCTTCATATAATTCCAGGATAGTCCAAGAGCTGAGGCAATACCTGCTAACCACATAATCCTCTGGCACGCCCAGCAATGAGGCTCAGGGAAGAAAGATGCACTCCCTGTTCCTCCTCCGCCGTGGTTGCCTGCGTGCAGGCACTGCCATGGGCCCCAACCCTTTCCCTGGGTGCCAGAGGCTTGGCCCCCAGTACAGGGACTTCCCTAGGAAGGGTTGTAACAGCTCTTGGCTGTTCTTGTGGTTGTTGTTGTTGTTCCTGTTGTTCTTGTCTGTGGCGAGCATCCTGAAGCATCCAGTATCCCCCAACAAGTAAACTTGCTACAAACATTATGGGGCAGATTTTCAAAAGGTTACGCGCGCCGGGCCTATTTTCAAAAGGCCCGGCGAAGCACGTAAAGCCCCCGAGACGCGTGTAAATCCCGGGGCTTGCAAAAAGGGGCAGAGAGGGGGCAGGGAGGGGGCGGGGAGTGGACGGGGTCAGAGGCTCCCGGCACAGCGGCCATTTGCCGCTGTGCCAGGGATCGCGCGCCAGCCAACTGCCGGCACGCGCAACTTACTACAGCCCCAGGGCTGAAGTAAGTTTTAAAACAGAAGAAAAACAAAGAAAAAGGTGGGGGGAAAGGGTGGGGGAGGTAGGGGAAGGGAAAGTGGGGTGGGGGGGTAGGGATCAGGGGAAGGCAGCGCGGCTCTGTGCGGGCTTGGTGCACGCAAGGCGCACAATTGTGCACCCTCTTGCGCGCGCCGACCCCTGATTTTATGACATGCGCGTGCCTATACGCGCATGTTTAAAATCGCGTGTCCATGTGCGCGCGTTTGGGAAGCATGCTCACATGGACGTGCTCACGCAAGTTTGAAAATCTACTCCTATGGGTTTAGGAAGACAGCCAGGTAAGAACAGGTGTTTTTATTGGGCAAGGAGGGCCTGGTGTGTCTGACAGAATACCTCTTTTTATCACAGATGATAATTGCCGCGATAATAGCCGCAATCTGCGCTAATGGCTGTGGTCGTTTGATAAAATGTTTTTTCCCTTGTTCTGCAAAAAACAAGGTGTAGTTATTTCTGATGTTAAATCCCGCATTACTGTGCGTTAATCTACTGCATTCCGCGGTAGGAGACCCCTATGCATTAATTCCTCCCAATTGTATAACAAATGTAAAATCTACATGCTAACTTGCGTTGCGATATTTATCACATTCGTTAGACCCATTTAAAGTGCGTTCGGGCCCTAAAGTATTTTGATGAATGACCAGGTTAGATTGTGAGACCTCTGGGGACAGGGAAATACCTACAGTACCTGAATGTAATCTGCTTTGAAATGCTGAAAAGTTGAATATGAATCAAATAAATGAATAAAAATAGATTAAGTGTCTCTCAGATGGGCCAGACCAGTATTTTAAGCAGAATTGCTGCCATGCAGAGGCACCTGGGTTCAATTCCTGATTCAGGTCCTCCCACAACCCAGGGTGACCAAGGCTGGGAATGCTACATATGTCCAGAAGAAGGGAGCTTTAGTCAATGTGCAATGCTGACACCTAGGGCTCATGATTGCAGGAGTCCCCTGAAGGAGCTCTAGGGCATGGCCCCCAGCTGAAGTCTGTCACTGCAATGACTGGTCTAAAGTCAACTGGGAGGAAATATAAAATAGGGGCAAAATCCTTGCATAGTTGTGAATGCAGACTCATAGCATTAGATTGCAAACCTGCTGCCAAATGAGCTGGAAGCCCCAAAAAGCAGAAGGAAAGTGCCAGGTAAAAAAAAAAGTGGTGTCTCTCTTATATTTCCAAAGAAAATCATTAGCAGCATATTTTGATAATCTTTAAACATAAATTACCTTCAGATTATGTCCTTGATTAGCTGTGAGCCTCAAAAGCACCTTTGAATCTAATGTATAGTAACCTAAACTCTACGCTTACTCTGCCCTTCTCACTTCTTTCCCACCACATATACAAGCTATTTCTGCATATGTACATTATAGAAGGATATGAGAGAGACAGATTCTTGCTCTGTAGTTGGAAATTATCCATATACTTCTAGTATGGGGTCAACAGTCTTTGACCTTAACCCAGACTGGATATAGCTTGTAAACTGAGCCAACAAACAGGTCGATCCAGTAAAGTCCGTGGGAGAGCGGACGAACGCCCGCTCTCCCGGCGCACGCACCGGCCCTTGGCCGGTGCGAGCGATCCAGAATGCAAATGAGCTGACGCGGTGCAAACGAGGAAAAGGAGGCGCTAGGGACACTAGCGCGTCCCTAGCGCCTCCTTTTGGCCTGGAGCGGCGGCTGTCAGCGGGTTTGACAGCCAACGCTCAATTTTGCCGGCATCGGTTCTCGAGCCCGCTGACAGCCACGGGCTCGGAAACCGGACGCCGGCAAAATTGAGCGTCCGGTTTTCGGCCCGACAGCCGCGGGCCGAATTCAAAATTTTTTTTTTTTTTTTACTTTTTTTTACTTTTGGGGACCTCTGACTTAATATCGCTATGATATTAAGTCGGAGGGTGCACAGAAAAGCAGTTTTTACTGCTTTTCTGTGCACTTCCCTGGCGCCGGAAGAAATTAGCGCCGACCTTTGGGCGGCGCTAATTTCTTAGAGTAAAATGTGCGGCTTGGCTGCACATTTTACTTACTGGATCGCTCGGGCATACCTAATAGGGCCATCAACATGCATTTGCATGTTGAGGGCGCTATTAGGTGCCGCGGGTGGGCCGCGTGTTTTCCTCCCCTTACTGACAGCCCGATCCAGTAAAGTCCGTGGGAGAGCGGACGAACGCCCGCTCTCCCGGCGCGCGCACCGGCCCCTCACCGGTGCGAGCGATCCAGTATTTAAAAGAGGCGACGCGGTGCAAACGAGGAAAAGGAGGCGCTAGGGACACTAGCGCGTCCCTAGCGCCTCCTTTTGGCCTGGAGCGGCGGCTGTCAGCGGGTTTGACAGCCGACGCTCAATTTTGCCGGCGTCGGTTCTCGAGCCCGCTGACAGCCACGGGCTCGGAAACCGGACGCCGGCAAAATTGAGCGTCCGGTTTTCGGCCCGACAGCCGCGGGCCGAATTCAAAATTTTTTATTTTTTTTTTTTTTACTTTTTTTTACTTTTGGGGACCTCCAACTTAATATCGCTATGATATTAAGTTGGAGGTCCCCAAAATATCGCTATGATATTAAGTCGGAGGGTGCACAGAAAAGCAGTTTTTACTGCTTTTCTGTGCACTTTCCTGGCGCCGGAAGAAATTAGCGCCGACCTTTGGGCGGCGCTAATTTCTTAGAGTAAAATGTGCGGCTTGGCTGCACATTTTACTTACTGGATCGCTCGGGAATACCTAATAGGGCCATCAACATGCATTTGCATGTTGAGGGCGCTATTAGGTGCCGCGGGTGGGCCGCGTGTTTTCCTCCCCTTACTGAATAAGGGTAAGGGAAAACACGCGTCCAGAGCAGGGTGACAGTGCGCTCCGACGGAGCACACTTTACTGGATCGACCTGTGAATAAGGGGTAAGGGAAAACACGCGTCCAGAGCAGGGTGACAGTGCGCTCCGACGGAGCACACTTTACTGGATCGACCTGTAAGTCATCTGCAGCCAAGGCACACCTCTCTGAAAACTGTTACCAGAACTAGGAGCACAAAATGGAGTCCAGCTTTTAAATGACCTATCCCCAAGGGAAAGCAAGTACTAGTCTAGAAAAGCAGTAACTCACAAAGAATGCAAGTATTTGGAAGAAACCAACATCAGCTCTGAAAAAAAGTACCAAAATTACTATCAACAGTTCTTCTAAGACGGAGCCTAATATATGAGTGTGTCTAGCACTATGATATATCTGTCTATATACCGTACATATTTCTCAATTAACTCTCCTCAAACGACCTTGAAATGCACTCTGTACAATTTGCAAATGCATTTGAGCAAATGGTTTTGAAACCCACATGAAATGCATTTGTAGCTCATTTCAGGGAAAGTTAAATGAGGACAGCACTGTAATGTAAAACATATCACAAAGTACTAATACAGCATATTCTTTCCAATTTTCTGTGTCTGAATTGCTCACTGATCCTTCTGGACAGTACAAGCAATGAGCTGTCAATCTTTGGCCTAGGTTCTTTGATTACTGCCCACCTTGCATGACTAGGCAGAAAAAATCTGAGGTAGTACATAAAACTAATAATTTTTGCATGTCTTCATGATCTTAGAATATCTAATTTTTATAAGAAACAGCGCTGAATAATTATAATTCATTAATAATAGGAAAAAAAAGAATTATTCTTATAATGTGGGCAAGTTCTTCCTAACCAAAACCAGATTTTGACTAAACTAGAGGAACCAAACCTGCAATATAAATAAACAGAAGATTCTTGATTGTGAAAGTGAATTGCTCCCATAAACTGGCCTTAAAGTTTGCATCTAACATAAAAAGAACAGATTATATCAATCCAAATGACTGTCCATATTCATATGCAAATTAATCCATATCACCTCTTCCCATCTAGAAATCAGCACCCACATGTTAACAATTAGTACTGAGCTGTGAAAAAGTGAATGGGAAAAAAATAATTCAATATAAACTAAAAATAATAAAAATGTCAGCCATGAGGAATGATCCAACAGTAATCATCTAGAAAGCAGTGATTCTCTTTGATGAACTGATAATGAGGTCATCAATACGGTTATGTTGTGAAGAGACTCATCACTAGATTTATTTTGTTGTATTTATTTATTTATTTAGCCATTTTAAATACTGTCATTCCAAATAAAGATCACAACAGTTTACAACATGAAGTACATAATATACATTGACAAATTACATTGACTTAATGAGGTCAAACAACATACACATTAAAGACTGACATGTACTTGAGATAAGATATTTAGATCAGAGGATAGTGTTGCGCCCGTCGGTCGCAGGCAGCTGCGACCTTTGCTGCTCACCTCCTTTCTCTATTCAGCTCCAAGTCTGGGGAGGATGGCGGCCTCCGCTTCCACACGCCGACCCTCATGGTGTGCCCGGGACGGCATGGGCGCTCCCAGCAGCCATCTTACATCCGGGGTTACCTAGGCACCTGTGCGCCTGCCCCCTTCTTAAATGCATCATGGTGGGAACCTCGGGGGCGTCCCCATTGCATGACATCATCCGTTTACCATACTTAAGGTCAGCTGACCTCTCGCTATACGAGTTAGCAAGGATTCCTGTCCTGCTATTTCCGCCATTCTGGGACTTCGCCTCGCTGTCCTATCTGAGTCACCTAGGTACCCGCTCCTCAGGGGCCTTGCCACACTCAGGGCTATCTGCTCCTCGGAGAGCCATTGCTGCCTTCCTTACTTTATTCCGTGAGTTCCTGCACCATCCTCGGACAACCCCAGCTGTTCCAGTTCTGGGTTTCCTCAGTGCCTGATCATTTATCTTCTACCTCAGATTCAGTGTGAGTACAGAACCTGCTCCTATACCTTTGTGGAACGGATTCTCGGGTTACCCCGCTTGCAGGCCACTACCGGATCCATCCTGTCTTGTGCAGCTATCATCGGCTTCCAGCCTACCCCGTGCTGCAGACCACTACCGGAGTTGCCAGCACAAGCTACGCCTATTCACCGGACTATTCCGCGCTGAGGACCTCTACAGACAGACCAGCCTGCAGGTCATACTCTCCGGACTAATTCTACTGATCTGCTCCTCGGATCACCATTGGCTGTATAATGAAGAACTGGCCAACTATTTCCAAAAGCAAAACTGGCCAACTATTTCCAAAGCAAAATCTCCAACCTTCTCTCCAGATTTTCCCCCACCAACCCTTCCCCCCCTACTAACCCACCCTTGATCCCCTCCCTGTCCCAACCTTCAATGGCCACTATAGATCTTACTTCCTCTAAAGAAATTACAGGCCTCCTTCGAAAACTTAAGCCCGCCTCTCATCCCAACGACACCATTCCCACCAAAGCGCTAATAGCCATTCCCAACAGCATATCCAGCGCCATAGCTGAGATTATCAACTGCTCCATCACCCACGGGATAGTCCCAGATTCCCTCAAACACGCTGTTGTCAAACCCCTCCTCAAGAAACCCTCCCTAGACCCGAAAGACCCTTCCAACTTCCGCCCCATTTCCAACCTCCCTTTTATCTCCAAACTTATGGAAAAGGTGGTAAATTCACAACTCATGGACTACCTAGAAAACCATGATATTCTCCATGTCTCCCAATTTGGATTCAGGAAGCACTTTAACACCGAATCCTTACTACTCTCCCTTACTGACTATCTTCTCAGAGGTCTTGGACAAGGCCACAGCTACCTCCTCGCCCTCCTTGACATCTCAGCGGCCTTTGACACTATCAGCCACCACCACCTCCTGACACGGCTAGAAAGCATCGGCATCTCAGGAATAGCTCTAACTTGGTTCAAATCCTATCTCTCTAACAGAAAGTTCTCTGTTAAAATTGGAAACAACCTATCTGCCTCATATCCCCTACAACAAGGAGTCCTGCAAGGCTCATCACTCTCATCTACCCTATTCAATATTTACCTCACTCCTCTCTGCCACCTCCTCTCTGACCTTAAACTCAAATTCTACCTTTATGCTGATGATGTACAGATCATCATTCCCATTCACAACTCCATATCTGATGCCCTGGAACACTGGGAAAAGTGCCTCGCAGCCATCAACGCCCTCCTCACCAACCTCCAGCTTGCTCTCAACACCAACAAAACGGAACTCCTCCACATCTCCTCGCACCCCCCTGACCTACTGCCTAACGACCCTAAACTTAACCTCCTCACAGCTCAACCATCCGTTAGAGATCTTGGAGTCCTTCTTGATCCCAATCTAAGTATGAAACCTCACATCAATTCCATCCTCAAAACTGGCTTCTTCAAGCTTAATGTACTAAAGAAACTCAGACCCCTGCTCTACGCCCATGACCTCCGCACAGTGATCCAAGCCACCCTCACCTCTAAACTAGATTACTGTAATGCCCTCCTCTTAGGGCTCCCAATATCCTCTATAAAACCCCTCCAACTTCTGCAAAATGCTACTGCAAGACTCATTACAAACACAAGCAAACATGACCATATTACCCCTATCCTCAAGGATCTACATTGGCTCCCCATAATGTCCCGTATACACTACAAAACCTTGACCATAATTCACAAGTCCATTTACACCCACAACTCCAACTGGCTCGACTTCCCTTTCACTGCCCCCCAGTCCACCCGAGCCACCAGATCGACCAACAAAGGCACCCTACATGTTCAATCCTTGAAACTGGCGCATCTCTCCTCTACCCGCGACCATGCCATCTCTATTGCCGGTCCCGCCCTCTGGAATACACTACCTGTCCACATGCGACTTGAACCCTGTGCATTTAAATTCAAAAAGAAACTAAAAACCCTTCTGTTCAACCATGCCTACTCAGAATAACGCCTTCCACTCCCCCCCTGTAGTCCCCTTTTCAGGTGACCACCCTCTCCTTATATTAAGGAGACTTTCATTGTAAATTGTTTTGGTTATTACCTTCTTGTTCTCCTATCCTTCCTACTGCCTTTCTGTTCTACCCCCGCCCAGTTACATTCCCCTGTTGCAATGTATTTTCCAATCTTTCAGTTACTATGTGAACCGGTATGATGTCCCCACAAATACCGGTATATAAAAGTTTCTAAATAAATAAATAAATATAATAAAGATTGTTTCCCTCTGTTGTCCATCACTGCTGAGACCTTGCCTGTTGTGGTGAGTGCCCACAGGGCTCCTCCCTTGGGTGGAGTCTACACTACCTCAACCCAGGGGCCCACTATAGTTCAAGACATACAGAACATAACAGATAGATTCTTAATGACATTCTCCTTGAGGGTGCATGCTCTGTGTTCAGGTGATTTTGTTAGTTTATAGGCATTTTGAAATAACCATGTTTTTAGGTTACATTTGAATTTCTTTGTTTCTGGGGTCAGTCTTAAGATACTCGGATAGAGAGTTCCATAGCATTAGGCCAGCTACTGAGAACATGCAGTCTCTTATTTTTGTTAGATATTTTTGTTATCTGTTAGAGAACATATCAGTCTGTTATCCTGAAACTGCACAGTATAATACAAGGCACTTTCTTCTGCATAGTCCTTCAATATACATATATGCACTCACATGCTCCTTTACACCTATGTGCCTGCAGTTCACCTCTCCACAGTCATCTAACAGACTCTCCTAACTTTCCAGTTGATGTTATTTTCACTACCATCCACACTGCTGCCAATACCACATTTTAGAAAGATTCATTTCATTAAGCACTGCCAGGCATCTCTAATCCACTTGAATACGAATTCCCATTTCCAGCAATTAAACCTGTATCAGGCCATGTCCATTCTGCCCACAGAAGATGCTTCCATTCATGCTCAAATGTGTCATGGTTCTGGATCTCCAAGGTGACTTCAAAATCCTTTCAACTTTGATTGTCCTCAGAGTTTTTCTCTAGTGATATTACCTGACCTGGGCCTCCAGGGGGAGTGTTCATGAATAAAAATATAATAAAGGATATCCTATATCTCTCTCAATCTCTTTTCTTGCTCTAGGGCCCTGTGTCCCCTGCAATTGCAGCAGAACAACAAATATGTCATTTAAATATGCTCAACAGCAATGTTTCCAAGGAAGAGACACCATTAAGTACTTCCACACAGTACATTTTCCCTCAGCATTTCCACAGTCTGTCACAGTCTGAGCTTATAGAGCCTCGGACACTTGTGAAACCAAAATCTCACATGAACAGAAAGTAGTTAACTCACAAAAATGAAATGTAAATGTTATGTTAAGTGACTCAGAAAGCAGCTATGCCACAAACGCACGGTAGCATCTAAACATATAATTGCAGTCAGTCAGGAAAACTATACCAGGAAGAGTTAGGGACTGCTTGGCTAAAGTGATGATGGGTTCTGAGTCAATCAGTATATATATATATATGAATAATGGTAGAAAGAGCAAAGGGTCCGGACTACTTGGTTACCAGAATGGCCATGCTTTCTCACAGTTGTGTTCTTCCTCTTAGTCATCCAAAAATAACAAGTAAAGTCACAGGTAATTTGTGGCACTACACTGTCCTGCTTTGTCAGTACATTTCTAAACTCTGCCTTGACTTTTATTTTACCTATCATCCTTGAATTTAATCTTGCCATTTCATAGTACAGTAGAACCCTACTGTCCTAATACAACCTTTGCACTGACATTATCCTTTAAAAATAAATGTTATATACATCCTTCCAAAAACTAAGCTTTTTAACAATAGCCATTTTTCCATAATTTTCTTAAAAGAATACATTTGGAATTGCCCGATTTCTCCTTATGGCTCTCTGATCCTACCCCTGGCTTATCAAGGTGTTAGTGCTTTGTGTGTCTTTCTCTAACAATCCACTAGAGGCCAACTGGAAGCAAAGAACTCAGCAAAAGCCCATCAAAATTAGCAGAGATATTTTAAAATATAACCATTTCCCTCAGAAAGGCATACAAGACTATTAGGTAGCATAATATAGTACATGAGAGAGTCAACATAGTTGACCAGCTTTAGGATGACTATGCTGAAAATGTACTTTATGCCAACATTTGTTCATGCTATATGATAACTTTCTATACTTGAACTTGACTACACAAACTACAAAGAAGCATTGTCTGACCTGAAGGCAGATACAGACCCAGAGAAGCAAAAAAGAAGAAATGTACGGTTAATAGACCTCAGAACTGCCTACTACACCAGAAGACTATTAGGTTAAAAGCTCTGCACAAATGTATTTTATCTTATTTTAGTTGTCTATTCATGTCAACAGTGTAGACACTAGGCATGTGCACCCCTCAGAATTTTATTTTGTTTAATTTTTTTGGTTTCTGGAGGGGGAGTTCTAAGTTTTAACTTTTTAATGTTTATTTCAGTTTGGTTCATTGAAATAAACATTAAAAAAATCAAACTCCCCCAAAATAAAATATAAACCAAAACAGGACTTCCTCAGACCTCTCTGATACCTCTCCCACCCAGCCCCCTCCCCCCCAAAAAAAACAAACTGCTGGGGCTAGGAACCTTCCCAGCCCCCATCAACCCTTATCCATGGGGGTCCTGGACAATAAAAGTAACAAGAGGGAAGCTCGCTCACCTCTTGACCCTATGGCATCACTTGATAATGACACCAACCAGTCCTGAGTCCAGCACCTTAGTGACGTCAAAATGGTGCCAGTCTCAGGGCTGGACAGTCCACTTTTAAAGGGATGCTGGCAGGACAAGAGGCAAGTGGTCAATCCTCCCTACTCCTTTTATGATCCAGTACCCCTGCAGAAAGGGGTAGAAGGGGGCCGGGGAGGACCCCGGACCCAATAATATTTTGGGGAAGGAGACTGAAAAGGCCAAGGGATGTCCCAGACCCCAGAATCATTTTGGGGGGAGTCAGAAGGGTCTAGGGAAGTCCCAATCCCTGGTAACCTTTTCAGGAGGTAGAAGGGGGTCAGAGGAGGCCTGGGGAGTTACCGGCTTCAGGCCCAGGCCAAGCAACGTTTTTTGTGGAGATGTCCTGGGAATGCCTTGGAGAAGCTTCAGTGAGGCCACAGGGAGCCCCAGACCAACAACAGAGGGATTTGTTTTTCAGCTTTTTTTCAAAAGAAAAGGAAAGGAAAACCAAAAAAAAATGTTGTTTTTTTCTTTCACTCCATTTTGAACATGAAGTGAAATGAAATAGGAAATGTAGTCGACATTTCTTATTTTGTTTCAAACAAATACACATCCCTAATTAAACACCTCACAGTCACCAAGATTTTGTAGCTGCACCAACTATTTTGCCCCTTGTCAGAGATGATATGCTGCATACAAGTTATCTGGAAAAGGGACACAATAAGTGACTGTGTATCATATCCAGTATAACTTTTAGAAATATTCTCTCACTGTCCCAACTTGAAATATTGAAAGCATAATGTTGCATGCAAGTAAAATAAGAGTGGAAACTATTCTGATTTCCTAATTTGAGTGAGAGCTATAAGGTTTAAACTTGAAATGGTAAGCTGCAATCTTTATCAACATCTGGCTACCTTATTATTTATTAATGTTAATCATGCCATCATTCTAGCATGTTAAGAGAATACTCTTTTCTTTATTTCTGGTTACTACCTGTCAGATAATTTTAAAATACTATTAGGATTTGGAAAATAACAGTTCAATTATACCACCACATCTCAGTCTTTAACCCTCACTACTTGTCATGGAAAGAAAACTCTTAGAGGATATTTGGATCATGGTGTATAAATAAAAAATGAATAAGCAAATCAACACTGGCGCAATTCTGGAGTTCTTTTGGACCTCAACCCAAAAACCCCAAGAAACAGGTACAAAACAACTCTGGAAAAACAAGATTTAGTTTGTTAAAATGAATTAAACTTTTTTACTTAATTTAAGAAGAAACCCTTATTTCCCATGAAAACACATTTTTATTTTTGATAAATTTAGAAAAAAAACTTTTTCTCAGGAATAAACATTTTTTTTCGGTGACTCAAAGTATTAAGTAATAAGAAACACACATCAACATGTTTTTTTTTTTTAACTGAACACAATCAGAACATAGCTTTATGGTAGTCATGTGCTCTGCAAACATCAACGTTTTTGCAGTCCTCAGCACTTCTTCATTATTTGCGGTCTGATGCTCTGGGACAGGCAGTGCCCTTTTCTCCTTAAAGCAAATGCAGCCATATAAATTGGGATTCTGTAGTAAAGTGCAACTGACATGGTTCTCACTGGTCAGGTCAGATTGTTGGTAGTCTTTGTTTGATTAGTCCAATCGATCAACTACTCTCCCAGCTGAGTAAGGAACAGTCTCAGTCCTTCTCAAGGTAATCTGCGGTTCCAAACAGATGATTTCTCATCCAAACAACAAAGCTGGCAATGGCACCCCAACATCAATCAAATTGAAAAACAATGTCATTGGCCACTTGGTTATTTTGAATTTGCAAATCATCAGATGTAGTAAATGATCCAGTTTGTCCACCCCCCACATTTGGTTTTGTTATAGTCCATAATAACAAAATTACTCTCCAGCTACTGCCATTTTATAATGCATGGTTGATAGCAACCATACTGCTTCCGACTTCCTGGGCATATGTCAAACTAAAGTGAGCAAAAATGGATAAGAACTCCTCTCTTTTGAGATCGGGCTGAGATGTCAGCCTTGCTTCACCTGAGTGAACCCTCTCCCCCTGCCTTGGGGGGGAGGGGGGGTAAGAGAGAGCAATGCTACCATTGAAATGAACTGAAGGAAGGAAGAGACAATATAACAGAGCTGTTATAGCAAGGCTAAAAAGGTTACAGAACTTCCTATTGTGGAGGTGATCAGTCCCTGTTGTATAAGTGTGAGTCAGAGTTTCAGGTTAAGGGATTTGCATATGATAACCCCCTGACTCTTACAGCTTAACTGCAGTCAAATATTGCTTCACAAACAAATAATAGCAAAGTCCTAAACTGTACAACTTTGACTAAAAGAGGAATTTGTGTTGGAAATGTACTGAAAAATCCTCACCCCCAACCATAAGGTGGCAAAAATTCTCGGGTACCTGGGTTTTAGAGTAAAAAAATAGAAAAGATTAGATTGGAAAAAGTTGTACTTTTTCTTTACCTAAAACTTTATCTGTGGTTTTTTGCCTTGTGGCTAAGAGAAGGAATCTTTGCAGAGTAGATAAAGCAAACAGTTGGACTTTGCTGAGCTAGAATCACTGAATAATGGGCAAGCTATTGTAACTCTTTTTCTTGGAGGAGTGTTGCTCCTTAGGGCCCATAACTAATTTATTTCTTCAGGTAATATGCTAGCTGCTCCAGCTAGCATATTACATCCCACGCTTGACTCTCAATCCCTGGGGGGGGACTCTTTTTATGGGGTAAACTTTTGCTTACGGCCCAGACAATGAGAAAATGTCATCAGTGTGTGTCAGAACTGCAGGTGCTTCCCATGAGGTAAGAGGCTGTAAT
The DNA here is from genome assembly GCF_901001135.1 of Rhinatrema bivittatum. Taxonomy (NCBI): domain Eukaryota; kingdom Metazoa; phylum Chordata; class Amphibia; order Gymnophiona; family Rhinatrematidae; genus Rhinatrema; species Rhinatrema bivittatum. The sequence goes on along the minus strand of NC_042615.1, from coordinate 706,811,977 downwards.
AACTCAAGCAGGACCAGGTCTGGGTGTTAAATAAAAGTGTACTGATTAATACTTATAAATTAAAGTCCATCCATCCATAATTTTGAAGATATATCTGAATGTTGGTATATATGTAGTTATAGGTAGGTAAGTGGCCTTTTTTCAAGCATCTGAGTAGCCCTATGATGATTTTTAATGAGCACAGCATACCTAGCAGCTGTGAGGGAATCCTAGTCGAGGAGTCTCCAACTTTACTGCAAAAATCCTACAGGACCGGAAGGTTCATTTGCATACTGTTCCCAGCATCCCCCGGGAGAGGACTCCAGCAGTCACAGCAAGCGATCCAGGCTTCGACCTCCACAGCCCCAGCATCCAGAGGCCCCGCATTCTTTGCAGTAGAAGAAAACCGGAAGTGCGCACCATTAGGCGCACAAATCTCAAACCTCTCAATCCTTTGAGTGAAGATCAACTTAATGGCGGTTGAAGAGGATTGGTAAGTATAGCTTTGGAAATTCTTAGGACTTAAAAGAGTTTGGAGAGAGGTTTAATAGTGGGATATATTCTTTAGAGTTTATGTGTGTCTGAGATAATAAGCAAGCCAGAGGGAGTAAATTCTAGTGTCTGTCTTTCTCTCCCACTCACCCCTAGCTCAACCCTTGATTTTTAGGCAAACACTTTCTCAGTAAAAATCAATCAGGCTCTTATCTAAATCGTACTATTGCACCAGCCCTTAATGGAAGTTTAATCATCCCCTTGTAGGTCACTAGCAGACTAATTAGTGAATACACCTATACATTTAAAGTACTCTAATTCCAACTCCCTTAGCAACTTAACCTTAACTAGGAACAACAAAACTAAGATGAAGGCAGCAGTCCAACAGCAAGAGGGGGGCTTTCCAGTCTTTTACATCGAGTGTCGCATGTATGATTTTTTACCCGCTGGTGAGAGACTGTATGTGTGCACCTGGTGCAAAGAGCTCCTGGCTCTCAGCGAATGAGTCCGATCTCTGGAGGCTAGAGTGGCAGACCTGGAAGAGCTGAGGCATACAGAGAGGTACATTGATGAGACCTTCAGGGACATAGTAGCCAAGTCCCAAATCCAGTCTGGTAGCCTCGGTGCGGCCTTGGATCAGAAAGGTCTCCCGGTTGGAGACCATCACCCTGGTATAGCAGGAAGTGATCCTGTAGTAAGAACTTGTTCTCCAGGTGAGGCGTTGTCCTCTCACACTGAGGACAAGTCTCCCAGGGCTACTCCCCAGGAGGGAAGGTTTAGGTCAGCCATCATAGTTGGTGATTCGATTATTAGAAATGTAGATAGCTGGTGCTGGTGGACGTGAGGATTGCCTAGTAACTTGCCAACATGGTGCGAAGTTGGCAGACCTCACACATCACCTAGATAGGATTATAGACAATGCTGGGGAGGAGGTGGCTGTTGTGGTATATGTGGGCACCAACAACATAGGAAAATGTGGGAGGGAGGTTCTGGAAGCCAAATTTAGGATTTTAAGTAGAAATCTGAAATCCAGAACCTCCAGGGTAGCATTCTATGAAATGCTCCCTGCTCCACATGCAGGTCCCCAGAGGCAGGCAGAGCTCTGGAGTCTCAATGTGTGGATGAGACAATGGTGCAGTGAAGAGGGATTCAGTTTTGTAAGGAACTGGACAACCTTTTGGGGATGGGAGACACATTTCCAAAAGGATGGGTTCCACCTTAACCAGAGTGGAACAAGGCAGTTGGCGCTAACTTTGATAGAGAAGCTTTTAAGCTAGAACAAGGGGAAAAGACAACAGTCACTCAGCAGTGCATGGTTCAGAGCCATGTATCTTTGAAGGATAATAATGAAACAGGAGAGTTAGAGCATTCCAACAGAGAGGTTCCAATAAAAGCAATAGTAGTCCATGTGCCTATAAGTAAAGAATCACCTTTGCTAAAGAATTCCAAATTATCCATATCAACTGAAAAGCATATTGTTCATACAAACAATAAATGCACTTTGAAATGTCTGTATGCCAATGCCAGAAGTCTAAGAATTAAGATGGGAGAGTTAAAATGTATAGCAGTGAATGATGAGATAATTGTCATCTCAGAGACCTGCTGGAAGGAGGATAACCAATGGGAAAATGCTATATCAGGGTACAAATTATATCGCAATGAGAGGGCGGATCAACTTGTTGGGGGTTTAACATTTTATGTGCAGGAGGGTATAGAGTCCAACAGGATAAAGATCATACAAGAGACTAAATGCTCAGTAGAATCTATATGAGTAGAAATGCCATGTGTGTTGGGTAAGAGTATAGTGATAGGAGTATGCTACCATCCACTTGGCTAAAATGATTAGACAAATGATGAAATCCTAAGAGAAATCAGGGAAGCTAACCAATTTGGCAGTGCAATGGGAGATTTCAATTATCCCAATATTAACTGGGTAAATTTAACATCAGGACATGCCAGAGACATAAAATTCCTGGATGGAATAAATGACTGCCTCATGGAGCAATTGGTTCGGGAACCAATGAGAGAGGAAGCTATTTTAGACTTAATTCTTAGTAGAACACATGATTTGGTGACAGAGGTAATGGTGGTGGGGCCACTTGACAACAGTGATCATAACATGATCAAATCTGAATTTATGACTGGAAGAGGGACATAGAAACATAGAAACATAGAAATGACGGCAGAAGAAGACCGAATGGCCCATCCAGTCTGCCCAGCAAGCCTCACACATTTTTTCTCTCATTCTTATCTGTTTCTCTTAGCTCCTTGTTCTATTCCCCTTCCACCCCCACCATTAATGTAGAGAGCAGTGATGGAGCTGCATCCAAGTGAAATATCTAGCTTGATTAGTTAGGGGTAGTAGGGGCAGTAACCGCCGCGATAAGCAAGCTACACCCATGCTTATTTGTTTTACCTAGACTATGTTGTACAGCCCTTGTTGGGTTTGTTTTTTTTTTGGTTTTTTTTTCTTCTCCCCTGCCGTTGAAGCAGAGAGCCATGCTGGATATGCATTGAAAGTGAAGTATCAGGCACATTTGGTTTGGGGTAGTAACCGCCGTAACAAGCCAGCTACTCCTCGCTTTGTGATTGCGAATCCTTTTTTTCTTCACCCCTGTCGTTGAAGCTATGCAGGATATGCGTGAAGCATCAGTTTTTTGTTTTTGTTTTTTTTTTTACCCTGCCGTTGAAGCAGAGAGCTATGCTGGAAATGCGTGATGTATCAGTCTTTCTCCCATGCCGATGAAGCAGAGAACCATGCTGGATATGCATGGAAAGTGAAGTATCAGGCACATTTGGTTTGGGGTAGTAACCGCCGTAACAAGCCAGCTACTCCCCGCTTTTTGAGTGCGAACCCTTTTTCTTCTCCCTTGCCGTTGTAGCAGAGAGCTCTGCTGGATGTGTGAAGTATCAGTTATTCTTCTCCCCTGTCATTGAAGCAGAGAGCTATGCTGTATATGCATTGAAAGTGAAGTATCAGGCATATTTGGTTTGGGGTAGTAACCGCCGTAACAAGCCAGCTACTCCCCTCTTTGTGAGTGCAAATCCTTTTTTCCATTACCTCTTGCTGTTGAAGCTTAGAGCGATGTAGGAGTCACAGTAAGCATGTGTATGTTTATTTAATAAGGGTATTGACTCAATAGCCATCATTCTGGCGAGTCACCCACTCTTCATTGGCGGCCTCTTGACTTTATGGATCCGCAGTGTTTATCCCACGCCCCTTTGAAGTCTTTCACAGTTCTGGTCTTCACCACTTCCTCCGGAAGGGCATTCCAGGCATCCACCACCCTCTCCGTGAAGAAATACTTCCTGACATTGGTTCTGAATCTTCCTCCCTGGAGCCTCAAATCGTGACCCCTGGTTCTGCTGATTATTTTCCTACGGAAGAGGTTTGTCGTTGTTTTTGGATCATTAAAACCTTTCAAGTATCTGAAAGTCTGTATCATATCACCTCTGCTCCTCCTTTCCTCCAGGGTGTACATATTTAGATTCTTCAATCTCTCCTCGTACGTCATCCGATGAAGATCCTCCACCTTCCTGGTCGCCCTTCTCTGTACCGCTTCCATCTTGTCTTTGTCTTTTTGTAGATACGGTCTCCAGAACTGAACACAGTACTCCATGAAGTTAGCATGGGGCACATTTAAAACTAATCAGAGAAAGTTCTTTTTTACTCAACGCACAATTAAACTCTGGAATTTGTTGCCAGAGGATGTGGTTAGTGCAGTTAGTATAGCTGTGTTTAAAAAAGGATTGGATAAGTTCTTGGAGGAGAAGTCCATTACCTGCTATTACGTTCACAAACAGGCCGATACAGTAATGTGCGGCCGCGATTACCCCTTTTCTAACCCGCTTTGTACCCACAATTTGGCCGCGTAAGTCCAACCCGCGATTCACTATCCCTTTTAACCCATCCTTACCGCTTCTTTAAATCAACAGGTAACCCTTTCCGCCTACGGCATGTATATGATATGTAAACACTCCGATTTGCTATTCCCTCCCATACAGTAACGTGCGCCTCGACTATCGCCTTTTTAACCTGCAGTTTAGCCGTGTCTTTAACCTGCTAAATTACCGCCTACCCTTACTCCTGCGTTAGAGGGTAGGCGGTAAAATTTGCCCGTGAAATTTCACGGGCAAACTTTCCCCCAGCCCCCGCTCACCTGCCCTGGCCACGTCCATGGGTGCCAGTCTCCCGTACGGGCCCGCGCTGACAGGGACAGGGACATTGACTCACAAATGTTCCTTCACTTTCTCTTTCAGCATGCCTTCTCCCGCTTTGGCTCACAACCCTTCACTCTCTCCTCCAGCATTCCTTCTTCTGCTTTGGCTCATGTTGTCCCTTCATTTTCTCTTTCAGCATTCCTTCTCCCGCTTCAGCAGCCCGGGGCGGATCGGGCGCTCTCCGTGAGGCGGCTTAAAGCAGCCCCCGCCGGCGAAGATGCATGAACGCATGCCTGTACTTCCAATTTGGGCGCTCAAGGCACCTTCGCTGGCTTGAGCGCCCAAATGGGACGTACAGGCGGTGCGAGCTCATCATGCCAAAATAATTGCACCGGCAGGCAACTGGAAGATTGCTAAATCGGCAGAGCCAGGGCCAGGGGGGTGTGCGCGGGAGGGGGCGGGGTGGGGGCGGGGTGGCAGCAGGGTGGCGGCTCCCCTACCTTTCCTGCATGCGGGGCAGCTCTGGCTCACCTGACTGCCTGCCTCCCTCCGTTCCGCCGCTCACTGCCTCCCCAGCGCCATCTTGCAGCTTGTGATGTCACCCCTGACCCTTGAGCGCCCAAACGCTGGCGAAAATGCATGAACGCACGTCCAATTTGGGCGCTCAAGCAGCGAAGGCGCATGAGCGAATGCCGTGACCTCCGTGGGGAGGCAGTGAGTGGCGGAACGGAGGGAGGCAGGCAGGCAGGCGAGCCGGAGCTGCCCTGCATGCAGGAAAGGTAGGGGAGCCGCCACCCCGCCCCCTCCTGCGTGCACCCCCCCCCCCCCCCGGCCCTGGCTCCACTGCTCTGGCAATCTTCCAGTTGCCTGCCAGTGCAATTTTTTTGGCATGATGAGCTCGCATCAACTGTACGTCCCATTTGGGCGCTCAAGCCAGCGAAGGTGCCTTGAGAGCCCAAATTGGACGTGCGTTCATGCACCTTCACCGGCGGGTCTGCTGGAAGCCGCTTTCTCCGCCGGCTGCCCCCGGGAGGCAGGGAAGCCGCGGTGGGCGCCTCGGGAGGAGGGGAGAGAGGACTGGGGCTGCTGGAAGCATGCAGTAAGTTTACTTTAGTTACAATTTCTATTTTCTTAATAACATGTCGAGTCGATTTTCGCCCTGCGCCTTGCTTCGGGAGGGGGGAGAGAGGACTGGCAATCCCCGATGCCCGAGCGTAGGAGAACCATCCACTTCCTGGTACCTGTCATTTCAAATGTCATTTGAAATGACATTTGAAATGACAGGTACCAGCGCACCCAGGATACTGTATAGGCGCTGTATAGTGTTCTATACAGTAAAATGGATTGCGCTTCATGGACGCGCTTTGGACGCGGCTTGCATTTGCATGCCATTTAAATACTGTATCGAGAGGTATGTGATCCGAACTGTGCGAGCGGCAAACGAGGGTGTGCCCGGCACTACCGCACTCTTTCAACCGCGTCCTTACTGTATCGGCCTGTTAGAGATTAGCCACTGCCATTAGCAATGGTAACATGGAATAGACTTAGTTTTTGGGTACTTGCCAGGTTCTTATGGCCTGGCTTGGCCACTGTTGGAAACAGGATGCTGGGCTTGATGGACCCTTGGTCTGACCCAGTATGGCATTTTCTTATGTTCTTATGTTCTCAGATGTGTGAATATGGCGCCAGATGTCTACCAATTCCCATTCCTTCATAAAGTTCCTTAGGCATTTTCTATGTGTCTTAGAGTATGCAGATTTGCCCGTACTAGTGTCTAAATATGGGTAGCAGGGCAAGTTGAAGTCTCCGCCCACTATCACCATGCCCTCCGCCCATTGCCTCAAAACTGTAGCCATTTTGTCAATAAAGGGTCCTTGACCCGTATTAGGGACATAAATATTTACTATTGTGTAAACTTGATGTCCTATTTTAAGTTTCAAAAGAAGATAGCGACCTCCCATATCCCAGATTACTGTCTGCACATCAACCGTTATATTTTTTGAAAAAAGAATGCCCACCCCACTATATTTGCCTTTCACTTTGGCCGCTGCATAATACTGAATTGGGAAATGATGAGAAATCATTAGTTTCTCATGTCTCTTCCGAAGATGCGTCTCTTGACAGAACAGGATATCTGTTTTGGCATTGAGGGCATCCTGTGAAGGGTCTACATACATATTCCAAATGTTTATGTTTGGAATATGTATGTAGACCCTTCACATTCCATGATAATAGTTTAATTGTACCCGCCAAAGTAATAGCAACCTCTATTCCTCTTACTATTATACACCAATCATGCATATTTGAAAATCTACCCTTCTTCCTAACCCGCAACCCTTCTCCAATCCTATATATTACCAAACCACTAATTACCCTTCTCTGCCCCCCATCCTTCCCTCCCTCCCCTCTCCCCCCTCCCCCTTCTGTATGAGAAGGAATGACCACTCAAAGGTCGCCCTAGGAACCCGAATCCGACCTTTCAGTTACTGAATGCTAAGCTGGCATAAAACTGGCAGCAGTAAAGAATTAACACTCTAACTTTGTACTGAACAAGCAACCAATCACTGTAAAGAGTGCAGTCTCAGTTGTCCTAGATGAGAAAGAACATTAATCTTGAAAAAACTTGAAGAAACTCACAGATGCACAGCTTCATCCATTTGAATCTGAATCCGGAGTAGTTCCTTCTGAGTTCCTGCGCAGCCTCTTGCCTTCGGATTGTACTCTCTACCATCTCTGCAACTGATCCCTCTGGTCATGCTCTGTGTTCTGTGCTGCGTCTTCTCCATGAAATGATATCAGCCCCGCATCGGCAAGGATTTTTTCTAGCTTCTTCCCCAATCTGAACCCTAGTCATGGATCCTTTAATAGTGAAGGAGAGTCCAAAAGGAAAGAGCCATTTGTAACGGACTTCTTCTTTTCGTAGGACCGCCACTATGTCCTTAAACTCCCTTCTCTTCAGAATGGTATGGGCAGATAGATCCTGAAATACCTCAATAGGGTACCCCTGTCAGATGATGTCCTTCTTTTTTCTAGCTTGCGCCATGACTTTTTCTTTAATCTGATATGAGTGGAAGCACACCACTATATCCCGTGGCTGATTACCCTGGGGTTTAGCCAGGGTTCTATGTGCCCTATCCACGATAATCTCCGATCTTCCTTCTGGTGGGTTGTTATCATATAAGAGGAGCTTGCAAATGTCTTTTATCACCACTTTGCAGTCCAGATAAGCTGATTCCTCGGGAATCCCCCAGAATCTTAGATTACCCCTCCGTGAATGATTTTCCAAGTCATTGACCCAAATCCTCAATTCTCTGTTTGACTCTTGCAAAGGCTTCACTTCCCGATGCTGGGACTCCTGCTGCTCCTCCACCTCTCCTACCCGTTGCTCCTCTGCACCCACGCGGTCTTCCAGCTCCTCATAGTCGTGAAGCAGCTTCCCGATCATTGCTTTTATTTCAGCTTTCATAGTGCCCATCTTGTCCTTAATGTCCCCGAACCAGACTTGAAAGACCCCTCGGGTTAGAGGGAGCAGGTCTGCAGTAGAAATCGGGGGCCCGAGCACTGCGCTCACCCCTCCCGGTTCCGGCTCGCCGCCATTTTCGCAGGCTTCTCCCTCCTCCATCGCTGCTCCGGGGGGCCGTGACTTTGCTGGGTCAAATGAGAAGTGTTTCAAATCTCCTATTTTCTTCCTTACAGACATCCTGGGTCAACTACACTGTCTGTCCACACTTTTCGCTTCAAAATTGGAGGTCCTGCGCGCTAAATACTGCTAGTCTGCAAATCGGGTTCAGGAGCTCGTTCCCTAGGCTGCCATTCGGTGGAGTGACATCACTTCCTCCTCGTCAATAGTAGCACTTTAAGCACATAAATGAGATTTTGAAAATCGGTGATAGTATGCTACATTTACTAATAAGGGCCAAGAGTAACAGATAAGTAAGAGAAAAAAACAAGTGTGGAAGCTTACTGGGCAGACTTGATGTGCCGTTTGGTCTTCTTCTGCTGACATTTCTATGTTTCTATATGTTTCTATGGCCCTAAGGCAGACACCAGTTCAACATCAGTTTTATTGTAAAGCCCGTTACGCTGCATTTTTGTTACATGGAAACCGATGTGATGGTCCCAATGAATGTCAGTCTATAAAAACATTAAATAAATAAAATAAATAAATAAAGAATGCATGGGGATCGCTCCTGTCCATTTCTGTATTAGAGACTCTTGCAGAAGGGTAAATGTGGTCAGGAAGAAATTGGGAGTGGGGAGGGAAAGCATTGGAAAAGGTGGGGGTTAGGGGTAAATTTCAATTCTCAGTTTTTTCATTGACTTTCTCAAACCAAAGTCAAAGAGGAATTTGTTTCATTTTGCTTTTAAACAAAATGAAATGAACGCGAGGGTTTCGTCACATTTTTTCGTTTCATACCCCTCCTCTCTGGATTATAGAAAAAAATAACATAATAGTGCAATGAAATATAAAAAATTGGACTGCATTGAGCCTTTTCTCCCACAATAAATAAAGTCTGTTTATAGGATAAGCTTTGCCAAGCCAGAAAAAGGACAGGATTCACAACTACCCCCCTGCAAATTGCAAGCAGAAACTGACAACAGCATTATCCACTTCAACACATGGCAGAGAAGCAATCAGAGGTAATTGCTCTTGAGGCAGAGTCCACTGTGCCCAAGATCTGTCCTCTTTCTGTATAAATTCCTCCTTCTTTCTTGTTTCTCTTTCCTTGCATGTACCAATGGGGCAAAGAAGCCCATACTTTCATGAAAGAGGAAAGCATGCATGTGACAAATCTTTGAGAGCTCAAAGAGGTGATGATTTGGCTTCCTGAAATTGGGAAGGTCATCATAAGATTGCATCTTCCAAGATGTTCAAACTCTCAATGAGAGGTAATAATGAACATTTCTAAGGGCCAGAGATGACATGGGATTCAGATGAGTTTAGTACGTGGTTAGACGCAGAAAATCAAGGTTTTGTTTCCAGCAAAAAGGCATTTTGCTTTGACGCATAGCATAACAAAACCTGGACAATGGTAAACTTTGAACACACCTAGTTACCCACAAAAATGCATGCTGAGTTATCTCTGGGACCAGAATCATGCATTTAATTGGAATACTTGGTGTTATGAAAGTTAACCTCTTATGGAAAAACCCATTCAAGTAAGGGTATAGCTGAACTCTACATAGGGATCCATTTCAACCCCACCAGATTTTCAAGTGCAATGGCCAAATCATTTTTGGAATTAAATAAGAGCTGATGAGATTGTATACTAGGAAGTCAATGAGAAAAAGCTAAAAGGATAACATTTTAGAAACAAAACCAAATAATTTATTCACTTTTTAGGCTGCTGTGTGGTCCAAATGTTCCCCATAATGTGTGGTTATGGTTAAGAATAAACTGTCCTGCATTAATGGGATTACTCTATGTTTTCAGTATATGAAACCTAATGCCAAATAACAAATCTTGAAGCCATCATATATGAAACGCTATTGCAACATTACGGTTTTGGTTGTTCACCCATGGGTTTTTTGAAACATAATCATGTATGAAACAGCTAATTAGAGTCAAAAAGAGATTTCAGAGAAAATAAATTAAGTTTTAGAAACATTACTGTTTCCTCATGAAGCACTAGTTCAACATATCTCTTACCGGGCATTGAAAACCTTTCTGTGGTTTAACAATATGACAGCTTTTAAGATGAAACTCTGTACATCAGAAAAGTAAATCCTGAACATTTCTTGATGCATGTTACAAACCATGAATGTCAGGCCAGTAATGCCAGGGTGAATTAAAGTATATTAGTAGTCTCGCTATTAATGAAAGTTTGGACGTAATGCTTCTCACTGTCAAACATGAGAAGGCAAAAATGGTTTGAGGTAAGTTTTAGAAACTATGCTGCCACCTGCTGCAAGAATCATATGTATAAATGGAAATATTGTATAGCTAGCATGACCCTATATGAGCCTCCACCTGCATGAAAACTTTGTAGGTATGCAACTTTGTACTTAGTAATTTATCCCCATCTTTCTTGTTCAAGGGCACCTCATATGCTACAACTCTACACTTAAATAACATGACATATTTTATTTGACTGTAAGGTTTCACAAGTGTTTAAAATTAGAAGACAATGTATCTTAATTCATAGAATTGTGTATAAATAACTAGGTCCAAAATTTAATATATCTTGCTCCTGTCTTGATGGAGTGGCACCATTTAGACAGATTAGAGCTCGGGGAAAGCATCTATCGTGGTTTACTAATGATTTAGGGATGCAGAAGCTATTGGTTTGCGGTTTAGAGCAGTGGTTCTCAACCTTTTTTTCTGTCGGGACACACCTGACAGATGGTTCTCACATGCGTGACACACTGAACACATGACCATCATAGGGCTAAATGTAAAAGTACAGCTTGCATCCACAGGAACCCCCCTGACCCACAATTATGGATGTAAAGCAGAATTATGACATTCCCTGTACAACTCACCATACAAAAAAAGATATTCTGGTTCTAGTGTCATCTCAGTAACAGCAACACAAACTCCTATTACCAGGCTCAATAGCCCTACTTATGAAAAGACATCAGTTTAACACTAATGCATGTCCTCTTGAGAAAATACAACAAATAAGACTGATACAAATGCTTACATGTTAGTAAAATAGCTCACCTCGGTCATATACACAGAACCGACCTAACTTACTCCCAGGATCTGCAGTAATGCACATAAACTAATCTGACACAGTTACACCTATATTATGGAATGCACTTAAACAATAACAACCCTACCTATGACAAGGAAACACTACAAATATTAAATCAGGCCCTAAACACTAATACACCTCCTATTTGGAAAACAGAACTAGCCAAGCAGCTATAGATCCCAACACAGAAATAATTGTAAAACTATACTAATAAGCAGAATAAATGTTTCACAACAAGTATAAACAGAATAATATACAACAATTATAAACTCATAAAAATTATTTAAAATTCTCCAAACACCAATAAAATATTTCAAAACAGCAGACACATCACATACTATTCAGAAATTAAAATGGCAGTCAATCAAGAAAAATAAACTTAAAAAGCCACCTTTACTAGCCCCCTCCAGCAGCTCTCCTACTCCTCTTCCATGCAGGCCAGTGGCACACACCAGAAGCAGTAGTGGCTGAAGCTCTGTACTCATGGTCCTCTTCCTTAGGGCCCACGACCAGTCTCTCTGTCTCTCAATCACACACACACCAGTCACACCCCCATGATCAGTTTCTGTCTTTCACACACCAATCATCTCCTGACCAGTCATTCTCTTACACACACACACCAGTCACCTTCCCAAACAGTCTCTCTCTCTCATGCACACACACACACACACACACACACACTCAGGCTTCCCACTTCCATGTTCCCACTTACATATATAGGCTTCTCACTCCCATGCTGTGTCTCACACACCCCCAGTTTCTCACTCCTATGCTAGCTCTCCACATGCACAGGCTTCTCATTCACATAATCACTTTCTCTCTTTCACACACACACATACCAGTCACACTCACAAACAAGTTTCTGTCTCTCACACACCAATCATCTCCTGACCAGTCATTCTCTTACACACACACCAGTCAACTTCCCAAACAGTCTCTCTCTCTCATTCACACACACACACACACACACACACACACACACTCAGGCTTCCCACTTCCATGTTCTATCTTACATATATAGGCTTCTCACTCCCATGCTGTGTCTCACACACCCCCAGTTTCTCACTCCTATGCTAGCTCTCCACATGCACAGGCTTCTCATTCACATAATCACTTTCTCTCTTTCACACACACACATACCAGTCACACTCACAAACAAGTTTCTGTCTCTCACACACCAATCATCTCCTGACCAGTCATTCTCTTACACACACGCACACCAGTCACCTTCCCGAACAGTCTCTCTCTCTCGTGCACACACACACACACACACACACACACAGGCTCCCACTCCCATGTTCTGTCTTACATATACAGGCTTTTCACTCCCATGCTGTGTCTCACACACACCCAGGTTTCTCACTCCTATGCTAACCCTCTCCACATGCACAGGCTTCTCATTCCCATAATTACTTTCTCTCACACACACACATACACTCCAGTCATCTCCCTGACCAGTCACTTCCATTGTCTCTCCTATATACACACATCACCTCCCTGACCAGTTTCTCTCAATCACACACACATGCTCTCTCTCACACACTTACATAGATGATCTCAATCAAATGCTCTCACTTACACACAGGCTCTCAGTCAGTTACATATACACACTCTCAATCACAAATACATTCTCTCACTTACAGATAGGCTGGCTGTCTCTCTCATTTCCTGCACCCCCCCCCCCCCCGAGCACAAATGGTAGCTGCAGCAGCCTCCTCCTCTAGCCCCCGCAAGCCAAGAAAGAAGAATCCCATCGGCCACGGGAGACTAATTCTGCTGTCTCCTGTGCTGATTTCTGGCTGCTTCTGATTTTGCTCCGGGCTCACATTACTGCTCGGGGCCAATGCTGCTGCCGCTACTTTTTCATACAGCATGGCGCTTTCTTCTTCCCGTGCACCCCACTGCACATCACTTCCCATTCTGGGCCATAGGGGCAGGCGCGGGAAGAAGAAAAGGCCCAGCCGCAGTTGCCAGCTTCCAATGACACTGCTGCCGTTCCCATCCGGGCTTGAATGTGCTGATAGCCCGGGTGGCAACAGCAGCAGCGGAAGATTGGTGAAGGAAGAGGAGGGAAGAGCAGCGGGAGACTGGTAGCACACGACACAACGGTTGAGAATCGCTGGTTTAAAGCATACTGAAGGAAAGCCCCTTCTTCTAATCTTAAAGCAGAATGGAAATTAATGGCTAATAAGTATATGGCATTTACAATCGAAGCAAAAAAGGCTTATTTTATGAATGCCATCAGTAAAACCAATAATAAAGCTAGGGATCTGTTTAAAATAGTTAACAATCTGCTACAGAAAATCTTAAAGTTGCCTGGGGAGAACCAAGGGATTCCAGATGTAGAAAAATTAGCAGTTTATTTATCAGATAAGGTAAAAAAGATCATTAGCTTTAGTAGCTGAACAAGGAGTACAAGGAGAGGAGGATGGATCCTTGGTAGTATCAGAAGATGAAGTTAGTACGCAGATAGTGACTAAGACCATAATTAGAAAGGGATAAACCCTACAGATGGATAGGATGAGATCCATATTCAAGCCATTTAGACAAATAACATAACAGTTATCCATCTAAATGGTTTACCTGGCTCTATTCAGCCCTTATCCAGCTAAAAAGTGTACCGAGGGGAATCAGTACTGTTAATTTTATTGTACCTTTCATATTTTATTATTGACCATCATATTTTATTAGAAAGTTGTAGATGGTTGGGTTTATGTGGTAAGGTGCTAAATTAGATACAATTCTAATTATGATAATTAGATACAATTCATTTATGATCTCATTTAACAATTAAATTTATCAGCCAAAGTTTGTTCATTGCGGTGTCCCAAGGGATCCTCTCTTTCCCCTTTGCAGGTCAACATCTTCATGTCTCCCTTGAGCCAACTGGTTCGCTGTTTGAGCTATGTGGGCTCTCTATATGCTGACGACATTCAATTGATTGTACCATTAGGTAAGAAACCAGAAGCAGCTTTAAAGTACCTAAAGAAGAATCTGATGATGCTGAACAGTTGGTTTAGAGATATTAAGATGATAATTAATAAAAATAAGACAAAGATGATGTGCATTGGGAAGGTAGAGATATCGCTGGTTGGATCTATATTAACCTGGGAAGTAATTAAAGAAAAACATAACTAAAAAAAGTTCTCTGATACTGTCAATGCTAGAAATGATCTGAAAAGGAATAGAGAATAAAATGGAAAATAACACTTACAGACAGGATACTGGGTTTGATGGACCTTGGTTTGACCCAGCCTGGCAATTCTTATATTCTTATGATGTGATGTGATATACACTGATAGACCTACTGATAATGCAGACCATTGGGACCAGAGTCAACAAGGTGACTACACATAAAAAAATTTGGGGGGGAGGATAATAAATTAAAACATATTTGTGGGTGTATCACTGTGAAAAAATATCGGAAAGTTAGAAGTGAGTGCTCTGGCTCGTGAATGATATCCAAGTCTGGGGAGATGTGGAAGCATATTAATGCTGTCTTAGATATCACAGACAAATTGAATTGCTTGGGGAAGACCTCAGAGATGATCCTGTATATGTGATATTACTGTGCCACTTGCCAGGTTTTCTGGAACTCACATTCAACTCTGTCAAGGATCCTGAATCCTAAGTTCCCTCATGTGAGGAATCGGAACAGCTTCGCTTCAAGATAAAATGTGGGACTTCAGCTGCAATCCTGACCTAACAGCGTGCCATGCCTGTAACACACATGTGGTAAAAAATAAACTGTCTAAATTATTTTTTAGATTTGGTTTCAGTGATCAGTGGTGTTCAAACTGGCGGCTCTTGATTCTGAGGTGTTCCTAGGATCTGAACTCCTTTGGCAGTTCAAAAAGATATAACACACAACACTATCACCTGGGCAGGGAGACTTGTGTCACCCAAACAGGGGGCCCTCGTGCCATACCCCATGTGCCTCTAAAGTAACCTAGAAACCAGACACCTTGATGCCTCAGAGTAAATCCCTGACCGGACCTGCCAAACAACCTGCAAGCAGGTGTCCTCATCTATGGGTAATCAAGCTGCCATAGTGACATATAAAGTCATGAGACAAACTTCATATTCAGCAGCTTCTCCCCTCTCAATGAACCAAAGTTAACCATGGTAATCGAACAGAATTTCCCACTGGCATGCAATTGTATGTCTGGTGCCTTCAAATAGAAAATTCAACAAAGAAAGCAAAAAAAAAAAAAAAAAAAAGGGTGGAATGGAGTTGCAAAGGGCTAAACTGCCTACCTGGACTGTGGAAGGAGACATACCAAACTGCACATTATCCCAATCCAACAATTTGTGGGAGGTCTCTAGCAACTTCTACCCTCATCTGAAGTGAGAAGTGGATGAAACCTGCTGCAGATAGGGATTGTTTCATACTGTACACAGTATGTGAACTTAAGCTAGTGGCTATTTACCCTAAGTGAATATGTCACCCAAGAGTGCCAGCTACAAAGCCAAAACACCTGTCCCTCCTAGCAAGGGATATAACCAAGCTGACTCATTGGTAAGAAGCACAGAGCATGTGGTAAGGAAGCAGGCGGGGATATAAAATCTTACCGCAGGATAGGCGAGGTGACTTTTCGATGAGACAAGCCCAGCGTAGACATCTGGGGATATAGAATCCTACCCTGTGACAGGCCAGGAGACTACCAGAGGTGTCCATTTTGAAGAGTTCCCAAAAGCATCACCACTGAGGAGAGGCATGGTGATGCAGCAGAATCATAGCACCACCAGTAACCTCTTAGCAACTGACCATGCAAGGGGATCTCAGACAGTCTGGATAATACAGAAAGGAAAGGAGGACTGAAGGCCATCCAAAGAGTATGGTGCCAGGAAATAACATGACCGTGAACCTGGCAGACACTGAAAGACCAAGTGGATGTGAGGCCAGCTGGAAAGAGCAGAAAAGAAATAAGAAACCCTTCTGAGAGGACATGTCCTGTACCATTGAGGGTCTTCCACTAAAGGCCACAACTTCCTCCTGAAACCCCATGAGGATAAACAGAAGGTAGACTGGTCTGGATGATGACTTTCTCAATTCTGTGCTAGAAATGGATAACGTGGGAAGAAATACAATACCAGGTACAGCATAAGGTTTCCGGGAAGAATAAATGGTAATCACTGATATTCATATCAAACCATATAGGAATTATATTCCTTAAACTGCTATGCAATCCACAGATGTGAAATTGATATATTAGTTTCTCCATACTCCAAGAGACCATATAGTTTAGGTGACTCCAGCTGGCCACAAACAAAGATCTATGTAGACAAAAAAGGGGAGGGGGAACAGGTGTTCCAGCTCCGGAGGTCTTATAAAAAAGCTCCTGCTGGACATAAACTGCACAAACCAAGGTCTACTTTGACAAAGTGGAAGAAGGTGTTGTGCATCAAGAAGTCTGAGAAAAATTACCATTTGTACAAACATTAGAACAATAATGAGATCCCCCACAGCATCAATGGAAGTACAATTATAAGCCTTTGCTTGATATTTTACATAGTGGCTCTAGGTCCTCCCTGAGCATGATTAAAAGATCCCAATATATTAAACATGTCCTGTTAACTCTTCGCTAAGCAGAGATGTGTGACCTCATATCCCCAGAAACTTGAAACATCGGAACTGGATTGAGCTTAGATGCCTCGGAACCTAGCAGCACTCCTAGTGATACCAACTCTCTGGTGGCCACAGGAACAACACTAAGATACCAAAGAGCAGCAATCTAGAAATATCTGACACCGCTAGGGAATCTTGGGCCACTCTGCCATCCCTGTCCCTCTCACATGGGAAGACAACAAGAACATAGGACACCTGGCCCCTTGAGCTGAATCCAAACCTCTTACCCCCCCACCCCCCCAAAGCAAGGTTGGGCTGCCACTGGTACAGCCCCCAACCACAAGAAACGTGAATATTCTCCTCCTTTTCAGGGTAATGAAGGCATCAAGGCATGATTACCTGGATCATACAACTTCATCCACTGAATAGGGCAGTGAAGTCACACCTTGAACGTGAAGGTTGCTGGATAACCTCTTTGCTAATCTGCATATGTACCTTGAAACAGGAGCAACCAATAGCTACCCCACAGGCTTGGGATGTACACTACAAGCACAAAGGCTAGAACCAGCCAATAGTATGGTGCCTCTGCTGAAGGGGATTAAGGTATCCGCCAGTGCCATCTCAAAGAAGGTCTAAAATCTCACCCCTGTTTTTTCTAAATGTATGGACATAATAAAAGAAAGGCAGACTTCATCACCCAGCCACAAGCTGAGACAAACTCAATAGAAGAGAACCCATACAGGCAACAGCACATGCCAGCAGCAAGTTCCTCCTGTACTCTATGCAGGGCCTTGAGGGTCTCATACGAACCCTGTGCAAGCCACAGGGTCTCTCTAGCATCATGCTACAAAAATGCAACCCACAAGAGTGCCACATAGTGGGGGGGGGGGGGAGCAGATTGCAAGAGAATTGGAACTAGGTCATGGGACTAGGTCATGAGGGAGCCACAAGAGGGCCAGGCCAGGCCAAAAGGAAGCTGCAAGGAGAGGGGCCAGGATGCAAAGGCACCATAAGAAGGAAGGCTAGTGCCCACGTGGTAAGAGGATGGAAGAGAGCCAACCACACTTCCTCTGAGCAAGGCCAGAAAAGAATTGTAAGGGGAGTCAGGCAGGAAGAACCACAAGGGGGCAGGTGATGGAGAGCCAGCCCTCATGGCTGGCACCTTTAACAACACCTAAGTACCATGCTCCCTCCTTGAGCTACCCCCCTCCCCAGCCACAGATCGGAGGCAGGTAGATGCGGCAATCTCTCTGCTGGGTGCACAGGTGGCGTCCATGAATTTGCACTAGGGTCTGCCCAAAATAATAAATTAAATGTGGAATTTTGATTGCATTTTAAGCTTGATTTTTAAGAGTATGCATGCTGCAGTATAGTCACCACATTCTTTTAGAGTTGACTAGAAGATTTGGTGGCTTGTCTTCTTCCTGGTTGATAATTCAACTCCATATAGTCAATGACAAAAAATGGAACATAAAGCAACTTGCTGCAAGTTTGAAGTGACATTATCCAGCAATCGATGCCTGCTGAAAATTCACAATGGAAACAAAGGTTGAGAAAATGAATAAAAACTTTCTATAGCTAGGTGTAATTTCCTTTACAAACTCTATTTTAGAAAAGACAGCATCACATTGGTAGATAGTTCTTTTGCTGAGATAATCTCCCTTCAACTCATTTAGATTTAGTTAAAACCTTTTCATTGATAGCTCAAAGTGAGCAGTCTGTAGATACTTTGCTGTCTGAAGATACTTTGTATCACTGGTTTTGTAGATCCTTGTGATCTCATACTCTGTCCCTTCCGATGCAGCCACTGCAAAATACGGCCCGTGTCGAATTGTACTTCTTTAACTTCTTTAACCTTTTCAAGACCAGACTGCCTGATACCTGAATTGGTAAAAATAAATTTATTTGATGCATTAAGACATATTTTGTCCGTAGATTAATTTAAATGTTCAAACACATCCCTTCCCAGTAGATTCATTCTTTGGTATGCTCCTGTCTTCCACTTGTGTGTTAGGTCAAGGTGAGTTACATTCAAGTAAGCGGGTAGCCTGATTTACCAAGGCTTTTCTCCCATTCTGTGCCTATGGGAAAAAATGCTTAAATGAGTCCCCAAGTTTTCAGCTGAAGTAATAGAAGATTTAATCCCTGGATTTCATGGTTCTCAGACTACTGCTCTAACCACGAGGCTATGCCTCTACTCATCAGATGCCTCTGCTTTTAGTCTGGGCTTGGAGTGCAGGCAGATGACAGAGCCCTCTATCACTAGGATTATTGTTTACTATCAATTATATCTTTTTTTATATGACACCGAAAGAATATGTAGTGGTGGACAAGATAAATATGAATACATAAGCACAGCAATACAATGCATATAGTGAACACACATCATGGAGGTCCAAAACGAAAGGCAGGTTCTTCCTCCAAAGAGCCTGTACTTTCACAGGACAGAGAGAGGATATAAGATGGGGGAGTTGCAGGATTGATGGCATGGAAAATCAAAGGAGACAGTGAAGACTGGGGCAACCAAGCCTGATAAAAGGTTAAAAGGACTGTTTTGAACATACAGTACAGGAAGGGAAATATAACATGCAAGTCAGTTCTTCACAGCAGGAAAGATTTCCTAGGTTATAGCAGGAATGATTTCCTAGGTTATAGTAAGGATTTTTACTATAAATCAAAACTATACCATTTCATCCTACTAAACAGTCCTCCGTCAGATATTTAGCCTGGCTTTGGATATGAATGCTTTAACAGATTTCCTAACCTGCTATATTACCAGAAATCGCATTTCCTGGAAAAACTATTATTTCAATTCTTTTTTATGATCTTTTGTGAGAGCTAGAGTCTGATGAAAGATGACTGATAAAGCACAGTGAAACAGATTTTCTTTGCTTCTGCAGGAGGAACAGGTTGAATTTACATCCTAAATCATGCTTAAGATATCACTGTTTTTCCAAGACAGAGTTCTCTCCTACTGTCTGTCACATTGAGAATATATTTTTAATCAACCAGTCATTTGTTTAATAATGTACTTCTTCTTTTCATGCCTTTCTTGAATAGGCTCCAGAATGAATAGAGCAGTTTCTTAGCAGGACGCTAAGTCAACAAATCTTTTACATTTTCATTGGCAATATCGTCAGTGAAGTTTAAGCTTATTCCTATCAGCCATACCACAATCATTAAATTTGCATTAATGGAAAAAAATCTTTTGGGGGGGGGGAAGGGGTTCAGTCAATAAAACATAAAAATATAGGTCTTCTATATAAATAGTTTTTGAATCAAAAACCTATAGACACTGATTAATCAGAACTTAAGAACAATCTGCTAACTGCTTTACAAATGAAAAATAAGTAATTAGAATGCATGTCCCTTGCTCATTGCTAGTGATAATTGGCTGCAGATCACCTGCTGGCTGACATTTAGCATGTAGTCAGCAACCTTTCAGAATCCCATGCTAGCATCTTTATTGGTCTATGTGAGCTCTTAATTCCACCACAATCTACTTGACTCTATTAAGGCTCAGTTAACTATTTTACTCCCACTTCTCCATTATTGGAAGCTCAACCTGGGAATAAAATCAATTAAACCTTTAAAAAATTGAATTTTCTTAGTTTCTTCCCTTGAGCCCGTATCAACCACAACAAAAGATTTCTTGGAAATCTCATTTCCACTGAGCATGGCCTCCAACAGGCTAGAAACAAGGGCAGTTCAAGAGAGAGAGAGCAAGAAGTTTTAATCCAAGTGATAAAAGTTATTTAAATTATTATTTAATTCTTAAATGAAATGCAGTCTTTGCTTCAGAGATTGGCTCTTCCTGAAATGAACATATACAATTCTGGAATTACTGTTCAGACAGAAAGACTTAAGTGGTAAGTTTGAATTGAAGGAACTTTAGAAAATTAGTACATTAATATTTTAACATTGTAAAAAAATATTGGTTTAGAAAGGTTAGCTCTAAAAACAGGAGATGTGACAACTTGAGATTCTGATGATATGTTATGGAAGAGAACAAAGGGTTTTTCTTTGACATTAAACTAATCTGTCTAGTGATTCCAGTTTTTGAAACAGAATTATAAAGCTCTAGAGAGAAGAGGAGATTTATCAGTGTTTTGCTTCAGTTTAGCCTGAGTGCAAAAGTTGTTCCAGTGCTACTCTGGTGCTTTCCCATGCAAACATGGGGATATTTCCATTGATAAATCTGGATTAAGCTTTGCACTGAGGCAAAACTAGTAAAAAGAGTTAATAAATCTGTCCTAAAGTGATTTAAAATCCATCTGATGCTAAAGGGAGGCACAGTGACCTTGTTAGCTCCAAATCAAAAAATGTTCAATTTATTTTTTGTAGCTTGATAGTACATCTGTGGTATAAAAATAATTTACAAGCTAACTGAATTCAGGATAACATACTAATAGTGTAACATAAACATTCTTAAGAGAATAAAGTTTTTTTTCACTAGGTTATATTAGAATGAATGAATGAAGAGAAGAGGCATGGGGGTAGCTTGCCAGAATGACAGCTACTACCTGGAGATTAATACCCTTATTCAATAAACATACTCACTGTCAATGCGACTCCAGCATTGCTCTATGCTTCAACGGCAAGAGGAAATGTGGAGACAAACAATGAGTTTTGGCTGCTGCTCGGAAAAAGGGCACTCTTATGCATGGAAATGCCAAAGTGTTTATCTTTCAAGATTTTTCACAAGATGTGATGAAGAAGAGACAGAGCTTTTCTGATGTTAAAAAGCAGTTGCGAGAAAGAGGGATGCAATATGCAAGGTTGTATCCTGCTAGACTGAAAAGTATTCATAATGGAACATCTCACTTTTTTGACTCTCCTTCTGATGTGTTAAAAGTTTGTACAGGAGGATATACCTGCAGCTGGAAAGTGAATTACATGAAGTAATGTAGCTCCAAAAAACTCGAGAAGTAAAAACGTTCTTTCCTAAAATGTTTCCTAATATAGTGGTTGGTGGGGTCTCGTGATTGGTGGTTTGTTTTGTGGCTCTTGCAACACGGATAGTGCACTCTGATGGTGTGTCCAGTCTCTCCCATGGATTTTTTCTTTTATTATTTTTTTCATGGTTGCAGACTTTCTTGACTTCCTGGTATTTCTTGGTCTTATTCTCCACAATTGTTCACAGTGCTTTTGGATATATGTTTTTTGCTGACTGGCTAGTGCACTCAAGTGCATTGTTGTGTTTGAGGGGATGGATATTAATCTTTTTCTTTTTTTCTCTGAGACTATTATTTACTATGCTGGGACTTGATTATTTTTTTTTGGTCCCTTTTGCAAATACTTGCATAAGCCAGAAACAAGCTTGGCAAATTATCTGGCTTATTTCATTTTTATTATTTTTGTTCTATACGAGATTTTCAGTGCAGCAATTACTTCTTGCCATGATTTTCTCTTTAATCTTTCAATATTGGTTGTGTTTTCAATTTATTTTTTCTCTCTTGATATATTTCTGTGCAAATTCTGAGCCTGTTGGAGTACTTAGCTCAGCCTGGCACAATTGGGAAGATGAGAGAGAGGGGGAAGCTGAGGGAGGGTGGGAATGATTGTTACACATATTGAAGCTGGGTGATCAAGAGAATTTTTCTATTATTCTTAGGGACTTTACTGCTTGGGTTTTGGTTGGGGGTGGATTTACTTTTGGATATGGGGGATCATTATATTGAAAATGGATTAAGTAGGCATTGGGTGTGCAGGCTGTTGCAGTGGTTTCGGCTAAAAAACAAAAATTGGAAACACACAGTATCATTTTTATTGTGTTTATGTTCTACTCTGATACGATGGCAGGAGTGTTTTTTATTTCCTTGAATGTTGCCTCTTTCCTTGCCTTCTCTTATTATAGTATGAGGCTACAGTTTTTGCAGATTCAGGATGATGGTATTGCCATTTAACATAATTTCTCTAAATGTTCAGGGCATTTCATCACTGATTAAAAGAACATGAATTTTACAGTTCTTGGGTAAAATAATGCCCAGATTGTTTATCTTCAGGAAACTCGTTTCTCCAGGGAGGAACATCTCAAGTTACAAAGAGATTGGGTGGGCACTGTGGTCTCTGCTCCATATACTTCATGTAGTAGGGTGGTATGCATTCTTTCCCATAAATCTCTTCCTTTTACTATGCAACAAACGTTTTCAGATCCGAGGGGGGGAGGGGGTCGATATGTAATTGTTGTAGGTACTTTTTATGGCACCTTGTTTACTTTTATGAATGTATATGGCCCAAATGGAGGACAGGCCAAGCCTGGCTTCTACTATTGCCAATTATGATGCAAATTCCTTAATTATTGGGGGTGACTGGAATGCCTGCCTTTATTCTGCAAGAGATCGTTCCATCTCTAAGGCAACCTTTCTGGTCTTTTCAGAACTTAATGATATTTTATTGCTTTTTGATCTAAAAGACTATTGGCGGGAACATAACCCAAGTGGGAAGGATTACACCTATTACTCCCCTAGACATCAATCCTTTAGCAGAATTAATTATTTTCTTGGCAGATCCAGGTTTTCTTCCCAAATTTTGGATTGTGATATTCTTCCAGGGTATTTATCCAATCATAACCCTATTAGTTTGGTAATTGGGGGTTTTACTCCTGGTCAGGGCAGGTGGAGGTTCAATGTTTCTCTTCTGAAGGATAAGACGTTTGGGGTTAAGGTGAAGTCTGCTATTGCGGAATTTATCCAGATTCATCTGAAGGAAGAATATGACTCAGTCTTACACAGGGAAGCACTTAAAGCTGTATTGTGGGGCAAGATTATTGCTTTTGCCAGTTACCAGAAACGGTTAAGGGAGAGTAAACAGAAAGATCTAATTGCTAAGCCTCCAGGAGACATCAAGATTTACAGAGAACTTACACTGGCCCATGATGAACTAAAAAAGATGCAGATCTCCCAAACTGATAGATTGTTTCGAGGTAGCGATTCAACTTTAAATCATTTGTCCAAAATACTACTAAAGAATGCTTCTTTAAGTTACAAGTACTTAAAAAACTGAAACCTCTTTTGCATTTTCGAGACTTCCACCTGGTGCTACAATCTATTATCCTCTCTAAATTAGACTACTGCAATTCCCTCTTGATAGGTCTCCCTGCAATAACCATCAAACCCCTGCATATGGTCCAGAATGCCGCCACTAGGATACTCACCAACTCAAATAAAAGAGACCATATCACTCCCATCCTTCAATCACTTCACTGGCTACCCATCAAATTTAGGATCTCTTTTAAAGTTCTTATGATGATCCACAAGGACATCCATAACATCGCCCCTCTCAAGCTCAGTAATCAATTCCGCCCACACACCTCAGACAGACCTGTCAGAAGAGCGTACAAAGGCTCCCTGTTTGCCCCCCCTGCAAAATCCTCTCTAAGTAAGCGAGCACTATCTACAGCAGGGCCCACTCTATGAAACACTCTGCCACCAGATCTACGTCAAGAAACCTGCCACCAAACCTTTAAGAAATATCTAAAAACGTGGCTTTTCAGTCAAGCTTTCCTGGAAACCCAATCCCACCCAGACACCGTTCGAAGGACATGGACCAAAGCTCGATGATAATCTGAGCACGCCGCACTCCCCTCCCAGGCCTCACCATGGCTCTTCTTCCCCTTATTCCTCCCCCGCTTTTCCCTCCTGCCCTCCACTGCCCTTCCTCCCTCCCTTCACTCCACTTATTTCCCCTCTTCTCCTTCGAATCCAAGCATCATGTCTATTGTTTTATTTTCTTTTATCTTTTATTCCGTATTGAAGTCCTATAGTTATTCCGCATTAAGCTTCTTACGGCTTGCAATTGTTCTGGAGTTCCTCCATACGTTTCATATGTTCTCACGTTCTAATAATCAATGTTTAATGCTCTAATGTTTAATGTTTTCTCCAACGTTTCGAATGTATTTTTGCTTTTATTGTTTAAGGTTCAATGTAACGCCCTCCGGCGGCAGTTCTGTTTCACTGTAAACCGGTATGATCTGTATATTTTACAGGAATGTCGGTATATAAGAATTCAAAATAAATAAATCTATATAAATAAAAATGTTAAATAGTTTGTACCAAATCGCTAATCTCAGCAACCACTTAGCTGATTGTGTTCAAATTTGGACACAAGTTTCACCTCACATACGGCAAGGATCTTCTACACTTACATTACATATATGTCACACCGGGGGCTGGTAAAAAAGTTTTAAAATTTGGTTACACAAAACAGCGACATCTGGTGGACGTAAGCGGAAGCTCTTACACCTTGCACAAATGCTCATACCCCACACACACACGTGACCAATGTTTGCGATTCACACACCCTCTGAGCAGACACAAAACCACCCTCCTCACACCCCCCCACACATGCCAATTGTACTTATTTCACACACCCTCAAAAAACACACAAAAACCCACTAAATACCAGCATGCTACACCGGGAGGCCACTCACATGCCACATGTTTGCAATTCCCACACCCTACGAACTCACACACAAACACCCTCCTCACACCCCTCACGCACATGACTTTTCTACTTACTGCCCTCAACCTACGAACGTCCAGAAAACTGCAGAATAGTTCGGGCTGCTCCAGCGGGGGGGGGGGGGGGGGGGCTGCGGCAACACCGCTCCGGGACACATCGCATACACTACGGCTGTCGGCTGCCAGCAATCAAAATGGCGCCGACAGTTCTTTCCCTTACTAGGACACTTGGGAACGCCAATAGCAGCAGTAGCCCATGTGACATAGTAAGGGCGAGGGCCCGTCAACGCCATTTTCTGGACTGGCAACTGGCGCACCTTCGCCCTTACTATCTTAGCGAGACGACCGCTCCCATTGCTCCACCTCGAGGGCCCGGCACCAATACTTCCATGCCGGAACGAACGCCCGCTCCACCGACTACCATTTTTGAAAGGTATCGTCGGGCCTGCAGGGAGGGGGCATGGGGATGTTCTTGCGTCCATGTTCGGGGGGGGGGCCAGGGGGCAGTTCCGAGATTCTGAAACTCTTGTGGGTTGGTCTATTTCGCCAGCCTGGGGGGGGGAAGGGAGGGTGGGGGAGGCTTATATAAACACAACGTTTCTGTGGGGATTACTTTGGGGTGCAAAGGGGGAGGGCACACACAAACACCTATCACCTGGTGGGGAGTCACTGAGGTGACAGTGAGGGGAGGGAGAATGAGGAGGGAGGTAACTGTCAGGGGAGGAAGAATGAGGGGAGAGGTGAGTGTGAGGGGACAGAGTTGGAGTGGTGACCAAAAGGGAAGAGGATGAGTGACTGAGCTAAATGAGCAAGGGGAAGGGGCAGGGAGGGCAAAGAATCTGACTCAGCCACTGCAACGCGTGGCAGGGGTCCACTAGTAATAAATAAATAAATAGCAGACAGAAATGTTATGAGTTCAGTAACAAATCTGGGGTTAGTTCTAGTGAAATTGGCAAAGCAATCTTCATGGGCTACAGTTATTTGCAGCATACGGGATAAATCCGGACTATCCCTCGGGATATTAATTAGATGTTTAGGGTTCATCTTTCCAATTTTTATTCTGCTACCGGGGAGACCTCTGAGCCCAGGATTGATACGTTTCTTACTAAACTTGATCTTCCGACTTTATCTCCAGAGGCTGCTGCAAAGCTGTTAGGTCCTATAACCACAGATGAGATACTCTCAGCCATCTTGGCTCTGCTCTCCCACAAGTGTCTGGACCCAGGTGGCTTTCCAGTGCATTTCTATAAGGCATATTCTGAACAACTGATTGTTCTTATTCAGTCTCTATTTGTGGGAATGAGTACATGCATTGTTTTTTCTTGCTCTATGAAAGATGCCTTTATCACTTTAATTCATAAAACTGGGAAAGACCCATTGGATTATGCTTCGTATAGACCCATTTCCCTCCTTAGTACGGATGTTAAAATTCCGGCTAAGGTTTTGCAGCTCCATCTTGAGAGGGTCCTGGGCCTTTTGATTCACCTGGATCAAATGGGCTTTATGAGGGGCAGGTCTTCCATCATTAATGTTTGTCAGGTGACTAATATAATTCATCTAGCTAAGCAAAAGAGACAATCAGATATATCGTTAGATGCGGACAAGGCATTTGACAGGATCTCTTGGGTATTTTTATTCTCTGATCTTAAATGTTTTGGATTTCCTGCAGAGTTTATTACTTGGATTAAGGCACTTTACAGATCTCCTAGGGCTATGGTTATCACAAATAGTATGCAGTCCACTTCCTTTTCTGTTCAGAGGGGAATTTGGCAGGGTTGCCCACTCTCCCCTCTGTTTTTCAATCTTGCCATGGAACCCCTAGCCCTTATGCACCGATCTTCCACAGCTCCAACTGGGTTTCTTTTTCATAAGATATCACACTAAATTAGCTCTTTACGCTGATGACCTTATTTTATTTCTCACTAAAGAACATACTTCTGCCCCTGAGTTTCTGCACCTGCTGCAAGAATATAGTGTTATGTCTGGATATCAGGTTAATTATTCCAAGTCACAGATACTGCTGATTAGACCTAAACAGCAGCTGCCAGGTTGCTTGTCTAGAGTTCATTTAGTTCAAGATAGCTTTTATTATCTGGGAATTAATATCTCTGACAATGTTCGGGATTTATTTATTTATTTATTTATTGTTTTTGTTATACCGAGTTTCATGATAGGCATCACATCAACCCGGTTTACAAATAACAAGGAGTGTAAAGCATAACGTAACGTAAAAAACAATATTTTCAATAAGAACCTTGAACTTTAAATACAGTGAATCAGAAAAAGGGAGAGGGAAAGTTACAAAAAACAAGGAAAATAAACTTGGGATGGAAGGGGAGAAATTGAACAGCACAATATTTACATTTCAGCCTATTGATACATTAGAATAGCAAGTGAAAAAATAAGACTATGAAACGGTACATAGGTAATCAAATGAATAAATATGACACAGTTGTGAATGGTAATAGTATGATAAATATTCAGCAGGAATTAGTGAGAGAGGGTTTGAGGTTGGTTGATTCGTGTTTACATTCCATTATTGCATACGAGTTAGTGCTAGTGAGAGGAGGTTTTATTCAAGGCTTGGAAATGCTTTTTTGAAAAGCAAAGTTTTTAGTCTTTTCCTAAATGTTAAAGAGCATTTAAATTGAATTATGAACCTCTTCTATGGAAAATTCGATCTGATTTGGATAGGTGGGACTTTCTGCCTATTTCTTTATTGGGAAAGGTCAATTTGATTAAGATTATTATTTAAGACTTTTTTTTTTGACCATCTTACCAAAATTTCTTTATTTATTTCAACACGTTCCTTGTGACATGCTTCATAGGTTTTTTACATTGTGCGTAGAAATCTTCTTCATTCATTCATAAACAGATTGCAAGAATTAAAACGGAGACATTGCAGTTGCCCAGGGATTGTGGTGGGCTTGAGGCTCCTAACATTTTCCTCCATTATACTGCCTCAAGATTACAGGGCCTTAGAAGATGGTTTGGAGTGGAGGAGAGCTCTATGTGGTCTGATGTGGAACAGAGTCAAACTCTAAATCAGTGATGGCTAACCTATGACACGCGTGTCAGAGGTGACACGCCGAGCCGTTTTGGCTGACACGCGCAGCGTTTCGAGGACCATCAGGAATTTATTTTTTTTTTTATCGGCTGCGCCGAGCCTTTTCTTTTTCAGCTGCGCCGAGCCTTTAAATGTGTTTTTTAGTTTCCCCCTACCCTCCACCAATGCCCCCGGGCGCAGGGAGGCTCATGCATCGCAGCGATGAGGCTCAAGACAACGCGCTGATGCTCCTCCTTCCTGCCTGTGCGGCCCCGGAAGTAAACGTTGCCGGAGCCGCGTGGGCAGGAAGGAGGAAGCGAATCAGCGCGTGCAGAAGAGGAGGAGCCGCCGCGGGTCGCTGCGAATCCCAAGTCGCAGCGGCCCAAGAAGAGGAAGAGGCCCGGTAGCAGGGCTGCTGCGGCCCGAGAAGATCAGGGCCGCTGCAGAGCCCATCCTGCGGCGACCCGCGAAGAGGAGGCCCAGAGGTGAGAGAGAGGCTGAGGGCCCGTAGAGTGCGTGTATGAGGTGAGTTGAGAAAGAGGACCTGAATGTTTGCAGAGACAGCATGTGAGAGCCTGTGTGTGTGTGTGTGTGTGAGAGAGAGAGAAAGAGCATGTGCCAGTGAGAGCCTGTGTATATGAATGATTGTATGAGAGAGCATGTGCCAGTGAGAGCCTGTGTGTATGAATGATTGTATGAGAGAGAGCATGTGCCAGTGAGAGCCTGTGTGTATGAATGATTGTATGAGAGAGCATGTGCCAGTGAGAGCCTGTGTGTATGAATGATTGTATGAGAGAGAGCATGTGCCAGTGAGAGCCTGTGTATATGAATGATTGTATGAGAGAGAGCATGTGCCAGTGAGAGCCTGTGTATATGAATGATTGTATGAGAGAGAGCATGTGCCAGTGAGAGCCTGTGTATATGAATGATTGTATGAGAGAGCATGTGCCAGTGAGAGCCTGTGTGTATGAATGATTGTATGAGAGAGAGCATGTGCCAGTGAGAGCCTGTGTGTATGAATGATTGTATGAGAGAGCATGTGCAAGTGAGAACCTGTGTGTATGAATGATTGTATGAGAGAGAGCATGTGCCAGTGAGAGCCTGTGTATATGAATGATTGTATGAGAGAGAGCATGTGCCAGTGAGAGCCTGTGTGTGTGAGAAAGAGAAATGCATGTGAGAATGAGAACCTGACTGTGTGTTTGAGGGAAGAAGATGGAGAAAAAAGAAACAGAAAAAAAGACAATATAAAAGGAATTGGCAAAAAAATAAGAAAGGGAAGGTGAAAAAAAAGCCTGTGACCAACCAATTAGAAAACTAAGATCAGACAGCAAAGGCAAAAAAAAAAAAAATGTACTTTTTAGTGATTGGCACATGTACTCTTTGGGAATGTGCAAGAATAGCACTTTCTCAACGGATCTCACAATGTACGAGATCAGCATGGAGAAAGTGGAAGCCCACGGGGCCTGCACAGAGGAGGCAGCAGAATGGACTTCAGTGTCAGTAGCAGCAATCGGCACCTCCGCAATAGCCACGCGGCATCAGTGACAGTGGCAGCAGAGGAATGAGAGAGGTTCTGAGGTTGCTGGCAAAAGAAAGAGAGGGGGGGTCTACCTTTAGTGTGTGAATTTATTTATTTATTTATTTATTTTTAATTTTTATAGACCGAAGTTCTTGTAGGAACTACAAATCAATCCGGTTTACATACAACTTTTAAATGTGTATGAATGTGTATGTGTATGAATGGGACTCTGCCTGGGGGTGTATGTGTGTGAATGCATGGGTGCCTGCCTGGGGGTCTGTGTGTGTGAGAATGAATGTGTGCATGCCTGGGAGATGGGGAGGGAGTGTTGTGAACATGAATGGGAGCCAATAAAAGAAACCGACTGACAGATGAAGTTTGTAACGCTTGCTTGGACTTGAAGTGTACGAAATACCAACCTTCAATTGAAGATTTAGCCAATGAAATTCAGCAACAAAAAAGTCACTAAGCAGGTAAGGTAAAGAATTATTTGTTTTTGCTTTATTAATAAATACAGTATATATATTAAAATTATAACTTTGTTGATTAGAGCCACAAATATCACAAAATTATGGATTTTTCTAGAAGTGACACACCACCCGAGTTATGCTCGGTTTTTTTATGAATTTTGACACACTGAGCTCAAAAGGTTGGCCATCACTGCTCTAGATCATAACTTGGCTAACTTATTATTTTATCCACCCAGGGCAAATTGACTTAATAGAATAGGTATGGGGCACTTTTTTATTTCTCACTCTCTCAAGATATGGAGACAGGTCCTAAAAAAGTTAAATAGACCAGAAGTGTTACGGCTATGGCTGCTGTGCAACCGCCTCACCACCAGGGGTCCCTCTAGAGCTGGATCTCCTGACAGGCCCAGTCCATCTCCCTTCTCCTCTCTATGTTCTGGGCTGTCCCTTATAACCCTGCCTGACAGTTCCCTCAGTGCTTCGGCATCGAGCTCGCCTGGGCTCCCTGCTCTAGCCTTCCTTCCTTGCTTGCTGTGCATTTGGTCCCTGGACCTTCCCTTGCCTTGCGCGGCCTTCGGGCCTTATTCCTTGCCTTGACTTGCGCGGCCTTCGGGCCTTATTCCTTGCCTTGCCTTGCCTTGCACGGCCTTCGGGCCTTATTCCTTGCCTTGTCTTGCCTTGCCTTGTGTGGCCTACAGGCCTTCTGTGTGTGTGTGGCCTACGGGCCTTCTGACCTGCCTTGCCCTGCTTACGGTGTGTGGCCTATGGGCCTTCTGTGTGTGTGTGTGTGGCCTACGGGCCTTCTCTGCCTTGCCCTGCTTACGGTGTGTGGCCTACGGCCTTCTGTGTGTGTGTGGCCTACGGGCCTTCTGACCTGCCTTGCCCTGCTTACGGTGTGTGGCCTACGGGCCTTCTGTGTGTGTGTGGCCTACGGGCCTTCTCTGCCTTGCCTTGCTTACGGTGTGTGGCCTACGGGCCTTCTGTGTGTGTGTGGCCTACGGGCCTTCTCTGCCTTGCCTTGCTTACGGTGTGTGGCCTACGGGCCTTCTGTGTGTGTGTGGCCTACGGGCCTTCTGACCTGCCTTGCCCTGCTTACTGTGTGTGGCCTACGGGCCTTCTGTGTGTGTGTGGCCTACGGGCCTTCTGACCTGCCTTGCCCTGACCCAGCCTAGACCCAGACACTGCTACTTGCCGCCTGCCCTGACCCAGCCTGAACCCAGACACTGCTACTTGCCGCCTGCCCTGACCCAGCCTAGACCCAGACACTGCTACTTGCCGCCTGCCCTGACCCAGCCTGGACCCAGACACTGCTACTTGCTGCCTGCCCTGACCCAGCCTAGACCCAGACACTGCTACTTGCCGCCTGCCCTGACCCAGCCTGAACCCAGACACTGCTACTTGCCGCCTGCCCTGACCCAGCCTAGACCCAGACACTGCTACTTGCCGCCTGCCCTGACCCAGCCTGGACCCAGACACTGCTACTTGCTGCCTGCCCTGACCCAGCCTGGAACCAGACTCTGTTTCTAGCCATCCCTGTCTCTCTCCACCTGGAGCCACCCTGCTGGGTGGTGTTCACGACTCCTGACCGGAGCCCAAGCGTAACAAGAAGAGGCTTTTTCTCCAGTATGTTCTCTGTTTGCCAATGCTCATCTTGAATTAAAAAGGGTCTAAGATTTTTAGATCAATTATGGATGGGATCTTCTTTTACCACCTTTGAGGATATCCGGAGTAAATTTCATATCCCGGTACAAACTCATTACCTTTATCTGCATATACGCAAATTGACTTTTGAGAGGGATGGGGGCGAAAAATCTATGAGAAAGAGAAATTATATTGAGATGATCTTGTCTCAGAAAGGGCCTCTTTCCAGGGGTATCACAAGGTTATATTGCTACCTTGCATATGGTGATAGTGATCTGGACACTAATCCATTGCTTATTGCACAGTGGAATCATGGCCTCCAATTAAATCTAGATGAAACTGATTGGCAACTAATATGGGGCTCTGCAGCAAAACTCTACATTTGTAATAAAAGAAGTTTCTATTCAAATTGTTACATAGAACGTACAGGTACCCGGTGTTATTTTCTAAGTTTAGGTCCTCTGGCCCATATTGCTGGTGGTAGTGTAGGGTCCTTGGAACTTACATTCACATGTGGTGGAAATGTGCTAAGGTACAACAATTCTGAGATGAAATACATGTGATTATTCAAGATATTATTGGTTCAGACAATTGGTTCAGAATATTGGACAGGAATAAACAGAGGTTGGAGGGACTTTGTTTACATGCTGCCCAACTCACTATTGCTTTCTTTTGGAAGAGATGCACACAGCTCTCTCATTGGTATTCTACATTAGCAGAAATCACTTTGATGGATAAGATTATCTATATGTAGTCTGGGAAGGAAAGCCTTCCCAGACTACAGCTGAACTTTAACTCACCTTGAATCGAAAAAGCAGATCTTAACATCACCTGGTAAATGATAAATGGGAATGATAATCCCCATCGCCTTTGCTCTGCCACAAGTTTCTGTTTTTCCCCTTCGCCTCTTCTTTGTTCCAAGTTTTTGTGTTATCCCTGTTTTATTGTAACTGCTACTATTTCTCTCAGCACTTGTTAATGTTCTTATTTATTCATTTATATCTCCTGTTGCACCCCTTGTTAATTGTAAACCGGCATGATACGATTCCTATCGTGAATGCCGGTATAGAAAAACTTTAAATAAATAAATAAATAAATAAATAAATAAATAAATATATGCATCGAGACAAAGTTATACAGTAGAACACAGTATGGGGCACATATTGGAACTGGAGGCAGCATACAAGTTCTTAACACTTTTCATTTCTATATGTATTTTCTTTTTTCTTTCTGCGGGACTGCTGTTCTACATTCTTCTGTACTGTTAATTGTATCCATATTGTACCTTGAGATGAACTTTGCAGTTGCAATTTTTATTGTTTTTCTTTGTGTTTCTTTAAATAAAAAGTTAAAAAAAAAACCAGTTAACAGGTTTAACAATGCAATGAGTTAAGAAATAGTGGGGTAGATAGTCAAAGCTGGCCGTGTAAGTAACTTAGGCCTGGATTTTCCATTCTCACAGAGAATGGTGAATCCCAGCGGTAACGGGGGGCGGGCCTGCCAAAGCCGGCAGCGATCGCACCACCGCGGTGTAATCGCTGCCGGCTTTCGCACCCAATAGCGCCACCGTGAAAGGTGGCGCTATTGGGCGTGCTACTGGTGGCGATAACAGTCCTTACCTTATTGCCGGAAGATACCGCCACGTTTGCCTCCTCGCCGCCCCGACTACAACCCCGGTAACCTATCGCACACAAAAAGTCCCTTTTCGCGTGTGATAGGCTTAGAAAATAACCCCCTTAGCCAGTTAGAACTAATTCGGCTATATGAAAACTATATTAAAGAAAACTACATCTTGTGAGAAAAAGACACAAAAAAATAGTAAAAATGAACTGAGATGTTAAAAGAG
Organism: Rhinatrema bivittatum; assembly: GCF_901001135.1. NCBI lineage: Eukaryota > Metazoa > Chordata > Amphibia > Gymnophiona > Rhinatrematidae > Rhinatrema > Rhinatrema bivittatum. Next base: position 706,778,091 of record NC_042615.1, on the reverse strand, counting down.
AAAATCAGCGATGTGAAGACTCCCCCCCCCCCCCGACGTCATGACGACCAGCCAGCGGCGACCCGATTAACGGCACGATTCCACCAGGCGCTGTTACAGAGGGGCAGCCCACTACCATCGGGCACTTAAAGAAAACTACATCTTGTGAGAAAAAGACACAAAAAAATAGTAAAAATGAACTGAGATGTTAAAAGAGAAAATCAGCGATGTGAAGACTTGCCCCCCCCCCCCCCACGTCATGACGACCAGCTAGCGGCGACCCGATTAACGGCACAATTACACCAGGCGTCGCGTGCCGGGTGTGCTCCCCTTCATGCTAACCTTTGTGCTCCTTCTAATATAATTATGTTTATGTTAATAATTTAACTTTTATTAATGTTATTTAGCTTTTTGCTTTGTTTAAAATTATTTCATTATTGATGTTTAAATGTATTAGACTAAGGAATTTTACTTCCTGCTCATTCTGTTTCATTGTAAACCGGTTTGATATGCATTTTATGCAGGAAAATCGGTATAAAAAAACTTAAAATAAATAAATAAATAAATAAATATGACTGGATAAGTTTACCCGGTTAAATTTAGACCTGTCCTATGGGGCATCTAAACTTAGACGTAAACTTATCCAGCTAACTCCAAATATCGGCTAACTCTCTCTACCCCCGAGCTGCCCAGTACATGTCCACTTTTTTTCTGTGTAACTGTTAGCTGTATAAGGGACTTATATGGCTAATCGGCAGCCGCTGAGCATAGGCACGTATTCAGCGGCCACTACTTAGCCACATAAGTCCTGCTTATCTGGCTAAATAGCACTGAATGTGCTTTGAATATTGGGTCCTGTATTAGACTGTTCATGCTTATCGCCAAATACAAAAAGCCTCAATTCCAATAATGTTTAAATACAATTAATTGTTGCTGCATCTCAGAAAATGAGTGGCTTGCAAGAACATTTTACGAATTCACAAATGAGAACATGGATTTTCTTCTATAGGAGATATTTCCACACCCTAAAGTTACCTTAAGCTTTGGCCCACACATTAAAATCAAACAGGCCAATACCGTAAAGTGCGCTCAGCTGATTGCACTGTTTAACCCACTGTTGGATGCATTTTCAATGTGCATCCACTACCCCTTATACTGTAAGGTGTTTAGCACGTCAAAAACGCGCATCCATATGCAAATGCAAGCTGATGAGGCTATTAGTGATTCGCCAAGGATACCAAAAGAAAAAGTGCAGCCGATCCGCACATTTTACACTCAGAAATTAGTGCCTGCCCAAGGGCAGGCGTTAATTAATGAGCAGCCAGAAAAAGTGTACAGAAAAGCAAAAATTACTGCTTTTCTGTACATCTCCAACTTAATATCATAGCAATATTAAGTCGGAGGAACCAAAAGGTAAAAAAAAAGATTTTAAAAAATGTTTAAAAAAAGTGCCAGTGGGTCAGGTTAGGAAAATGGACACTCAAATTTACAAGCATCCATTTTCCTAACCTGTGGCTGTCAACTGGTTCGAACCCGCTGACAGCCACTTCTCCTGGATTTCCACTGCTAAGGAGGCATTAGGGACGCACTATTGTCTCTAGCCCTCCTTTTTAGCACGACCCCTCTTGTGTTTTCTATGTTTTTCTGGCTTGTTTCGATGTTTATTCTCTCAATAAAATTACTTTACAAAAAAAAAAAAAAAAAAAATACAGGATCGCACACCCAGGAGAGGTTTAAGATTTAAGGTTTATTTTATTTATATACCGTCATCTCAGCGGTAGCCTTCACGACGGTTTACATTACAATAAAAACATAATAAGAAAATTACAATCGTTTATAAATAAAATAAAGTAAAATTACTAGCTTAGAGAAATAGCTTAAAAGATAAAATTACTAAAAGACAGAATAAAACTATACATATTAAACAAATAAAATTTTAAAATATAAATATATAGTTTCAAGATAGACTTAAGGTCCCCAGAGATGGTGTCCCCAGAGAGGTGGCTGAGCGCCCGTTTTCCCGCGCAATTTACAGAATCGGCCTGAAAGTAACTGAAAGCTCTGCAATCATTAGATTTTTTCATACCTGCTGGTGAATCAGGATTTTTATGAACTTTGAACCCTAAAACTAACATGTTTCAGAACTGCTGGCCAGTATAAGAAAGCTATCAAGGGAAGACTAGGTGAACAGCTGGAACTAAGCAACAAACCAGCGCTGCAGGTGATTTCTCACTCTGACACTCTAAATACAGAAAAAAAGTCAAATTACATTTTATCCATATGAGAGCAAATCCTGTATCAAAACCATACCAAAAATCTGTTTGCAACAGAATTTCCCTACATTACTCAGCTATTCACATTTCATTATTAAAAATCTGAAATCAGTTCAAAAACAATAGCTTCACCCCCAGTGGCAAACTGAACAACGAACAAAAAGACAGACATATTCAGCAATCAACCCTAGGCTTGGCTAGTACTGGCAGATCAGGAAACATTCAACCTCAAGGGTGCTAAGCTGCTATTGGCTGATTTAGGACTTGATTTTTAAAGTTAAAACCCTGTATTTATGTACATAAATCATGCTTTGAAAATCATACAGGGCTGTTAAAACAGGTAAAAGTATACACGAAACCCAATTTTGTGCGTATTTTTAGCTGTGCTCACAAGCGATGTCCCAGAGGGACGGAGTCGGGGCAAGGAAAGGAATTACATGCATACTTTTGATTTCCAAAAGTATACACGTAAGAGCCTGATATTCAGAGCTACTTAGCCAGATAAGTAGCAACTTATCCGGCTACATGGCAGCTGCTGAATATCCAGCTACGTTCAGCAGTCACCACTTAGCCGAGAAGCCACATCCAGCTAAGTAGTTAGACAGATTTCCTGTGGGTGGGCAGTGGGTGGATCGAGGCAGCTCTTCTTATCCAGCTAACTTACTGGGAGATTCATCAAGCCATGGTAGTGTTCTAACATGTTAAACAGCATATATTGCATGACAGAGCACTATCATGGTGATATCGTACAATATATGTGACATTATACATGGCCCCGCCCAGGCTGCCTCCCCTATTACAATGACCTGCTTTGCATGCATAAATAATGAAAATGAATTGAAAGATTGTCATTTAATAGGCAATTTCATGTTACTATTTTATCATGGCCGACCAAGAAAGTGGTCAGCCGCAATAACATAACTCCTACTGGGAAAGCGGTAAATGTGACACGGGAGCCCAGAGACCCAAGCGCGGGTCCCGAGGCTCCCACGTTATATTTAAAAGGCCCAAGAAAGCCACAGCAAAAAGAAAAGTTGTGTGGGGCTCAGGGTTGACTACCGGCTCAACATAGGGCTGCCACTTTAGGTGGCCCAAATTCTCAAAATTTCATAAAATTTAAATGTCGTGTGCTGTGATGGTCCGTCCACCCCTAAAATGTTAACATAAAAGTCATTGAGATTCAGGATGACCCCCCACAATAGCGAAATTATCTTATTGTTGTAAAGTGTCCCCAGCAGCCCCCTCCCCCCTCAACTTAAAACCACTGAAGTTCAGTATAGGTACTCCCCCTCCCTCTCCCTCTCCCCCAAAAATATCAAAAGCCCTTGTTGATGTTCAGGGAGTCCTCCACTCCCAATGCTTACTTTTTTTTATTTGAGGAGTTAGAGCCGCCTCAATTGGCGGTCCCGGGTTGAGCCAGTATCAGTCCTTACCCCTGCTCAACCTTTTTTGTTTTTCAACGGGCAACTTCTTAAGCAGCCCTCCCTTTAAGGCGATGGCCTTGAGGTTAGAGCTGTCATCATGCCTAAAGGGCCATTCACTGTGTTCTTTTGTCCCATGGTGTTTGGCTGCAAGATAAAAGAACGTGTTGTATAGTCCCAATGCTTTTTGGGGGAGGGGCCCCACAATCATAGTGACAAACACCCCCCCTCCTCAATAGTGGGACCCCCTCTCACGATAAAAGCATTGCTATTTAATGCATCAGGGCCTTAGCCATATAAGTGCTGATATTCTGACTTATCCGGTTAAGTTAACCGGAAAATTCAGACCTGCCATAGATCAGGTCTATCTTAGCCATATATAAGTTATCCGGATATGTAGCACCAAACACAGAGATATTAAGCAGCATAGCCATGCTGCCGAATATCCCATGTAGGTTAGCCAGATTAGTTTTATCTGGCTAACTTAATTAGCCGTTTTATTCTGAATATCTAAATGTATACACAGAAAGTCCAGTGCTTTAATGAATTTCACCTTCCTTTATACAAGAGGTCCAGTGCTACAACAAAAATAGTAGTAGAATGGTACAAAAGAAGAAGAGGTAACCTAGGATGGATACAACAAAAATCTTACGGGGAGGAGCAAATATGACACCCTAAGTGAAGCTGGGGCTGGAGCGGAGTCTGAGTAAGATCAGTGGCCTACCAGTTTGGTGAAGTGAGAAGGGAAACTGCGAGTAGTCCCCTCTAAAACCACAGATTCCCCCTCATGGCCCTATTGACACCTTTGGGTCCAGAGGATTGGAATGGTATTAATGTCGGGACGATCTTTGTTGGGAATGTTGTCAATGTTGGAGATTCTGTCAGTCTCCCCATCAGCCCTTCGATGCAGTCAACTATAGATGACGTTGTGCCAACTGCATGAATAGAGGGAAAGAGAGCTGGGTCAGGCAGTGTGTCCTCGGTGCCCCTTGGCTATTGAGGATTTACTGCTTTCGGAGACCAGAGTAATGCCAGTTGGTGTAGTACCTGGAACTGGACTTGGGCTATGATGGAGGTTTGCAATTAATGGAGCCCTGTGTTTTTCAGTGTCCTGAATCTATTAATTTTGTTACAGTTTGGAAGGCTATAGCAGCCCAACAGACTTCGCTGACTGCTCAGATTAAACAAGTTCTGGATCACTGCCAGAAAATAACATCAGATTCTAAGAGAATGAAGAAACAGATTGATCTTTTGATTCAGAAATGTGTTTCCCAACAAAATCAGATAAAGCAATTGGGACTTAATATGTAATTATTGGTCAAAGACAATGTAAATCTTCATAAACTTGAGAACTTGGAGAACGTGGTTCGCTCTAGAAATTTGAGATTGATTAATTTTCCTTACACAGTTTCTGTTTTGCCTTATGAGATATTTGAAAAATATTATTTAGAAGTGTTGAAAGCATCGCCTACATCTTTTCCACCAATTAAAAAAAAATTCTATCTCCCTCAGGGTAAAACTGGTACTTCTGAGGGTAGACAGGCTCCAGTTTCTTCTGATTACCTCGATCTGTCTGCTATTTTAGAGTGGTGAGATTCTGAGGCTCCTGTTTCGGCAACTTTGTTAATTAAATTAGCTTTGGATTCAGATGGAGAGTGGCTGCTTAAGATGTTTCTTAAATATAAAGATGTTGAGTTTCTGGAATTTAAAATTTGTATGTATCCTGATGCAGCTCGTGGCACACAAAGAAAGAAGAAAACCGTTTCTTTTAATGTGTTGCCACTTATTCTACCATGTCCTTGTAAGTTTGTTGTTAGATTCAGAGGAGTACAATACATTTTTTGACACAAATCCCCCCCTTGATTGTTAGCTTTTTAGGCCAATAAGATTGTATCATCTTCTCCAGGAAAACAGACTACCTAGGTTTAGTATCTGTCCGCCTGTTGGATTTGTTATAGTCACCCCATCTATGGTTATTTCCCTTTCATTGTTATGTTGGTTTCTTCTCTCTTCCATCTCTCCTTCCCCCCTATTTTTGTGGATTAATTTGCAATTAAAAAAACTACCTTTAGATCAAAGATTTTCTTGTTACCAATTCTCTTTGCTGCTGTTTTCTTAAAAACACTTGCTTTCTTGTAATTTTTTGAAAAATTCTAAATAATTAAAAAAAAAAAAATCTTAGTCCAAATGGTTTATTATTTAGGCCAGGAATAGGCAACTCCAGACCTGAAAAGCCATAAACAGGTCTGATTTTTCAGGATATCCACAACGAATATGCATGAGTTATAGTTGCATACCATGGAGGCAGTACCTGCAAATGTATCTCATGCATATTCATTGTGGATATTCTGAAAACCTGGCCTGCTCATGGCATTCATGGACCAGTTTTGCCTATCTCAGATCTGGGTGAAACAATGACAACAACCAGCAGCACAGGGCAGCGGGGGACTGCCTGGCCCACCACAAGGACAGAGATGTGTTAGTGCTGAATCTCTGTGTGCACCAGACTGTAGAACAGGGACAGTAGAGATGGAGAGAGCACCACTTATGACACGAGGGACCATGCGGACGAGGCGATGACTGCCTAGTAAAATGTTTTACTTGGTGCCAGGCCACGAACAGTCCCGCTGCTGCCTGCACTGTGCTCTGTTCAGCCGCCGGTCTGCAAATGTTTATAAACACAGGCCATCTGCGGCTTGGAAAGACATTTTGGTCACATTCAGTTGCAGGATTCAGGCTGCCGCTTTTTCAAACAATACATCTTGTAAGGAAAACAAGCTGGAAGTGACAGGTGGTACTGTGAATGCTCTGTCGGTATGAGTATACAGCCACAAAAAACATATCGAGGTCCTGAACAGAGGTGTGCACAGTGCAAGATTTCACAGGGAAATGTCAGAAGGAAAGCAATGAGAGAGAAGACAGCTTCCAATTGTTTAGCCCTGGAGTTCAACAAGCCTTATCTTGTCAAAGGAACACATTGTTAGCATTGTTTAAAGCTCCCACAGCAAAAGCTGCAAAACTCTTTTACAGGTGTACCCTTATCTGAAAGCAATTCTGATCCACTCCTACAGTCTGCAAACATGGAGCAGCAGACCTACCATACCAAGGGGAATGTTTACAACAGCACAACTTCACAGTCCTAAAATGAATATTAAACATGCTTGAAGCCCCATTAACATCACTGATGAGAAAGGTGGTCCCTTACCACTCACATTAATTCTCTCCTCTGTTTCTCCTCCCCCATTTATAGCTTCATTATTAACATAGGACACTTAGAGGTCCATATTCAGAGGCATTTAGATAGATAACTCACAAGTTATCCAGCTAAATGCTGACTTTTGAATATTTTGGGCATTTATCCATCTAAAATTTAGCTGGATAACATAGGGGTGTTTCAGTGGCCTTTCTGGGAGGAGTTAGGTTGGCCAGGTAAGTTATCCTGCTAACTCTGATATTCAGACTTAGCTGGATAACATATCTGGTTAACTCCTGTTGTGCCGCAGAGGTGTCCTAAGGTTAGCCAGATAAACCTATCTGGCTATCTTTAAGATAGCCATTTATATTTAATAGTGTGACTGCACTGCTGAATATCCCTCCAAAGTTAGCCAGCTACGTTTCTCTGGTAACTTTATAATCCAGCCAGTGGCTGAATATGGACCTCGTTGTTCATATTGGATAAATAGTATGGGATATCCAATGGCACACTATTTAAAAACCTTCCACCCCACAGTAAAAAAAAAAAACTATATCTAATGAGAATCTGCAAGCTAAGCTCTACTTAATAAATAAGCATGTACTATAACATCTCTTTCGCTGCTTTTGCTTGTTTGTTCATGTTGCAACTTTCACACATTCATTTCATCGCGCTGATTCTCATGTATCTGGATGGCCATGTTTCTCTTATTCTGAATCATAATTTCTCTGGAAATTGTTTCGGGAGAGGGGGGGGGAGGTGTTGATGAATAAATGCCTAGTTTATTAAGGTGGCCCTCCGGTAATGACCAAAGCAGCCGGCAAGAGAATGCTGAACTCCAGCGATGCTCTGCATGAGCCGATGACAGGGAGGCATTGTCTAGCGATGGCAGCGCCTGACAGAAGCAAACCGAGCCCTCCTGCAGTTGTACAGAGCAGTGAAAGGCGATTTGTAAAGCAGTGAGCTGACATATGAGTCGCAGGGCAGGCTCAGACAGGGCAGCACCAGGACCTCACTTTTGCAAAAAGTGACTTATCTCTAGCAGACCACTTCAAATGAACTGTGGAGCTGACTGCAACACGTTAAAGGTTACTGCAAAAATTACCCAGACAGAATCACACAGTGCCTTCAGACTGACTCTTGCTATGTTATCTGAACAACTTCAGTTCTTCTTTGACAGAGACACAGTCTATTTTTTTTTTTTAAACATTTCACTATCTCTTTTTTTTTTTTTTTTTTTTTAACCTAACAGGCCTATCTGTTCTTTGGAGCATCTTAATCAGGAGTTTAACACATAAGCAGATACAAGAGAAAAAGAATGGAAAAATCAAAGGGTGTGGGGGGAAAAGACACAAACCATACCTAGTGATAAGCACTGCGTTATCATGGTGGGCAATCCCATTTTCTGGAATGGTGTTTCCATCACTTTGCTGGGAGAGAATGGATTTCTGCCACTTACAGAAGCTATCGAGGGACTTGTCTGCATGGTGGTTTATCTCCAAGTTTGGCTGCAATACAACATGCATACCAGAAATATTCCAAACAAATTACTAAGGTCAGTTTGTTAAGCCTTTAGAAGACTAAAATGGGACTATAATTAGAAGCAGTGGTTTCTAGGAATAATGTCTTCTTGCCAATTTTTATCTCTATAAAATCTGACCCAGAGCTCAGTCAGTGTATTACTTAAGAGGCAATCTTTCAGTTCCAACTGTAAGAATGATTACGTCAATTTAACAATTTTAGTTTATCAGCGTAGAATAACAGAAATAAAACCATAATTGTAAAACGACAACTCCTCAAAAGCATGCTGATCCTTCCAAGTTAATCAGTAAGTTAGACATACAAAGCTACAGATATGTACCCTCTATATGATAAATTATGTGTTACGCTATTTTAATCTTACTGGATATAGGAAAACACTTACAGTGCTGAGGTTATATACTCAAATACAACCCCTCCATGTAATAATTAGTTGGCCTCTATAAACAGTGCCTACACTGTGGCAGTCTGTACTTTTAAGAATTTAGGATTTCTGGCATTAGAGCTCAGTCTTACCTGATCTTCTGTGAGAACAATTAAACGAGTCACTATAATGTTCACAACGTTTCCTAGGCTGGAATCACGGTAAAGTTTGGCAACCTGACCTCCAGAAAATAAGAAAAGGCACAAAGTCAGACAAGAAGCATCAAAAACATTGCCCTCTTTTTAACACTGCCACAGTTTTGCTTCTTCTCGTGTTACTTGTATTCCTTCCCTTTGAGCACTTATATTCAAGATCTCTTGGTTTGTCTTGGTCTATTTGTTTCTTAAAGAAGAACTGCTGTCAGCTCAAGTTACAGTCACGGGCTGTGTGGAAGGCAATCATGCAAACAAACCCCATTATTTTCAATTCTGCCCCATTGTAAATAGGAAAATGCAACCGACAAATAGTATGGGTCCTATGCACTAAACCTTGCACTAAAATATTTTAGCAGTGCATGCTAGAAAATTTAAAGCGGATGCTAAAATGTCACGTGACATGCAGTGCACTACTTTTTTTGCATCTGTGCAAAAAAATAGCCTTAATAGTGCATGATCACTATTAGCATGCACACTAACCCATAAATCTGCAGGCTTTCTGCACCAGTAGCAACGGTGTGCTAAACAGAATGAAGTTGCTATAAAAATGGCATGTACATGTTAAACTGAGCATGCACTGTCCTCTTTTCCTCATGAATCAGCTGGTATGCTTCAAACCAGTATAAACGTAAGCCTGGCACATTGGGCTAGTTGTCAGTGCTAAGGGCAGAAACGGGACAGCATCTGGACCTGAAGGGAGGAGGTGAAAGAAGAGAGTGGTCTTTCAGGAGAGGAAAGGATTTCTGGAAAGGAGGAGAAGGACTTTTATCCGACGGTTTTTCGGCCAGCCCCAGTACATCCATCCCATTGACACGAGGGAGGAAAATCTGCCAAGTCTGAGTTAGAAGGACACTGGCATCCAACCATCCCTTCTGTGAGCACCTTGTAGCATTAGAATAGCAATAGCATATTGACAGTTGCACATGCTGAAACCTCAGAATGCCTGCAAATGTCTTTGGATAGACTAATCACAGCAACAAGAGAAACAGTCATCGCCATAAGCCAGTAAAACACGTTCAAATGACTGACAACATCATTATATGCTCCATCCCCTGAAGCTATGTCCTCCCTCCCTTCATCATCAACTCCATCCACACCACTGGGTAGCAGCCATCTCAGAGGCCTACAGACCAGAAAAAGCTGAAGAGGAGGGTCCAACCTTGGGTTGAAAGAGACTGCTTAATGAGAATCCCTCCTAATTTTCATTCATTGCTGTCTGTGAGGAGCATCCATCAGCAACAGCTACATTGCAACACCTGTCTTACAGGCTGTTTATACCATCTGAGACCATGCAGGATACAGAACATCTGCAGTGCAACATTTCAGCACAACCATGACAGTGGCTTTGAACTTGTGTGTGAGTCTTTACTTATATGCACTAGTTGCAAAATTGTGCCTTACTCAAAGTTCAGGTAAAACAATGTCTGAGAAACAGGTTAATTAATGAACCATTCGTTTGAAAATATATTTTCTTTACTAAGTAAATGTAGAATTCTTTTGGAAGTGCTGAAGTGTCTGTTGGCATCTCTTCCTCTTGCCACTATCACGTTACTTCATTCTCTACCGTTCCCTCTATTTCCCCTGTTCTCTGCTCCACACTTCTGACATCTCCCGTTTTAAAAGCTCCATCTTCTCCATCAGAAACCCCCATAGCATCCTGGTAGCTGAGCACTTTAAATCACATATGAGCTAAAAAGCTCATAAGTCTAGTGCTAAATTTTAGTCCTTACCAAGTGTGTGCTAAATAGTGCATGAAGGAGAGCGTGCCATGCTGCACAGCAATTTAGCACACATCCATTACAGCCTCATTTGCATTTGACCTTACTCATTAACATGCACATGCAAGCAAATGCCTTTTCAGACCAGTTTAACATCCAAGGTAGGGCCTTTGAGCACAGCAGACTATTTTTTGGGGAATGTTAATTAGTAGGGATGTAAATTGGGTGCCCAATCGTTTGCGCTTTTTGGGTTTGTCTGGCCACGGGAAAATCTCGTTTTCCCCGCGGATCGGCATTTTTTATTTTGTGAAAACTTGTGTTTCAGCTTAGTGCGCGCTAACGGGAGGTAGCGCGCACTAACGAAAAATAACAAAACGTAACAAAAAAATAACAAATATAAACGGTTAGCGCGCACTAACCCTAAAAAAGGATTTTCACGAAAATTTGGGGGGAAAATGTTCATTTCAATTTTCAACCGATATATAACGAATTAAGAAATATCATAGGATATTTCAATTCGTTATAAAAACGATTCAAATCCTTACTAAATAGCTTTAGCATGCACGCTAAGCATAGTTTCCTATGTCTGACTTGAACAGGAGCCTATATTTCAATACAACACATCTTGAATGTTTTTTTCTTAATATTACACAATCTTTAAAATAAACCACACTAATATTTTATTTTTAATATTAATAGTCTGCTCTCAACAGGGCACTTACGCTTGGATTATGCCAGGACTACCAAGGATGTTGCGTCAATAGACTCTTGGACTGGAGTGAGATTGAGTCTACCTGCAGAGAGGAACCTTACAGGTTCTCACCGTCAGCAGGGCAAATCAGAGTCCAAGAGGGAGTTTCACCTATACCAGCCCTCGTTCCCCTTGGGTTGGTCTTAGGATGCCAGGGCCAGCAGGACTTATGTGAAGGTCTCTGGCAATGGCTAGTAACATGGTCCAAGGACAGGCTGAGGTCAGAGGCAGGCAGCAGTCAGGTGTAATTGAGAGTCCAGGCAAAGGGTCAAACCAGATATCCATCTGAGGGAGAAGGAGAGGGATGGATAGGGCTGGAGCAGGCTGGGTAGATGAAGCAGGTACAGACTGGGCAGATCAAGCATGAAGCAACATAGAAACTTAGAAACATAGAAACATAGAAATGACGGCAGAAGAAGACCGAATGGCCCATCCAGTCTGCCCAGCAAGCCTCACACATTTTTTCTCTCATTCTTATCTGTTTCTCTTAGCTCTTGGTTCTATTCCCCTTCCACCCCCACCATTAATGTAGAGAGCAGTGATGGAGCTGCATCCAAGTGAAATATCTAGCTTGATTAGTTAGGGGTAGTAGGGGCAGTAACCGCCACGATAAGCAAGCTACACCCATGCTTATTTGTTTTACCTAGACTATGTTGTACAGCCCTTGTTGGTTTTTTTTCTTCTCCCCTGCCGTTGAAGCAGAGAGCCATGCTGGATATGCATTGAAAGTGAAGTATCAGGCACATTTGGTTTGGGGTAGTAACCGCCGTAACAAGCCAGCTACTCCTCGCTTTGTGATTGCGAATCCTTTTTTTCTTCACCCCTGTCGTTGAAGCTATGCAGGATATGCGTGAAGCATCAGTTTTTTGTTTTTGGTTTTGGTTTTTTTTTTCCCCTGCTGTTGAAGCAGAGAGCTATGCTGGAAATGCGTGATGTATCAGTCTTTCTCCCATGCTGATGAAGCAGAGAACCATGCTGGATATGCATGGAAAGTGAAGTATCAGGCACATTTGGTTTGGGGTAGTAACCGCCGTAACAAGCCAGCTACTCCCCGCTTTTTGAGTGCGAACCCTTTTTCTTCTCCCTTGCCGTTGTAGCAGAGAGCTCTGCTGGATGTGTGAAGTATCAGTTATTCTTCTCCCCTGTCATTGAAGCAGAGAGCTATGCTGTATATGCATTGAAAGTGAAGTATCAGGCATATTTGGTTTGGGGTAGTAACCGCCGTAACAAGCCAGCTACTCCCCTCTTTGTGAGTGCAAATCCTTTTTTCCATTACCTCTTGCTGTTGAAGCTTAGAGCGATGTAGGAGTCACAGTAAGCATGTGTATGTTTATTTAATAAGGGTATTGACTCAATAGCCATCATTCTGGCGAGTCACCCACTCTTCATTGGCGGCCTCTTGACTTTATGGATCCGCAGTGTTTATCCCACGCCCCTTTGAAGTCTTTCACAGTTCTGGTCTTCACCACTTCCTCCGGAAGGGCATTCCAGGCATCCACCACCCTCTCCGTGAAGAAATACTTCCTGACATTGGTTCTGAATCTTCCTCCCTGGAGCCTCAAATCATGACCCCTGGTTCTGCTGATTATTTTCCTACGGAAGAGGTTTGTCGTTGTTTTTGGATCATTAAAACCTTTCAAGTATCTGAAAGTCTGTATCATATCACCTCTGCTCCTCCTTTCCTCCAGGGTGTACATATTTAGATTCTTCAATCTCTCCTCGTACGTCATCCGATGAAGATCCTCTACCTTCCTGGTCGCCCTTCTCTGTACCGCTTCCATCTTGTCTTTGTCTTTTTGTAGATACGGTCTCCAGAACTGAACACAGTACTCCAGGTGAGGCCTCACCAAGGACCTGTACAAGGGAATAATCACTTCCCTTTTCTTACTCGATATTCCTCTCTCTATGCAGCCCAGCATTCTTCTGGCTTTTGCTATCGCCTTGTCGCATTGTTTCGCTGTCTTCACATCATTAGACACTATCACCCCAAGGTCCCTCTCCTGCTCCGTGCACATCAGCCTTTCCCCCCCCATCGAGTACAGTTCATTCGGATTTCCACTCCCCATATGCATGACTTTGCACTTCTTGGCATTGAATCTCAGCTGCCATATCTTCGACCACTCTTCCAGTTTCCTTAGATCCCGTCTCATTCTCTCCACTCCTTCCGGCTTGTCCACTCTGTTGCAGATCTTAGTGTCATCCGCAAAAAGACAAACCTTACCTTCTATCCCGTCCGCAATGTCGCTCACAAAGATATTGAACAGGACCGGTCCCAACACCGATCCTTGCGGTACACCACTTAAAACCGCTCTCTCTTCAGAGAAGGCTCCATTTACCATCACACATTGTCTTCTGTCCGTCAACCAATTTGCAATCCAGGTCACCACCTCGGCACTCACTCCCAAGCTTCTCGTTTTATTCACCAGTCTCCTGTGCGGAACCGTATCAAAAGCTTTGCTGAAATCCAAGTAGATGACATCTAGTGCTCTTCCTTGATCCAATTCCTTGGTTACCCAGTCAAAAAAGAGACTACATGCACTAAGAGATGTAGGAGGACCCATTGCTGAGGCATCTAAAGGGCATCTGGACTGCCTTATATATGAGCAGGTGGGTGACGTCATTTAAGGGCACCACAGGGGTTTTTCCACCACTGGTCTTTTAAATCTGAGAGTGTCGGCACAAACTAGGGAAAGCTGACTGTGTCCTGCCATGCCGATGGGGATGGTGGTATGCCACCATGTCGGAAGGGAAGGTGTCAGAGTGAGTAGCGCAGCTCAATGGGACCTCCCACAAGCCGTGAAACACAACAGATGATTATTGATTAAAGAAAATGTGATGTGGAGTTTTGAAAATGGAAAGTAATAAGAGTGGGCACTTTGCAATAAAACTCGTACTAAAAACATTTTAGAATGCAAGACCATAAAACTTCTACATGCATGTTAAAACCCACTTAATGTGCTATGTAATGAATGTTAGCAAGCTTGTATTAAAATGTGCTCTCAAAAGCATGGCCAAGATACTAGTGTGGACATTAACACAAAAACATTTGGGGGTTAGTACTCAAAAGTGTCCAGGATGGTGCAAACTCCATGTGTTATTTTGGCTGTGGAGTTTGCACGATTAATCACAGCAGAACTATGCCAGTAGTTTTGCTTTGATTATTGCCTACCGAAAAGATACCCACAGAGATTTGTATCCATTTTCTCTGCAGGTCAATTTTTTGGAAAAAACAATGCACAAAGATGTGAATAATCACAACTACAAGCCTTGTTCTGTTCTCTAAGTTCCCCCCCCTCCCCACACACACACACACACATACACACACACACTGGGAATGTCTCCACACAATACAGATAAAAGTATGCGCATTTTCCAAAAATATACATCCTTTTACTCACATATAGGGTAGACAATAATCAAAGAGCCCATTTCCCTGGGAAAACACTGTTTTATCTTCAATTATTGCCTTCTTAATGACCATGGGGCCAATGTAATAAGGTGCGCTCAATGGAGAGCACAGTTTGACCTGCAGGTGTATGCACATTTTTTTTGTGTGCAAACTTTACTGCCAATGCAGCAAGGGGTTTTGCACACAAATAATGTGCAAGTTAAACTATGGGTATTGATTAGTGCCCTCACATGGAAACCCATTGCTATTGAAGGTATAAGCTATTATCCCTAATGCAGAAAGGTACATAGGCTTAGCCCCATAATTTCTTTGCACTGGCAATTTAACTCCTAGTCTGAGGCAGAGTAAAGTTTCTTGGACTATTGTATGGGCAGAAGATAAGAGTTCTAGTGCCAGAATCTGTAATTGGGATTTTCTATGCAGAAAACATTGTTTATGTATACGAATCACGTATTTAGGAATATTTTCAAGTTTCTATGCATTTTTTAACTTCTGACGCATTAGCATAACTTTAACCTACAGCAACTGAATTTAGCGCACAGTTTTAACACGCAGCTTATTACCTTGGTCCCCATATTAGCTACAATCTGAAATCCCCTGTGCCCTTTCACCTTGCTCTTCTCTCACGTCACTGAAGAGTGTGGTCCCCTTTCGACCACACTCAATCCCCCACATTTTTCCTGTGATGCAGAGGTTGAAGGGGGGGGGCGGCTAAAAATCCCCAGCATAGCATCACCCCTCCTTCTCAATAGGTATCACTTCACCATCACCATCAGTGCACCATGAACACTTTGTCACCCCTCCCGATATTCATCCTCTCCTCCCTAAGACATTTTTTCTTGAGGCTCTCACATAGCGGCCCATCCCTCTAAGCTTGCGAGCTTCCAGCAAGGAGGGGCAGTATCTTTAAGGCAGAAGGGACATCAGAGTTACAGCCGAATGATGGTATAAGGAAGCACTTCACCATATATGGTTAAGCACCTCCAAGAGCAGAGGTTCTCATCAAGGGCACTGCAGTACACTGAGGAACCTCAGGGGTACTATAAAAGTGTGACACCCACCCTGCAAACAGAAGCTAGGAGCGGCTCACAGCTGCCACCATTGCTGGCAGCAAAGTCTTACTCTCTCTCGTTCCCCCTGCCTGCTACACAATGGCATCCTACTGGCAGCAGGAGTCAACGAGCATTATTCATTAGCTGCTGCCTCCTTTGCCAGCCTCCTGCTGAAGTCAAAGCTGCACAGAGCTGGCAATCTCACAATATTAAGGGACCCCCATCTGCTTCCAGCTTCAGCAGGAAGCCAGCAGAGGAGGAAGCAGCAGCAGCAGGTAAAGAGCCCTGCTCAGTCCATTTATTTTGCCAGACAGAGATAAACCTGAGTGGGAAAGGAAAGATAGTAATGCTAGGGAGGTAGGAAGGAAAGTAGTGTTGCCAGGGAGTGAGGGAGGGAAGAGAAATGGTGCTGCCAAGGGAGTACAGAAGGGAAGGAAGGAAAGATGGTGATGCCAGGTGGTGGGAGGAAAGGGAAAATAATGATGCTAGGGATGTGGGAAGAGAGAATGGAAGAGTGGATAATGCCTAGCCTGAGGGTTAGATAACGTGTGATTCTGTGTTGGGGGGATTTCCTACAACACAGGGGCATGTAATGCTGCTTAAAAGAAAGGGATCTCTTTCTCTGCAGCAGAATTTAGGGGGAGAAGAAATCTCCTATGGTTAGCACACAGGATTTCGAACCTTAGTGTGTATGGTAAAAATTTCATACTCGGTCAGAAGTAGATGTTGAATTTTTATCCTTGACCAAGCCCACAGTAAATAGCAGCTAAGGGGTTCATCCCATACTATTTCCCATGGGCCTGCTAAAGCCTCATTTGCATGATGTTCCTTCATTTACATGCAGGTAAGCGCTAATTCTGGCACTTACCGGGGGATCATTTTAACATGCACAATAAGGCCTTCTTGTATAGTGAGCTATTTTTAGCATGCACAAAAGGTCTTTACGATGTATGCTAAACTTTATTGCATAGGTCCCAATATGATTGCACACTCATGTGGTTATCACCTCAAACTATACATCTGATTATAGACAAAGCATGATTATTGCTTTACTGCATAGTAATTGAATTTACTATGCTCCTTTAAATGCATTATCTTTGTGCATTGACCATGTTCTACCATGAACCATTGAACCATCTACTGCAAGAATCTTTTACTCTTGTTGGTATCAAACAGCAAGTCTGAATTTCAAAAAAATGACAGTTCTTGTTGTTAACTGTGAATATTCTACGCTGCTATATAGCAATATTGTATACACCTTTACAAATATTAGATGTTAATAAAATGTAAACTTAAAAAAGCCATAGTTGTTCAATGCTCAGAGCTCATAATAAGGGGATGAAGTGGCTAACTCTCTAAGGACCATAACATGTTTCATGGACTATGAAAAGGCAACAGTTTGCTCTTCCCTCATCTACTTAATCATAATTTGCATTTCAGTGCAGTTAATAACTGCATTTTGCACAATGTGCAAAGGAAAAATTGAGGAAGTTACTATCTTGACTTTTAAGATCATCGAGTTTTATTCATTGTTTATGCTGAAAGGAAAACTTTGTTTTAATGATAGGGTGAGGTGTCAAACTTACAATATTCATTACGCTCAAAATGTAATGCTCAATGTCTTTACGGCCATGGTATCCCACCATCATTTTGTCTGCCACTACCAGCGTCTCCACGAATCGCTCAATGCTTACTGATCTCTTCTGCCGCTGGGGACTGCTCAGAGTCTCATTAACTGGAAGTGAAGTTGGGAATACAAGCGTCTCGTTCCGCCACCCTCGTCTCCTGCTTCTTGTGAGGTCTTCTAGGAATCAAAGTAATTAACCACTTCAGATGGGTCACCAGTTAATCCTGTTCAAATACAGCTGCTTTTGTAGACAGGATTCTCTTAAAGCACTTAAGATATAGAGGTTACATTAGGAAGACGAATGAACTTTGCTCTATAAACACTTTGTCCTTGAAAACGTTTTCACATTTTAATCATAATGTATTTTCTTTAGGCTACATTTGACAGGTAACACTTCAGAATGGTTCAATGTTATTACAATGGCCTCCCAGTAGTAAAAGTCACTTTGTTAAAATAAATGAGATGCCTGTGTATCTCACCTGGTATTTCCAGCAACACCTACTCAGTTTATTAGTTTCTTTCTAAATTCAATTACTATGCAGTAAAAATGGACATTACAGCACAGGTGTATCATACTTTTGTAGGCTATTGCCCTTAGACAATCTGATAACACTGCCAAACTGTCTTATGACATTCCTGAAAGAGTGATAAGGTTAACTGAATTAGAGCCATGAAAGAGAAAGAACAAAAAAAAAAAAGAATGCTAGAAGCCAAACCTTCAGTAAATATAAATCATTTGTCTTGCTTCTGAGTTGTCCACATCTGCTGTCCACACACCTCCCCCCCCCCCCCGCCCCAGTCATGGTGACATTTGTATGAATGATGGAAAGTCCCTTATTCTATGACAAAAACTCCGATGATGTCCTCTGTACTAATTAGCTTTAGATTATGGATTAGCTGATTAGTACAACCAGTAACTAATAATATCTTATTAGAAAACGTTGCAAGTTTAGTATAAAGAAATCACCTGAACCTAGGAGGAAAAAGGAACAAAGAAGTGAGAACAGCAAGGTGAAACAAAGCAAGTGTCAACAGAGAACGAAGAAGATGAAAAACTCAGAAGTTTTACAATGAGGAACCCTGAAGCAGAGGATGAGGATTTGGTAGCAGAAAGAACTAAGAAAGGAGAAACTCAGTAGCAAAAGAAGTTTGTATTAAGAACTGAGAAGCAAATGAGGACTTTTTCCTCTGTCTGTTTCTTCTTTCTGTGACAGCTGTACTGAGTCCAACCAATTTGGTGCAATGTGAATAAAACGTTAATATTAGTCTGCTAAAGGAACCAAGATGGCTGCATACAGCCATACTCTGAACTAACAATTGTTTTTTCCTTTTCTAAGTTTTGCTTTTTCCTCTATTCATTTTATCCTCTGCCAATGGGGAAATGAAAAGGGAAGGCTCGCACCTTCCTGGAAATGTTGGCAACACCATTGCCAATGGGCCCCATGGATAGCCAAATCCTCATACCGTGAGCAGAAGATCCTCTGCAGGGCTCCAGTGAGACATCCAGGGCCTTACCGACAGGGGAAAAATTGCTGCCGGCTACACCTGAGAACAGAGGCATCCTTAAACTAGGAGCAGCATTCAGCTCCTTTATAGCCGCAATTGCAAGCAGTGGATGATAAAGAAGAGCTTTTTTGCATTCTCAACATGAGTGGATGACATCACAATCCAGCCCGGGACAACATCATCAGATTCCTAGGTATGGGAGACATTTGCTGTTGGGGGGAGAGATTGAACCCATGGAACTGAGAGTAGATGGAGGGCCTGTCCAGGCAGAAAGATCAAGGAGCAGCAACTGGATCATTGGCACCTATCTGATAATGTCTAGCTGGGTTCTGTGTGGGCTACAGAATTTATGTGGATGATATACAATTCGCCGTCCATGCTCAACCTACTTGGTCTGATGCATCTGAATTATTAATATTATATTTATCTACAGTTAGGCATTGGCTTTTTCATAATAAGCATGCACTTAACCTCGCTAAGACTGAAATAATTACCTTGCAACATCCTAACACTGGCCCTTTACTAACTTCAGTTGCCATTGATAATGTTCAGTTGCCAATTGTTCCTCATGTTAAGAGTCATAGGGCTTGGATAGACTCTAGTTGTAAAATCTGTTTTCTTTAAGCTAAGGGATCTCTGCAGCTCAAAGCCTCTGCTTGGTTAGTCTGATTTCCACTCAGTGGTATAGGCATTAATTCTTCCTCTTTTAGATTATTGCAATTTTGTCTGGTGGTCTTCCTGTCTCCTCATTGAAAGCATTGCAGCTTTCGACTACTTTTACCTCAAGGAACAGTATGAGAAATTACATTACCCCAGTATTACATGGACAGGTTGCCAGGTCAATGGAAAATTCAGTATGAGATTGTAATGCTGGTTCATAATTTGCTGAGGCTTGATTCCTTTCCATGGACAAATGCTCTGCTGTAGGTATACAATCCAAACTGTGCTCTTAAGTCACAGAGAAGTCTTCTAGATATCACCTCTCCAAAGACTAAATACAAATTGAATCTTTATGGGTAGAAATCCCTTGTGTGTCGGGGAAGACTATAGTGATAGGGGTATACTACCGTCCACCTGGTCAAGATGGTGAGATGGACAGTGAAATGGTAAGAGAAATTAGGGAAGCTAACCAAATTGGTAGTGCAGTAATAATGGGAGACTTCAATTACCAATAGAAAGACGTCATGTAACTATGATTTTTCTTAATGTGCTATTGTTTATGGAGCCATCATAACACCTGCGGGCATACCAGCATATTTGAGCTTAAGGTTTTGCCGCTTCAGGTCGTGTTTAATCATTGGCCCAAGTCCTTTATTCTTTTGCGTGTTTTTTTCTTGGTATTTTTTTCAAATTTTTTTTTTTTTGTAAAATTCTGTATCGGGGTAATACCTTCCTTGGTATAACTCAAGGTATCAAGGAAATTTAAAGTCCAGTCCGACGCGCGTTTCGCATCGCTGCTTCAGAGACTGAAACGAATACACTCCGCTTTTATGTTTAACAGGTTTCCTCTTACCGGCGGTAAGAGGAAACGGAGCTGTTCCATTCCCCTTATCATTTTGGTAGCCCTTCTCTGTACCTTCTCCATCGCAATTATATCTTTTTTGAGATGCGGCGACCAGAATTGTACACAGTATTCAAGGTGCGGTCTCACCATGGAGCGATACAGAGGCATTATGACATTTTCCGTTTTATTCACCATTCCCTTTCTAATAATTCCCAGCATTCTGTTTGCTTTTTTGACTGCCGCAGCACACTGAACCGACGATTTCAATGTGTTATCTACTATGACGCCTAGATCTCTTTCTTGGGTTGTAGCACCTAATATGGAACCCAACATTGTGTAATTATAGCATGGGTTATTTTTCCCTATATGCATCACCTTGCACTTATCCACATTAAATTTCATCTGCCATTTGGATGCCCAATTTTCCAGTATCACAAGGTCTTCCTGCAATTTATCACAATCTGCTTGTGATTTAACTACTCTGAACAATTTTGTGTCATCTGCAAATTTGATTATCTCACTCGTCGTATTTCTTTCCAGATTATTTATAAATATATTGAAAAGTAAGGGTCCCAATACAGATCCCTGAAGCACTCCACTGTCCACTCCCTTCCACTGAGAAAATTGTCCATTTAATCCTACTCTGTTTCCTGTCTTTTAGCCAGTTTGCAATCCACGAAAGGACATCGCCACCTATCCCATGACTTTTTACTTTTCCTAGAAGCCTCTCATGAGGAACTTTGTCAAACGCCTTCTGAAAATCCAAGTATACTACATCTACCGGTTCACCTTTATCCACATGTTTATTAACTCCTTCAAAAAAGTGAAGCAGATTTGTGAGGCAAGACTTGCCTTGGGTAAAGCCATGCTGACTTTGTTCCATTAAACCATGTCTTTCTATATGTTCTGTGATTTGGATGTTTAGAACACTTTCCACTATTTTTCCTGGCACTGAAGTCAGGCTAACCGGTCTGTAGTTTTCCGGATCGCCCCTGGAGCCATTTTTAAATATTGGGGTTACATTTGCTATCCTCCAGTCTTCAAGTACAATGGATGATTTTAATGATAGGTTACAAAGTTTTACTAATAGGTGTGAAATTTCATTTTTTAGTTCCTTCAGAACTCTGGGGTGTATACCATCTGGTCCAGGTGATTTACTACTCTTCAGTTTGTCAATCAAGCCTACCACATCTTCTAGGTTCACCGTGATTTGATTCAGTCCATCTGAATCATTGCCCATGAAAATCTTCTCCATTACGGGTACCTCCCCAACATCCTCTTCAGTAAACACCGAAGCAAAGAAATCATTTAATCTTTCCGCAATGGCCTTATCTTCTCTAAGTGCCTTTTTAACCTCTCGATCATCTAACGGTCCAACTGACTCCCTCACAGGCTTTCTGCTTCGGATATATTTAAAAAAGTTTTTACTGTGAGTTTTTGAATCTACAGCCAACTTCTTTTTAAATTCTCTCTTAGCCTGTCTTATCAATGTCTTACATTTAACTTGCCAACGTTTATGCTTTATCCTATTTTCTTCTGTTGGTTCCTTCTTCCAATTTTTGAATGAAGATCTTTTGGCTAAAATAGCTTCTTTCACCTCCCCTTCTATGAGGAAAGACTAAAGAGGTTAGGACTTTTCAGCTTGGAGAAGAGACGGCTGAGAGGGGATATGATAGAGATGTTTAAAATTATGAGAGGTCTAGAACGGGTAGATGCACGAGGCGCGAACAAAAGTACGCTGGATTTTATAAGATACGTGCGTAGCCGCGCGTATCTTATAAAATCCGGGGTTGGCGCATGCAAGGGGGTGCACATTTGTGCAACATGCGCATGCCTAGCCCTGCGTGCGCTGCCCATTCCCTCCGAGACCGCTCCGAAATCGGAGCGGCCTTGAAGGGAACTTTTTTTCTACACCCCCCCCCCCCCCCCCGCACTTTCCATTCCCCTACCTAACCCACTCCCCCGGCCCTATCTAGACCCCCCCCCCTACCTTTATCAAAGAAGTTACTACTGCCTCCGGGCAGTAGTAACTTACACACGCCGGCGCGGCAAGCCCCGGGACTTATGCGCATCCCGGGGCTTGCGCGCCCTGCCGAGCCTATGCAAAATAGGCTCGGCACGCGCAAGGGGGTTTGGGGTAGGTTTTCGGGGGGTACGCACGTATCTTATGCGTGTACCCCTTTGAAAATCTACCCCTTAGAGAATAGCCACTGCCATTAGCAATGGTAACATGGAATAGACTTAGTTTTTGGGTACTTGCCAGGTTCTTATGGCCTGGATTGGCCACTGTTGGAAACAGGATGCTGGGCTTGATGGACCCTTGGTCTGACCCAGTATGGCATTTTCTTATGTTCTTATGACAGGTGCATAATAGTGAGACGAGGGAGAGAGAGAGCTTTTTCTGTCCCAGTACTATGGAACTCCTTGCCAGAGAATGTGCGTCTTTTGACATGTTCACAGACCTTCAAATCTGTTGAAAATTTTTTGTTCAGGCAAGCTTATATGAAACTTTTTTTTACTTGGTTTCAGTGTCTGTGACAACTTTTATTCTGTTTTACAATGTGTTATAAATTTCTTGCAATTGTGCATGTTTGCTTGTACATCACCTAGCACTTTGGGTATAGAAGATTCATAAATCACAATAAAGATAAAGATCCCATGTACAACACCAACAAGGTGTGGTATCTGGTTCTGCTTTTCCTAAACCACCAGCTATAATTTTAGAACTCAATTGGGAAGCAATTACAAGCCTACCCTTACAAGTGGGGCAATTTGCGCATCAACACAGGGGGTTAACCTCTTCTCTACAGACTTGCCAAAAGAAATTTCTTCTGTGACTCAAAAGGTTGAAAGTTTGGAAACTAAATTAATAGCGGTGCAAGACTCTGTTGGGTCTCTCTCTAAAGATCATTTATTTCTCCAGAATAAGTTAAAAATATTGGAAAATTTGGTTTGTTGAAGAAGCATTAGGTTTATAAATTTTCAGAAGAAAACATTTGTCTTTCTGCTGGAAATGCTAAGGAAATATTTTATGAAATATTCAAAATTCTAGAAAATACTTTACTTCCTATATCCAAAGTGTGTTATCTTCCACTATTTAGAAAAGAGCCTGAGGGAACTGATTTGTCTCCTCAAATCTCATTATATATTTTGAATTTAACAGCCTATTGGGAAAAATCTGATGATGAGGAGGTTATTCCATCAATCCTTATAGCAAGTTTAGTACTAGATTTGGATAGAGATTGTATTTTGAAGCTTTTCTTTTGTTATGAATATGTTTACTTATTCAATACGAAAGTTTGTACATTTCCCAATGTAGTAAAGGCAGCACAAACTAAGAGGAAATATTTTTAATGATGAGACCTTGGGTAATGCAGCTGAGAGCTTTATATTAGCTGAATTTTCCCTGAAATGTGTGTTGAAATTCAGGTGATCTGTCCCAGCTTGCCAAGTTTATAAATGACGAGAGACAGGTCAAGATGATTCTCCTTGCCTTAGGGCTACCTTCTCCCCAGTGAAGTTGAACTGCACTTGCTTTATATAGGAGGATCTCATCTGCGTTCAGCTATTGTATGATTTAATAATTGCATATATGTTTTTTTCTTCTGATACTGGATATTGGTTCTCGCCTCTTTTTGTGAACTGTTAGAATAAAGGAAGGTATTGTTTCTCTTTTTTCCTTCTCTTTAATTTATTTAATATATTGCCCTTTGTATCATTCTCGACAAGTTTTCTACTTTGGGAGAGGATGGTGGATGCCTGGAATGCCCTGCCAGAAGAGGTGGCGAGGACGAAAACTGTAACCTAATTCAACGGGCATAGGATAAACATTGCAGATCCCTAAAGGCTAGAGATTGGAAATGAAGAAAAGGGTGCATGGGGGTAACCTGCTCTGTGTGGCAGTTATTACTGTTAACAGAAGGCATGGGGATTACTGCCCTTAACTAATTAGCCTTGATGCTTTTGATGTAACTGCAACTCCATTTTCTGCTTTGACGGCAGGGGGAAAAGAGGAATTGGATTCAGACGACAGCCAATGCTGGGCCTCAACTTTTACAGTCCAGGGTACATAGATATTTGGGAAAAAGCACAAGACTGCTTCTACAGCCAAGTTCAAAAGCAAAGCACATTCAAGCAGCATTGTCTGAATTTTTATTTATTTATTTAAAACTTTTTTATACCGACCTTCATAGTAATAACCATATCGGATCGGTTTACATAAAACAAGGGTATAACTGAAGCAATAAATAAAAGTAATTAACAAGAGAGGTGAATAAGGCAAAGTTACATTTAACAAGGAGTAAAAACTTGGGAAGCTTAAAAGCTGGAAGAAAGGTAAAGGCAGGAGGTAATTAAAACATAATACAAAAGGAATTTGGGTTAGAGCTTAAGATGCTTTAACCAGTGAGTGCCAGGGTCCTTCGTTCGAAAGGATAGAGGACCTCAATCCTCTACGTCCAGGTGAGAAAAAAGACGACTAATGATATGTGATTATCTATAATTGGTCTGTTGGAGGAGTGTAGTTTGAAGGGGATTTCAAGGTCGAGTTGGAGTTGATGATGGATGGATTTGTGTATTAGGGTGATTGATTTGTAAAGGATTCTAAAATTTACTGGTAACCAATGTAGGTTTCTGAGGATGGGTGAGATGTGGTCTCCGCGGCTGGTGTTGGTCAGTAATCTCGCTGCAGCATTTTGTATCATCTGCAGTGGTTTAGTGGTCGATTTGGGGAGGCCAAGGAGAAGGGCACTGCAATAGTCTATCTTGTCTATTTGTTTTTTTATTTATTTATTTATTTGAATTGTCAAAAAAGCTGCTCACCAAGTAAAAATGTTGCTAGCAGTAATTTTGTTATGGGTTTGACCATTGCTTGGTTTTGATTGTAAATATTACTACTCTTAGCATAAGGCTTGGGGTAAACTGCATAGAGTGGCATTTACAACTCTTAACAGAAAATTAGGAGTAACCTGCATGGAGAGGCAGATTAGATGGACCATTTGCTCTTTTTCTGCTTTCATTACTATGTTACTATATATGTATGTTTCCATGTTATAAATAAAAAAATAAACAAATGTAATATTATGAAGAAACAACAGGACAAAGAGTTCCTCTGTTACTATATTGGGTGAGATTTATAAGGGAATTCTAACTAAATTGACATCTGCCATTACTATACACAATGCCATTACACTACATACATTCAGAGTACAGAGCTGTACACAGATGTCTTGTACAAAGAGAGATCACAGATCACTCTAAGTGAGGGTTTGCCACAGGCTCTGATATTGTAACAGGTAGAAAACTGTGAAAACATGATGGGTTTTATGGCCTGAGCTGCCATGATAGTCCATGTTTCATTTAAAATTAAAGATCCACTCCAGCAACTCTAATGAGCCTAAAGCTATGATGTCTTAAGTTGATTTCTCGATCAGACTTTGTTTTCTTATTTACTAGAAGGAAACTGATGCCATTGCTTTATCAGTGGTCAAAGTACTAAACTGTACTATTATGAAAACTGATTTTGTAAGATCCATCAGGATGCGATCGTACTCACTTTGTCACGACACTTTAGAATTCCAATCATTTTGTCACTCAGTAGCTGGGACACTGTATTATCTACATCATTCTACTAACTGCCATTCTACCTGTTGTGTATATCATACAGTGCCCATGCAGCTTCTTATCTGTTCGCAAAACAAAATGCTGTATTAAATCTCACATGACTTGAACATAAGAGCTGCATAACATCTGGTAAAATTGAGACTCCTTTGGTGTCACAATGTCTTGAGAAATGACATGGTTTTGAAGAGCTCTACTGGTTTGTTAGATCAACTTAATATATTGAGAGGATGTAACATAGAACATCATCTTGTTTGTTTAGAACAAAAATAGATTTTCATCTTACATACTAGGACTTAAAAAGGAGATTGAATGGAGCTCTTTATTTAAAAAATAGATAATTCCTCAGTAAGGTCTATATGTCATCTGATTCTTCTCTTTGGATTGGTTCTAGGCATTGAGATCATTCCATTGGTGAATAGAACCATGTGATATTCAATTGGAAGTAAATAAAAGATTTATTTCAATAAAGTAATCCCAAGCATGGAACACTAAACTTCTTGTGATTTTTAAAAGACCTTCCTCCAAGACAAGCAGGATCATTAAAAAAGGTTCTTTAATTAGTTTTAAAAAACGAATCTGTAGAGATCACTCTTAATAGCAGTAAAGAAAGCGAAGATCGGTGTATGGAAAAAGCCCTTTATTGAAATTTGCCTGACTCTGGCCGAGTTTCGCTCTTTGGTCGAGAGCGGATGTTAATCTCCAATTTAGTTTTCATCACAGTGAAACCGATATTAGTTTTCTTGATGTTAGAGTACGATGTATTAATCGTAAGACTGAAACTTCAGTGTTTGTAAAAAAACGGATAGGAACTCCATTTTACATTTTGGGAGCTTTCATCTGAGGAGACTCAGGGAAAGTGTGCCTATTGGCCAGTTTCTTAGATACAGGAGGATTTGTTCATCTGTATGTGAATATAGAACTAAGGCTGAAGTTCTATAAAAAAAATTTTTGGTACGGGGGTACCCTAAAAAAGTAGTTAAACGCGCTTTTAAGCACGGTTTATATGCACATAGAGACAATTTATTGTTGAAGGCTGAGAAAGAATCTGTGGATAGGATTGTCTGCGTGTTACCATATTCTACGAGAAGTGATTCCATACAAAAGATTATTAATAAACACTGGAATTTGTTGAAGTCTATCCCGGGTTGTGAGGAACGCCCGGTGTTCACGTTTTCGAAAGGTCGGAACTTAAGGTCTTGTGTCACTGATAGGGTGGATAGACAATGGATGAGAGTGGATAGAGATGAAGTT
Source organism: Rhinatrema bivittatum (assembly GCF_901001135.1). NCBI lineage: Eukaryota > Metazoa > Chordata > Amphibia > Gymnophiona > Rhinatrematidae > Rhinatrema > Rhinatrema bivittatum. Next base: position 706,750,667 of record NC_042615.1, on the reverse strand, counting down.
TGTTCTGGGTGTTCAGTGTGTCCAAATAGACTACAATTAGAGAGTTATCAATATGATAAGCATCGGGACCCATATATATTTAATAAGGAATATACTTGCTCGGCTAAGAGGGTTATATATGGGATATTATGCCCGTGTCAAATGTTATACATTGGCCATACGAAACGTCAAATTAGATCTCGTATCATTGAACATAAAAGTAATCTGAGGGTTAAAAAAGATGGAGGGCCATTGGTGACACATTGGAACCTCATGAAACACGGGGTGGATCAATTAACATTTTTTATTATTACGCAGATTGAGTCTAATGTTCAGGGTGATTTGACCAGTATCCTATGGAAATTGGAACAGAAATTTATATTCTGGTGGCGTTCGGTGCAACCGCATGGTCTGAATATGGGAGTAGACTGGGAAGCTTTCTATAAATGAGTTTTGATTCTTTATAGTTATGGCTTTCGAATGGTGGGTCTGTATGGTGTGTGTTATGATTGAATGGTGTGGGTCATTTGTATGGGGTTTATTGGTGTGTGTGTTTAGTGGGTTTGGCTGTTAATTATATGTGGTTGAGTGGGAGTTTTATGGATGTTATTGGATGTATATGAGTTGGTATATAGTTGATATGTTAGAGTATTGAATGAGTGTGCTTGGTTGATCGGCAGGTCTGTTTTAAGTGGTTGCGCATTATTAGTGGGTTTGAATGTATGCACGGTTGATTGAATGTTGAATTTCAAGGTTGTTTGGTAATGTAAAAAAATTTTTATGTTGGATTCGGCGTTATGCCATGTTATGTATGTATTGGTAAATTAGTGGTTACATTATGTGAGGTGTTGTGAATATGTGATGTTGTGGGGATATATTTTGGTATATCTTGGATTTTAGTGTGAATGTTTACATTTTGCATTGTGTTGCAGGTTGTCTTATATATTGGTTATGGTGATTGGTTGCGTTGTTATGCATATTGTGGTAGTGGTGAATAGTGTGATTCTATTGGTGGATTGGGTGCGTGCTGTTTGAATGGTGCATTAGGTGTGGTTGTCTGAAAGGGGTTTATAGGTGGCGTGTCATTCCATGTGGTTGACTGCGCCTTGGGAAGAGCTGCTGGTTTGTGAGAAGGGCGATTATGGAATTGGTCTGTCGTTTTTGAAGTGTAAAAATTTCCTCGGCGTTTGGAAAATTGAGTGGAAGGTAAAGGTGGAATTGAAGGTGTTGGGTCAGCTTGAGAGTTGGAATTATGAAAGGTTATGGCTGTATTGTGTGCCTTTTTTTACAGGCACATATAAAGCGGATCGATTGAGAAGTGTTGAAAACAGATTGTTGAATCTACAAAAACATTGAAGATTTGTATAAAGTTGGTTGTGTGAAATTTTTAATAATGTTTAGGTGGTGTATATGATCTTTGAGCAGTCACTATGCTGTTTTTCTTATACAATAGGTGGTGAGTTCGTTTGATGGGTGTGCAGCTGTGCTGCTGATTAAGCTCGTGGAAGAAGTGAGTTCTAGGAGATGTATATTAGTGCGTAGGGGGTGATAGTAGGTGTATGGTTTTATGAGATGGTGTTATAATTAAAGATAATACTTGTGGAGGAGTCACATGATGTGGTGATCGGGGCTGGTCGCAGCTAGCTCGGCTCCAGGTGGCAGGCCCGTGAATCTTTTATTATCTGCTACATCCGCCTATATTTGGGATCTCTGATCGGCTCTACGGCTTGGGCATATGAATATCGACCGATATATGCATAAATCGCCATCCACCATGCCGGCTAAAGTGGCCAAAAAAGACAAAGAAAAGCCGAAAACTGCCAAAGACAAAATGGCCGCCAACACAGACAAAGGGGGTTCTGGCGTAATGGAGGATGCTGCGTTAACAACATTATCTGCTGCAGTGACCACCGCAGTTACGGCGGCTCTTTCGACAAAGCTGGATAAGATCTCTGAGCAGCTAACCACCCTACAAGCAGCTTTTCTTGAGATTCCCCCCCGCATTGATACTCTGGAGCTACGGATGTCCGCGGCAGAAGACGAAGCGGTGGCGACCGAGGGCAAACTACATAAGTTGGAACAACTTGTTAAAAGCCACGAGGATAAAATTGATGAGCTTGAGAACCGCTCACGGCGCAATAACCTGCGTTTTATTGGCATCCCGGAATCCATCCTGGATAACGATCTGGCGGCTTACTTAATGAAATGCATTCCGGAGGCCCTCAATTCTTCAGACCTTGCTTCGTTGCAAATCGAGAGAGCACACCGGCTGGGCGCGCGCTCCTCACAGCACACACGCCCTCGTGTCGTTATCGCTAAGATTCTGAATTATGCCGACAAGCAAAAGATCTGGCAAGCCTCGCGCAAAATCCAGGCGCTGAAATTTCAGAACGATTCGGTACGTATATTTCAGGATTTTTCTGCCCGGCTGGCGGCCAAGCGTAAAGAGTTCAGTCCTCTCTGTACACAGCTGGCGGAAAAGCAGATCAGATTCACTTTACAATACCCAGCGAAACTCCGCGTTTGGTTTAATGGCCAAACTCAGGTTTTTGAGGCCCTGCCTGCAGCTCAAAAATACGTGCAGGAAATTCTACCAACTGACCCGGAGTGAAATCGGCAATAGAGGCCTCCCATGATGGAAGTTTGTCAAATAACTATATACTCACGACAATAGTCGTTTGAGGGAAGGTTTGAAGTTTATTTACTGTTGATTAGTCACTTCGCTACGGATCGCACATGCTGAACTGGGCAATGATTACGGAACGTTCGTTTTGATCGGGTCCTATACATGGGCCTGCCACCTGAACACTCACATTATGGCTCCTGCTCTCGACATGGAGAGCGTTCAGGGAACTGGTTGGATAGCAGGGGGAGTTGTAAATCTTGGGATGGGGATAAGGGGTAGGGGGTGGGCTTGCACCTTAAGCATTGGATTGGGGCTTACTTTTTCTTCTATGTTCTGATTTTTTCTGTTAGCGATGTACAACATATGCTAGCTATTTCTCTCATGTTTTTTCATCAGGGGTGGGATGCAATGTTATGTAATACGATGGGATGTATGTATGCTTTCTTGAAACTGTTTTCTTGGTTCATCTGGTCCGGACACAGGCAGTTATCCCGCAGTTTCAGGTTCTTCCCATTTGGCTGGTTGCCCCAGAACTATTATATCTGCTCCTGTCACAGGCCTAAAGCACAGCACTCTTATGAGTCCTAAAGTTAACTATATGACTTGGAATGTGGCGGGGATGGGTTCGCCCATTAAAAGGGAAAAAGTCATGGCCCATTGTCACAAAACTAAAGGGGAAATACTTTTCCTACAAGAAACGCATATGCTGGATGCTGAACATTTAAAACTAAACAATAAGAAGGGTTTTAATCAAATATTTTTTTCTTCTGGCACACACAAACGAAATGGTGTGGCTATTCTAATACACAAAACTATTCCTTTCCATGTTACCTCTCAATGGAAGGATGATGAGGGGCATATTGTTATTGTTCAAGGTAACCTTTTTGGTAAACCAATCACGCTGGCTTCGGTATATGGTCCTAATAAATACAGTCATTCCTTCTACACTACTTTAATTACTAAATTATCTGAATTTGGACCTCACTCTATGATGGTTGCGGGTGACTTTAATTGTTTGATGGACCCTGAGCTGGACAGGAGCTCTTCTAGCCCTGTTTCTGCGTTGGGCCCTGACAAAGGTATCTTCTTTTTATGTTCCACCCTGAATTTGGTAGATAGCTGGAGGGCCCTTCACCCTACAGACAGGGATTATACGCATTACGCTAGGGCTCACAACACTAAGTCCAGACTTGATTATATTTTGTTGTCTGAGTCACTTTTTTCAATGGTTGACAGTGCAGACATTGGTCAACTGGTGGTGTCGGATCACTGTCCTGTTATATGTAAAGTGGGTTCAAACACCAATGTGCCTTCCCTTTTTCAATGGCGCATGCCTGAATGGCTCGCTACGGACAAAAAATTTGCGTCATTTTTGGAGGGGAAATGGTTGCAATATGAGGAATTTAACCAGCTTCATAAGGATCAGCCGCCCCTTTTTTGGGAGACGGCCAAAGCGGTCCTCCGTGGCGATATATTGCAGTATGAGATTCAAGTTAAACGTGCGCAAAATAAGCAGATTTTACAACTAGAATCGAAATTAGCTTATTTTAAGAAGCAGTGGAACACTCATAACACTGTTTTATGGCGGGACAGATTTCGGACAACACAAAAAGTTCTTAATGATATTATTCACCAGAAAGCAACTGGCAACATGTTTGCTTTTAAACATAGGCTGTTTCTACATGGCAATAAGCCTGGCCGGCTTCTAGCTCGCCTAACCAAAGCCAAACAGGCCTCCAAATATATCACCTCCATTAAACGCTCTGATGGTACTCAAGCTGTTTCTACATCTGAAATTGGCCAAATATTTCAAAAATTTTACACTTCTTTGTTAGCAGCTGAAGAGCCACATCTCAGTAACCAGCATGCATTTTTTGAAAATTTGGCTTTACCCCAAATCACTACCTCACAACGGGAGCTGTTAAATCGTCCTATTACCAATCTTGAAATCACGAAAGTGATTGCTGATCTCAAACTCCATAAGTCACCGGGACCAGATGGCATAACATCGTTGTTCTACAAATCTTTGTCTACACACATTGTGCCCTCTCTTACAGCACTTTTCAATCATATGATGTCTCATGAAGCGTTGCCAGACACCATGAAAGTAGCAGCCATTACGATACTTCCCAAGCCGGGTCGAGACCCAACAGATCCTGGATCCTATAGACCCATATCTCTCCTTAACCAGGATGTAAAAATTTACGCGAAGATACTTGCCAATAGATTAAAATATGTGTTACCTGACTTAATATCCTTAGAACAAACAGGTTTTGTACATGGGCGGAGGCCAATTTCCAACATTAGACGGCTGATAGTGGCCCTAGACAGCTGCCGTATGCAGGGTATACCAGATCCCTTATTGGTAAGCTTCGACGCTGAAAAAGCGTTCGATAGAGTAGCATGGCCTTATCTATTCTCGGCCTTACAACACTTTGGCTTCTCTGGCACATTTTTGGCAGCTATCCGGAGTTTGTATAAAGATCCTAAGGCATTTATCTGCCTCAATAATTCAACTTCCTCTTTGTTTTCCTTGGGCAGAGGCACACGGCAGGGATGCCCCCTGTCACCCCTTTTGTATATCCTGTCCTTGGAACCTTTAATACGTAAAATTAAGCTTTCTCATGACATTCCTGGGGTGGTTACAGGGAAATTTGAACAGAAAATGATGCTTTTCGCAGATGACATGCTGATGATTCTTTCGCATGCCAAATCTTCCCTACCTATCCTATTGGACCTCATTCATACTTTTGGCTCCTTCTCGGGTTTAAAATTAAACCTTACTAAATCTGAAGCAATGGATATCAATGGTACTCTTAAGTCACAATGGAAAGATTTTCCTTTACTTTGGGCCACAGATACCATTAAATACCTAGGCATTAAAATTCATAGCAATCCTCAGAAGTGGTATTCATACAATATAACTCCTCTAATCCAAACGTTCCGGGTGAAGGTGGAGAGTTGGAACGCGTTCCCACTTTCTATCTCTGGCAGAATAGCGCTAGTTCAAATGATTTTGATTCCTAAGTTATTGTATATGTTACAAATGCTTCCTGTGTTTTTGTCTGCTAAGGATGTTAAACAGCTACAGAAAATATTTAGTAAGTTTTATTGGAATGCTAAACGAGCTAGGATGCAATATTCTAAGTTGATGGTTCCTAAAGTGGATGGAGGCTTGGGAGTGGCAAACATTCGTTTTTATAATCTTGCATGCCTAATGTCCATGTTTCGAGAATGGCTGGGCTATGGTGGCAACTCCATGATAGTCTCCTTGGAGAGGGAATTATTGCAACCCTTGAGCCTGGCATATTTGCTACATGCACCTGGCCATGTAATTCCTGTCTCTGTTAGCGGCAATTTATTAATCAACGCTTTCAGGAGCTGCTGGCGCTTTCTCAGACGACATTTAAAATTACCCTGGCGTGTTTCCTATTGCCTCCCTTTGCTGGGGAATCCCGACTTTCCTGCGGGACAAGACAGTTTGCATTTCCGACATACTCTAGACCCCAATAGTGTGTTAACACTGAATCATTTTATTAATCTGCAAACTAATACAGTTTATTCTTTCTCATATTGTTGTCAACATTTGCATTTCCAAGCCTCTGACTACTTATGTTATATGCAGATTCGTAGTTATGTTAAGAATGTGACTTCCATGACTTCTACAATCCTCACAAATGGACCTTTTCAAAGATTTCTTCATTTATGCTCGAAACAGCTGATTTCTATTTCAACTTTTTATCAATTCTTACATACTACTGCGAATTATGGACTACACGCTGTAGTGGCGTCCCACTGGTCATCTGTGTTGGGCCAAACTATTACTGGATCAGCTATCCGGCGCAGCTGGCTTATCAACAAAGTGGTAGCGCGTAGTGTTTATATGAGAGAATTGCACTTCCGGATCCTCCATGCTCTCATTATTTGGCCGAGGAAAGCGTTTCTGGCCGGGATCTCTACATCTCATGTATGTCCTAAATGCCAGCAACCCCATGCCTCATTATTACATTGCTTATGGGAGTGCACTCCTATACAAAACTTTTGGACATTAATACTCCACTATATCACTAATTCATCTAGCACTCAGATGGCATGGGAAGTGTCTTTCTGTATTTTGGGACTTGCTTCACCTTCAAAGCATATACCTGGGTTATCAGTCCAACTTTTACATAAAAGTCGTTTGATGGCTTTACGGGTCATCCTACGTCATTGGATTTCTACTTCCTTGCCCACTGTGAAGGAATGGGTAGACACCATGTTGGACCTTTACCTTTTGGAGAAAAAATCTATTCCTTTGGAGTCGATAAAGAAGCGACGGTTGCTTGAATCTATCTGGAAACCATTTTTGAAATCCATACCGATTACCGTACCTGACTGAACTGGGGAAGGAAACCGATCGACGTCCTTTTCTGTATCCGCCTCCCTGTACCACTCTGGAATGCACGCTTTGAGGATTATACTAGCTCATAATCCAATCCTATCCAATCTCTCAAGCTTTCCTATATATATTCCCACAACCATATTTACTAAGACTTTCCATGTTCTAAGGTGCTGGGTAGGGGTGGGTTGGGGTGGGTTAGGTGGGTAGGGTGGGATGGGGAGTTGGGGGATGGGATGGGTGAAAACTACATGCCCTAGACTGTACCATGGCTATTATCTTGTTTCTCTGACGGCTCATTGTTCAATTGTTCAGTTTGATTGTCTGTTGTTTTGTATTATGTCAGAATCCTGTTGCAATGTTTATTGATGTACTATGGTATTGTTCTCTGTGGGCTGCGATTTAATAAACATATTACAAACAAAAAAAAGATAATACTTGTTATCATTTTGTGAAGGTGCAATAAGAAGTGCAATATTCCAGAAGGCTGGAAGGCCTCGCCGTCTCTGGTTGAGGTGGGAGTGAATTGTCCCCTGAGGAAGCTGCGGCGAAACGGGGATCCCTGTTGGGACGTTGTGGAGTGCTCCCGATTGGAAGGAGTTTGGGCTTGAACAGCAGCTAATGAAGAGAATTTCAACTTGACAATTAGTGGTGATTTTTGAGAAGGGGGGTGGTTTTAATGGGTGGGGAGTGTGTGTGGATGAATGACTGATGTGGGGTATGTTTTAAGATGTTAATATATTGCTGCTAATGTATGTGGGTTATTGATGTATATCAGGTTGCACATGTCTTTGCTTTATTGTTAATGTAAGTATTAATGGATGTAATTAATAAAATGATTAAAAAATGATGTGTATGTACTGTATTAACAACTTTTTTGTAATTAAGGAATATTAATAGTAATAAATTGTTATAGTAGTACATCAATATTTGAATTTTAAGATTGATGTCATAGGATTCCCTATATATGTGTGTTTTGATGTAATAAGTAGGGGGTCTGTACTCTCTGATGTTGTGATTACTGTACCTAGATATCACCAGGGTTACCCAAGAAAGAAGAAGAACATTTATAAGTATGAGAACTGAGGCTTTGACAATTTATTCTATGTATACTTTGCGTTACCCATGTAAATGCATTGTAAAGTTTCATTACTCTACTTATACATTTTTTGAAACATCACAATTGTGAATCTTTTTAGATTCACACCCTACGTGACATAATCAGTGTAGATAGGCAAAAGTATAGGCTACCTCAGATTTCCTTTTACTTATTTCTTGTTATTCGCTCTTAGTACCTATTGAATCCACTCCCCAAGATTACTTATAATAAAGGGGTATAACATTTGTATTACTTTAGTGAGTTTTAGAGGAAGATGTATGTAGTAGGTTATACTATTTCTTTATTATACCTCTGATTTCTGTCGCAAATAAATGTTTGTGTAAAAAAGTGAAATACAATAAGGTAAAGGGAATCTTCCTTCACCTAGAACCCGTTGCAGCATTCTCCATTGAGGAGGACTGGGTTAAAAGCCTGTACTGGGCTCCTTAAGATAGAATGAGGGATTTGTCGGTAAACTCCATCAGACTGTGTAAGCGGGCTTTTGAAAATTGCTGCAATATATACCATTGAATTGTCCATAACATATTCACATGTAAGTGCACTTTACTTGCATAAATGGCATTTGAAAATTGCTATGATAGTAAATTACATTTCCCTCTAGGGAAAATACTGCAGTTTAGTACATGAGCCATATGTAAGACAGTTAAACATAAGCTGATTATGTAAAACTGTAGGAAGATCTAGAAAAATTGAGAACTTGGGCATTCAACTGGCAAATAGAATTTAATATAGACAAGTGTAAAGTAACGTATGTTAGGAGAAAAAAACTCAAACTTCCAAAACACACTGCTGGAGTCTGGAAAATTGCTATCAATAGAACCACTCGCTGAAACCATCAGCACAGTGTGCAGCAGTGGCCCAAAAAACCAACCGTATGCTAGAAATAATTTGGAAAGGCACTGATGACAAATATGAGGATATTATCATGCTTCTGAATATAACTCTGATGCAACCACACCTGCGTTCAGTTCTGATTTCCCCAACTGATAAAGGATGCATTAGAGCATAAGAAGATACAGAAAAGGGCAACCAGAATGGTGACAGGATTGGGGTATCTCTCATTTGAAGAAAGGCTGAAAGAGTTCGGGCTTATGAGCTTGTAAAAAGAAAATTGATGGGGGGGGGGGGGGGGGGCAGGGGCATGACAGATCAGGAGTGGAAAAGAACAAACCACAAGCAAGCAGTTATTTACCCTGTCCAAAAGTACTAGGACCAGAGGGCTTCCAATGAAATTATATAATAGCAGTTTCAAGATGAGTACAAGAAAATATGTATTTTGTCAACAGGTAGTTAAATTGTGGAATCTATTCTCATGGGATGCGGATGCAGATGCAGCAAGCAGGTTCTTGTGGCCTGGTTTGGCCACTGTTGGAAACAGAATGATGGGCTTGATGGACCCTTGGTCTGACCCAGCACGGCAATTTCTTTCTTCAGTGTAACAGGGTTTGGGTTTGTTGGGTGTTAATAACTCTGGAGCCACTGCTGGAGAAAAGATGCTGGACTAGATGGACTATTGGTCTGACCTAGGTTGGCTGTTCTTAAGTTTCTTATTTTTTGTTTATTGTATCAGATGTTTGCTCAGCTTGCATCTCAGAGCAGCCTAAACTGCAATGCTTTTGTGAGCCTAGGCGGCCCAGACCCACAGCCTTTTACATTGAGCCCCTCCCCCTTGTAATTCACAGGCCTCTTCAAAACCAAAATCCTGGAGCCAGACCAGGCCACATCAGTGACTGTGACAAGTATATGGCAACTCTTCCAATTTCTGTACCAGACAGAATGTGACTGATCACTCAACTATAAACCATAAACTATGTTGAAAACTTTTGAATTTGGCTCCCAGAACAGATTATTATTATTATTATTGATTTAATATGAAACCACTTCAAAACATTTTTTCAGTGATCATTCAAGCAGAGGGTGACATACTACTGAAATGCTTTTGCACAATCATAAAATAGTAGGGATATGTTTTAGTTTGAAATTACACAAAGTCAATGACATAGCGTATATTGTTTTGTGTCGTTTTGTAAATTAAATAACAGTAAAATACAAAACATTTTGTTTTTTTAATTTTGTTCCCATTTTCAGTGTGCACTAAATTGAAATAGCGCATGCTAACTCAAATAGGAGCAGATTTTCAAAGGGGTACACGTGTAAGATACGAGTGTACCCCCTGAAAACCTGCCCCAAGCTCACCCTGTGAGCTTGGGGCAGGCGTAAGCCCCGGGACACGCGTAAGTCCCGGGGCTTTCCTGGGGGGGACGTGTCGGGGGCGTGTCGCGGTGACATGTCATCCGGGGGTGGGGCCATGGGCGTGGTTCCGGCCTGGGGGCATTTCAGGGGCATGGCCGAGGCCTCCAAAACTGCTCCTGGGCCGGACAATCGTGCGTCGGCGACCGGCCGGCACACGTCAGTTAAGCCTGCCTCAGGCAGGCATAACTTTTATAATAAAGGTAGGGGGAGGTTAAGATAGGGCTGGTGGGTGGGTTAGGTAGGGGAAGGTGGGGGGAGGCGGAAGGAAAATTCCCTCTGAGGCCACTTCGATTTCGGAGCGGCCTCGGAGGGAACGGGCAGCGTGCGCAGGGCTCGGCGTGCGCAAGGTGCACAAATGTTCACTCCCATGCGCGCGCCAACCCCGGATTTTAAAAGATACGCGCATATCTATTAAAATCCGGCATACTCTTGTTTGCGTCGGGTGCGCGAACAAAAGTACGCGCTTGCGTATTTTTTTGAAATCTGCCCCATAGTGCACACTATTTGAATTAGTACTCACTATTTGGATTTAGTGCACTCTAAAAATAAAACAAAATTTGAAAAAAAAAATAAAAGCATACAAAACTAAACTTTAAAAATGAAAATAAACTAAAAATGAAACAAAAATAAAATGACACAAACATTATTGCCATGCACACCCTTAATAAATAGTATGGGAATCATCATTTTAAGCAGTACTATGCATCTAGTCAATTACTACTTTGTGATGTATTAATCTAATATGGCTAACTTTTCTCTGCAGCAATTTCTTATTCTTATTGCTCACGAGCAATCAAGGGTAATGGGCTGGTAACCAGATGATCTCTGTTCATCCTATTTCTATCACTCGCTCTATGACCTTGAGGATGTCACTTTATCAATCGATGCTTCCGGGTATCCACTTAGACTGTGAGCTCTTCTGGCACGAGTTCATATGTAATTTACTTTTCTATGCACAAGTTTAGGGTGTCAGATAAACAGGGGTAGGGAAGACAAGTGCCTGTGGGTAGCCACTCCAGTGAGGCAGTCGCCCTGCCTGTGTGAGTCACTTGTTTTACACCATCAACTGTGGCACCTTACCACTACGTCTGTTTGTCTTCTTTGCTGCTTTCTAAAGGTCAAATACAAAAGTTGTGGGGATGGTGGCAACCAGCTGTCCACATTCCTAAGGATAACCAGAGGTATAAATCCGCCGCCGAAGATAAATGTAATTAATAAAATTACACAACATAAAGTCAAAATAATAAAATGTATGCCTAGTAATTTATTTTCAAGATCAAACTACATTGACATATTACCACTACCTCACTGTATCAGTTACATAAGCAAAGTAAGATCTAATCCCAAGCTTGCATCCTTCAATAACAACCAATACTTGAATCCAAGAGCATTACAAAGATATTTTAAAGTCCGTTTTTCCCCCAAACATATTCCCATGTGTAGAACAAAAAATCCTTGGCGAACAAAGCTTTTAATCTAAAATGTAAAAAACAATTTAATAAATTTTAAAAAATCATCTGAAATAAGTCCCTAATAAAGTCAGATGCTTGATATGGATACACCTTTAACTACATCAGTTAGGAATGAAAAAAGGATTTAAAAGGAGCACAGACTTCTTTACCTGTCACATCACAGTGGGAGAGACTGGATGAGTGCCGTTGATGCAGAGCAGACTTTTTGTAAATAACATGAGGATGCCCACTTTCATTACTAAAATAATTCGAATTGTCAGTTGTGTTGTTTAAAGGCTCAATAAAATACTCTTCATCTTCTGTAGCAATAACACCATGCTTGATGAGAAACAAAAAAAAAGAACAAAGACATTTTTGATAAGAAAGAAAAGGCCTTAGATTTGACTTCTAGTTTATGGTCATTGAAATAAAGGTCAATAAATAATTTGAGGGCAATACCTTTAAACTGCACTAAATTAATACATTTTTGACTAGGTATGGAGGGCTATGCTCCATACATCAGATAAATGCTCTTGAAAGCTAGCTGGAAACGTGTTGTTAGTTCTAATAATGAGGTATCACTGATTTGTTGACCATTATTTCTATGTATTCAAGTCAAATAACAGGGTAAGCATACTGGTTTAATCAATTATTACACCTTATCATGTGTGTGCTACTTCCTCATTCCTTGAAAGCTGTGTGCATCACAAGGTTATTTTTTCACTTTGCCCAGAAAACCTTTATCATCCTCTCTAATGCAAATCTTGAACTCATTGAGAGTAATTTCAAAACCATTTCCACAGAACAGGGCTTTTTTTAAATTGTGTGAGTAAACTTCCCCAGATAGTGCCACTGCACCCGCAAACTTACCCACACTGAGAAGAGGCATTCCTAGGGGCAGGGCTGGAGAAGAGCCTATGCGTTCCAAAAGTGTGACAGTAACTTTTAAACTGGCACATGTTTGTCGGCCTGTGCCCAGGGACGCGACCATTTCAGAACACACACGCGTATATGTGTGCATGTTGTAAGACAGACTGGCCACCCACACGAGCACTCAGTTTTTTTTAAGTGGGCAAGCACCTGTGCGCACAGCTTCCACTGCTATTGCGAAAGGGAAGCATACCAATACCATTCCCAGCTTTCCCAGTTTGTTCCCAGTTCACCCAGTTAAAGAATGTGTCTTCCAAACCTCCCTAGTTTAATGGCCTCCCCTCCCCCCCCCCCCCCCCCCCCGTTAGCCCCAACCATTAAAACGCTGATCTGACTAGATATTTTTTTTTGTTTATTACTTCCGCGTCATCCATAGCAGAAGGAAAGTTATGCAGTGGGACCCCCCCCCCTGCTCACGCAGGATCATGTAAGTATCGATGTGCAAATTTCAGGTTAAAATCCCAGAACACTCCTTTCCCACCCATGCCTATGCCCTGCCACTTTTTGAGATGTTCTGATATGTGCACACAGTGGCATTGATGCACATATCCGGGCAGCTTTCAGAATCTGCTCGGAGCACCCCGAGCCCAATATATTTCTGCATCCCCCAATTTTCAGGCTTTTAAAATTCACCTTTACGTACGCATTTTTTTTCCTCAGGAAGCCTACGGCAGGTGTTAATATGTGTGTGTGTAGTTTTCCTGGGATTATTTTCAAAGTGAAAATATATGCACAGTTTCAAAATTGAGACAAAGTCCATGCGTAAAACACCAGCCACTCAGAATCCTCTCAATGCTATGGGGAAGTCACAAAGCCATGTATTTCTCTAACAATTACAGACACAAATTACCAAATGGATCTTTATTCGGAGCCTTCATTAATTTTTTAGATCTGTCATTTTAAAATGGTAATTATAAAGAAAACAGTTTACTAACAGGCCAGTATGTTTGGCAACTCCTTTCTTACTCATTCCATGCCTTCAAATGGTAAGTAAGGATTTTCTTCCATTTCTCCCGTGAGTTTGTTCTAATTGATGCAATATAAAAATGGACAAAATCTGACTGATGCACAGTCTACTCAGTGGAAGTCTATGTCAACAACTGGAAGTTGACAAATAAGGATGTCTACAGGAGATTGCCTTGGATTATAATCTAATGCACCCTGGTGCAGGTACAGCTACCGAAATGTGGTTGTGTTTGTTGGGAAATAATTTACTTTTTTACTTTCAGTTTGGACCGTGTTTTCTCTATAATTAAGAATTTGCACATTACAGTGGTAATTTCATAACAATGTACGCAAGTTAGCTGGTAAATATGCACATAAACTACACCAACTTTCAAAGTGGAATTATGCACATAAATCTGCTTTGAAAATTATCCCACTAAATCTACTCTCACACAATTTTACCTTCTAAAATATGCGCAGAATAATTCAAGAAAAATTACGTGCATACTTTCAAAACCTAAAGTATGCACGTAAGTGCAAAGCCCTCCCAAACTCTATCCCCAGGGAAGCTTCCACTGAGCCAAAGCAAATTTACGCACAAACAGGATATGTGCATAAGTTTACCTGGAAATTGGCAGGCAATTTTTTAAATTTCTGCAGGTAAAGTATTGTTTTACATATAGAGATGCTTTTGAAAATTACCCTCTAAAAGGACAAGGCTAAGTGTGATTTGAAATGTTTTAAGGTGTTTTGTTCACATCGATGCACTATAAAAATGGATAAAAATTGATATTTGTGAAACTAATGATTATTTATACATGGGTTTGGGAGAATTTTCATGTTAAGGCCCCTTTTTGCTCTTCCTTACATGTGTAGAATGTTTTCACTATACCACTGTGGGTCTGGATGTTTTGTAGCAGGTGGTTGTTATCTTTCTTATTCAAAGAAAGGGCCTTACTAACTTAGCCAATTAAGGGGATCATTTATCAAATTGCTTTATGGCGTTAAGCGCCTGCAATAGTACCATAATACATGGTGCAATGCAAATCTGAAAAAGAGGAGGAGTTGGCTCACAGTTTTGCAAAGCCCTATCGCATGGCTTTAACTATACCTTTTTCATTAGTGTTAGGCCTTTATTGAACCCATGCTGGATGGATGGAGATGGAGAGAGAGAGAGAGAGAGAGAGAGAGAGAGAGAGAGACTGATTAATCATAATACCCTCCCACTAGACAGATATTTATAGCTCTATGGGAAGCCCAACTAGTAACTCAAGGTGAGGTTTAGCTATTAGTATAGGGGTTAGGGGCCACTTTGACATTCAAAGTGAGACGAACAGAACAGTGCTCTCTTGTGAAGATTTGATGACCTTCAGAGTGAGGAAACTCAGCCAAAGATGAGATTTATGCAATGTTCTCTCAACCTAGCTTGATGTTACCCAGGTAGAGAGTCCATCAAGCTAGGTTGAGAGAACATTGCACAAATCTCATCTTATGAATTGCACATTGCACAAATCTCTACTTATGAATTCATATGCAATTACGACTTGGGGGATGGAATTCTGCTGGGTGGGTATAGGAGTGAAAGAGTCCTTGTGTGTACTGTTTAAGGCAAGTATGATTTATAAGCAGTGCCCCCAGGCTCCCACAATGCTGAGGTCCTGGGAAAAACCGCATAATTTTCAACCTGTCATACAATCAATAAAGAAGAAGTTCCTTTACCACATAATTCAATCATCTGAAGGAAGCTACATTGTGTTTGAAGAAAAACTGTTCTCTCATTTTCCTGCTCCAGCCCCTCCCGCTCCAGGCAGCATGCAGGGAACATTAGTGGAGATGATAAGGCTGAGACAAAGCAGAGAAGAGTCACTGTGCTTCCTAATCCAGCCCCTCCCCTCCTGTCCTGAAGGAAGCAGAAGAGGAAGTGAAGTTGGAGTAGACAGAGCAAGCAGTCAGAATGTTTGATTTCTCAAAGGCTTTTTAAATCAATGAAAAAATGATTTTGATATAATGCCTGGATGAAGTGATGACCCTTTAGAATTCTTTATATAAAGGTTCTTGCACCTATATATGTGGTCAACCATATAATCAGACGACAGACACCTGGATGTGTTTTGGAAGTTCTGCAATGGCTCATGTCCCACAGTTGGCACAGATAGTATTAATTTACATGATAAGTAGATGATTTTTTTTAATATGTAAATTTTTATTTTTTAGTTTAGTTTAAAGAATTGTTATTGCAAAATTACACACAAACTATACAAAACATTTTACAAAAATAAGACAACGGGCAAGCTGTGAATCTAATTTCAAAAGTGAGTTTGTACCAATATATGGAAACCAAAAGGGGCAATTTTCATAATAAAACCCCACACCCCCGATAGAGAAACCCTAACCCCATCATATTGGCAGAAACGAAAAGATCAAAATTCCAGAAAAACTCCACCTGACTGGCTGACTCTGGCCCAGATAGGCTACTACATATGTGTTGAAGTCCATATGATTCTCTGGTAGCCCCACCCAAGTCCTATGAGAATAACCCAAGAAACCATCCTGAGCAGACGGGCTACAGATAATCATAACCAGCCAACCCAAAAAGTCAAAAGGCCTGCTATAAATTATTTAGGAGTAAACTCCTAGCCCTACCTGAAAGACTCTGAATATCTTTACCCCAAATGATCAAGAACTTTTGTATTAAATTGGGGGAAGTATGAAATGCATTCCTCTACTGCTTAAATGAAGGAGGGCTCACCTTCCTCCAGTGCAATAAAATAGATTACCAAAAAGCACCCTCTCTAAGTCCATAGGAATCCTAATGGCTAGACTGTTTTCTAAGTAGTGAAGAATTTTTTTCCAAAACATTTTAGTAACAGGACAAGTCCAAAACATGTGAGTAAGAGTTCCCACTACACATGAACATTTTGGGGCAGGCGTCCGAAAAGGTGAGATGTGACTTATGGGCCAGGACAGGTGTAACATAGGCTCTATGCAAAAACTTAAATTGTAATTCCTGTAAACAGACATCAAAAGAGACAGATTTCAGTATCTAAAAACAGGAAAGCACACCTCCCTGTGAAAGAGAAAAGTCACTCTCCTTTCTCCAAGCCTCCCAAAGGGCTCGTACCCAAGTAACCTGCCTCAGTTTCTGGAGTCTTTTATGTAGCCATGGCAGCGAAAGCTTGCTTTGCTCTACCTGAAAAATAATCATCAATCAAAATTACCTTAGCCATATCGAGTGCTTCTTTGGGAAAAGAAGAAATATAATGTCTCAATTGTAGGAAGGAAAACCAATCAGAATCTCGCAAGCCATATTGCTCTTTCAACTGAGAGAAAGACAACATACTCCTGTCCTCCGACAATATATGCTGAACAGTAGAAAGGCCCCACCCTCTCCATTGGAAAAATGCCCTGGAATGAGACCCAGCAGTAAACTTGGGATTGCCCTGAATAGGCAAATATGGAGAATGACCATCTACTTTCAAAAGGGTCATCAATCTACGCCAAGCCCAGCATAAGGGGGCAACCAAAACATTACTTGCCAATCCCGTCGGTAATTTATTAGCGAGAACATGAAGTACATAGCGAAAATCTATAGCGGTAATCAATGCTTTAACACTTGCAAGGGCTGTAAAGGTAGAGTCATCATACAACTAATCCCATACAATGCGTAACATACTGGCAAAATTATAAAGCTCCATGTCAGGGAGCCCCAGCCCCTCCTTTGTCCAATTCAATTTCAATTTCTTCAGCACAATTCTTGTTTTTTTACCCACCCAAATAAAGTCAGACAGAAAGCTATCCAATAAAGTAACATTTTTCTTGCCAAGTCGATTGGGCAGAATTTGTAATACATACAACCTATACAGAAATAAAACCAGGGATAGCGGTAAAGAATGCCAGATTCTTAGTTTTAAGTCAATCAGAGGATGGATATTAACCGCATAGATCTATGACACATCCAAAGAAATCTGGACCCCCAATTACTTAAAAGTTTGGGAAGCCCATTTTAAAGAAAAGGGCCTTGCCAAGTCGATTGAACAGTAGCCAGGAAAGCAAGAACTTCCAAATATCTTGATTAAGTCAGAATCCAGAGAATACACCATAGTCCTCAATAAGCCTAAGAATTGCAGCAAGTGAGTTGACTGGATCCGTGAGCTATACCAGCAAGTCATCAAAAAATTCTTTTTCACACAATGCACAATTAAGCTCTGGAATTTGTTGCCAGAGGATGTGGTTAGTGCAGTTAGTGTAGCTGGGTTTAAAAAAGGTTTGGATAAGTTCATGGAGGAGAAGTCCATTAACTGTACATTAACTGCTATTAATCAAGTTGTGTTTGATACGCACCCCGTCCATGTCCAGCCCACACATAGGCCTGCTCACCTCCATGGTTCCACGGCAGGTCCCGGGTCAGCCTCCCTAGCGGCAGCTGCAAGCGCTTCCAGGCCTCGGCGTCCCACAGCGGCGGTAGCTGGGCCTTCCACTGCACACCAAGCCTCACGCCGGAGCTCGGCGCCCTCGGCTGTGTTGGTCACGCCCCTACGTGCGCGCGGACCGCCCGGCCTCTTGTAGGGCCAAGGGAGGGTCCTAGCTTTGCAGCGCGCCCTGATTAATTCCCTGCTTGTACTTCCTTGCCTTGGCAATCAGGTCGGCTTGTATGCTAGATTGTCACTGCGTCTAAGCCTTGTTCCAAGTCTCGTTCCAGGATCCTTCTGTTCCTGCCTTGTTCCTACATCTTAGTACTCCAGCGACCTTCTGTTCCTGTTCGTCTGTCCGTCTCCCCAGATAGTACCTCAGGACTGTCTCACTGGTACTGACCTCGGCTTGCTCCTTGACCTGCCTGCCTGCTGCCTGCCTTCTGACTTCAGTCTGCCTCTCGACCTTCCTGCCTGCTGCCCGCCTTCTGACCTCAGCTTGTTCCTAGACTCATCTGCCTGCTGCCTGCCTTCTGACCTCGGCCTGCCTGTGAACTCGTCTGACCTCTGGAACCTGACCTCTGCTTTGCTGACTACTTCTTGGACTGACTCCCGGACTCTGACCTCTGCCTGCTTGACCACGTCTCTAGATTCTGGCTCTGCTCCTAGCCTTGTCATCACCTACGCTATTCTGGTCCTCCTTTTTCCATCTGACCTCCAGGCTCGAACCTGACCATGCACCCCTTCTGTCTGTGGGCACGCTGACCTTCCATCCTTCCAGGAGACCCTGCAAGGCCCACCTAAGTCCAAGCGGCCCAGGTCCCTATGGGCTCCTCCCGGGGGGACCTCGGGCTTCCAGTGGTGAAGCTCATCCTAGCCTCTGTCTCCTCCAGTGCTCCGCCCCCTGGGGGCAGTTGCTTCCTGGTCCCTACCAGGGAGCCGTTCTCCACTGCTCCAGGACAAGGGTCCACCCCCGAGTGCAAAAGTGTTAGAGAATAGCCACTGCTATTACTGGCATCAGTAGCAAGGGATCTACTTAGTGTTTGGCTACTTGCCAGGTTCTTGTAGCCTGGATTGGTCACTGTTGGAAACAGGATGCTGGACTTGATGGACCCTTGGTCTGACCCAGTATGGCAATTTCTTAAGTTCTTATGTTCTTATCTAAAAGCTGCACATTTAAAAGAGAAATGCCCCAAAAAGAATCCCTTGACAGTAGGATCATTGCGAATAGCTAGGAGCAAAGGCTCTAAAACCAGCAGGAATAATAAGGGAGACAAAGGACAGCCCTGCCTGGTTCCTCTACGAATAGGAAAAATGGAAGATCTATCCCCATTAGCTGCAACTTCAGCTATGGGATTTGTATATAACAAATGTAAACCATCACGAAAAAAGCCTTCCAACTTCATATGAGTAAGCAGCTCAAAGAGATATTGCCATTCTACCCTTTCAAAGGCTTTTTCAGCATCAAAACTAACCACCATAAATGGTATGTCAGCCTTGGTGCCCATGTAAATAGCTGTTAACAATTTACGGATATTCATGGTAGCATGTCATCCTCTCACAAATCTCACTTGCTCAGACCTAATTAGGTTTGGCAACAGCAACGCCAAATGATCCACCAAAATCTTGGCCAAAAGTTTTTGATCAAAATTTAGCAGTGAGATTGGGCAATAAGAAGATGCAAGTGTGGGATCTCTGCCTGGCTTAGAGAGTTCAGTAATAATGGCTTTATTCATGTCAAGAGGATAGTGACCTCTGGCAATCAATGCATCAAAAGTTGAACTATGCACAGGAGAAAGATAGTCCACCAGATTGTGTAAAATTCACTGGAAAACCCATCAGGTCCTGGTGCCTTCAACCTCTTGGAAGACTGAATACCCAGAAACACCTCCTCAGGACTAATAGGTCTATTCAACTGAGAATCAGTAAAGGAACATAATGGAAGATTTCATAAGAATTCCCTAAATCTGTGAACATCAAATCCTTTAGAGGTATATAAATTGGCGTAATACTCCCCATGGTCCCCATGGCCTTTCAAATGTGATATGAACCAAGGCCCAGTAGTGGATTTAATTAGGGTAGACATAAGCTTTCCTGCTTCATTACTATGATAATAAAACAAATTTATAATAAAGAATGCTCTTTTTTGCTCTTTGGTGCAACAAGGTGTTCAGCGTGGCTTGAGCAGACAAATATGTTTCCCTATTAGTGACTGAGGGAGCTGCTGCTAATTGGAGTTTTTGGTGCCACAGGGTACTCTCTGCATCTGTTTTTGAGAAAAACTGTGCCCCCCATAAAACATCTATGGATGTATGCCAGAATAAAACGGGATCTGTTTCCAGATGGATAGCATTATGGATAGCATAATCTTTCTATTTTGGGGTGAGATATTCTCAGAAAGAAGTATCAGTAGCCATATAATAGGGAAATTTCCATTGCAAATCCGCTACCTTGTTACCAAGATGACTCAACGTGATCCAAATTGGGGAATGGTCTGAGGCCTTAATTTCCTCAATATCTGCCTCTTCAATCTTAGAAAAGCAAGCGGAAGAGGTTAAAAAGTAATCAATTCTAGAGAAGGTAGAATGTGCTCTAGATAGATGGCAGTAACTACAATCTGTTGGGTGGAGAACCCGTCAAATGTCTAAAAGATGTAACTCTGACTGCTACAAGGGAATGCCTCTTTACCCAAAAATTGGCTGCCCCTTTGGAGATTGAGATTTGTCCAAGGAAGGATCTGCCATGATATTAAGGTCTCCCCCCAAAATAATAAAATCTAAATTAGGGAGTAGGGTATGTATCAAATTTGCGACAAAAACGTGATCATATTTGTTGGGGGAATAAACATTGCAGAGAACCACCCTTTCTCTATTTAATTCACACAGGTTAATGATATAACAGCCGTGTGGGTCCTTGATTTCATTCAGAATCATCGAAGGAGAATTCTTATGGATTAGTGTAGCAACCCCAGCCAATCTAGTAGAGGCTGAGGCAAAGTTAATCTGTCCCACCTACCAGTGTATAAGCTTCAAATGTTCTTGATTGCTTAAATGTGTCTCTTGTAAAAATACTATGCCTGCCAACATGCGTTTTAGAACAATAAGTATTTTAGTTCTTTTGATTGGAGACTACTTTCACATTAGAACTAGCCATGAACAACCCAATCAACAGCTACACCAGAAACAAAATACCAAGAACCATTCCACAGGACAAGAGCCTCCCCAGCTAAGGCCCCCATCCCCCAGCTCACAAGAACAGCTACAGTGCTGGCCATTATAGCCCAAAGACTCACCAAGACCCGTAGTGATAAAAAAAACCTAACTCCCCTCCACCCCTAAAACCACCTCTTATCAAACCAGCCTATTCCCATCACCCAAATAGGCATAGAGAATACGAATAACCCCGAGATCTCCCACCCTCTCACCCATCCACCCCCCACCCAGGCTGGTACAATATGGGGCAGAAAGTATAAATCATTCCCAGGACACAATAGTAAAAGACCAAAAAACATTTGTAAACAATATTGCCCCTTTCCATGAGGGTATGCCAAAATTATTACTGAAATAGGTTCGGGAAGTACTGTGCAAAAATGTAAATGGATCCCACATGTTGCTAAACCGTGCATCTGAAAGTAATAAACTACGTACGCCACAGTCACATTGGGGAAAAAAATAAAGCTCTGGTCTGCATGGGGGCAACACATCCTTACAAACAGAAAGGAACTAAATAAAAAACTGGTCCAAAAATGTTGCAAAACCATCCTTGTGTTCCCAGTGCAAAGATTCCTCAAAAGTCCACTGGAACCTGGAGACTGAGAACAGCAGTAACATAAAGAATTGTAGGAACCCATACAAATGGAATAATAGAGAATGTCCAAGCTCAAAACAAGAAGTAGCACTCAAAACGAAGAGCTTAAAAGCTACTCTTGAAGGTGGAGAAAGATCACACAAACAGCTGCACTCATGTCTTTTCTGGTACCTTGGCCACCGCCATGTTGTCAGCGAACTGCAGAGCTTCAGCTGCAGAAGTGAACAACTTGTTGCCCTCGGGTAGAGACACTCACAGCTTCAGGTAAGTTAAAGTAAATCCAACTCCCAAAAAATATAGTCGCTTGCAGACAGGAGCAAATTCCCTCCTCTGGGCTGATAATTTAAGTGCATAATCTTGAAACACCAGAACATTAACATTATTATAAGTCAAAGTTTTCCCATTCTGAATCACCTGCAAAATGTCCGACTTGTAGACAAAGTCGAGGATTTTAGCAATCACCACCCTTAGACGTCCAAAGTTATCTTGCCGGCTAACAAGACGATGGGCCCTCTCAATTTTAACAGGTCCCCACACCAATGCCAGGCCCAGCTCACTCACTAGCCAAGATTCCAAAAACGGGTGCAGTTCTTTGTCTCCCAGCAAGTCGGAAGGTCGATGAATCATAAATTTTGTAACAAAAGTGATTTTTAAGCTCCTCAAGTTGCTCTTCCTGTTGCTGAAGCTGGGTTTGCCTCTATCGCTCCATGGTGAGACCGCACCTTGAATACTGTGTACAATTCTATTCGCTACATCTCAAAAAACATATAGTTGCGATGGAGAAGGTACAGAGAAGGGCGACCAAAATGATAACGGGAATGGAACAGCTCCCCTATGAGGAAAGACTGAAGAGGTTAGGACTTTTCAGCTTGGAGAAGAGACGGCTGAGGGGGGATATGATAGAAGTGTTTAAAATCATGAGAGGTCTAGAACGGGTTAATGTGAATCAGTTATTTACTCTTTCGAATAATAGAAAGACTAGGGGGCATTCCATGAAGTTAGCATGTGGCACATTTAAAACTAATCGGAGAAAGTTCTTTTTCTCAACGCACAATTAAACTCTGGAATTTGTTGCCAGAGGATGTGGTTAGTGTAGCTCTGTTTAAAAAAGGATTGGATAAGTTCTTGGAGGAGAAGTCCATTACCTGCTATTAATTAAGTTGACTTAGAAAATAGCCACTGCTATTACTAGCAACAGTAGCATGGAATAGACTTAGTTTTTGGGTGCTTGCCAGGTTCTTATGGCCTGGATTGGCCACTGTTGGAAACAGGATGCTGGGCTTTATGGACCCTTGGTCTGACCCAGTATGGCATGTTCTTATACCTTGCAGGTCCTCTTGCACTGTAGTAATGGCATCTTGGTTGTCCCATACTCGGTGTTCCAGCTCCATACAGCAAGATTCATAGAAGGTCATGCGGGTGGTGAAGTCTTTGAGTTTGTCAAAAACTTTCTTAAATTAAGGGGGCCAACGCTTCAACAACCGCCGCTTTGATATCAATAAGCCCTGTTTCCTGTAGCGGTCCTGCCATCGCCAGGGAAGGTGCGTTTGCCATTTTGCTGACCCCTAACTTTTCCTTGTCTTTATCTTTCTTCACCAATCAAGTCGTCATGCCTCTATCAGAGGTCAGGAAAGCTAGGCAAGTGACTTCAGCCTGCCGAACAGTTACAGAGCAACTAAAAAGAAGTGATGCGTGTGGATGGTGAGATGGTAGAGATCAAAGCTAGGCAAGTCACATCCTACCCACTCAAGATGTCACGTGATCTCATCAATTTTTATTTTTTAAAGTTTAAAAATGGTTTAAAAGTGGGAGGTAGGGGGAAGTACAAGATTGCCAATTGAAGAAGCCACACTGAAGCAGGCCTTTGACAACCTGTCTGTGACTGTATTTCTTTATATTATTTTGTTCAACCTTTTTGGTGAAAAAATGCAAAGGTAATGTTTGGTGAGGTCCTCCCTTGCCCCTGAACATTCCTGAAGGCCATTAAACTGTAATTACCAGCTTCATACAGCCTACAACTCAGTAAAGGTCTGTTGAGCCATGAGAACCAGAAGATTTGGCTTCTAGCTCTAGGACAGACAACTCTCTCAGTCTAGGCCTCAATTTTACTCATATACATGGCTAAACTAGAAGAAATGTTTATTTATGAATCCCATTGGTTTCAATATGTGAAATGTTGGCGTCATTATATAGATGATTTATTTTGGCTGTGGCTTGGTGATTTTACATCATTAGAGGAGTTCAACGTTTGGTTGAACCAAGTGGATGAGAATATTAAATTTACATTTCAGGTTGATAAATCATCTATTCCGTTTTTGGATATGAAAATTTTTTGGCATCATGGTAAGCTTTCTTCCACAATTTACATCAAACCTACCGATAGAAACTCTATTTTACATTTTAGTAGTTTCCATCCAAGAAGATTGAAAGAATCCATCCCTATTTCTCAGTTTTTGAGATATAGACGATTGTGTCATTCAGTTGAAGAATACAAGGATAAAGCCAAATTTCTGAACAATAAGTTTATTGTTAGAGGTTATCCTAGGAAAATTGTTAAACATGCTTACAAGAGAGGACTTTATGCCAATAGGGAAAATGTATTAATAAAAAGTGATAATACTCACTTAGATAGAATGGTTTGTACCATTCCATATTCCTCCAAGGGATTTCTAGTTAAAAAATTGGTCTTAAAACATTGGGGCTTATTAAAATCCATAGAGGGATGTAAGGATCCCCCTGTTTTTGCTTTCACTAAGGGTAGGAATTTGAGATCATTGATTGCCTCTAATAGAAATAAGACCCTGTTGGAACAGTGTATGGAGGAGGTGGGGCAATTTACATGCCACAGTTGCTCGGTGTGTGATAATGTATTGATTGGGCATAAATTTTATCATCATCATAAAAAGATTACATACTTTTTAAAGGGACACTTTACGTGTTCCACTAGACAAGTTGTGTATGCTATTGTTTGCCCTTGTCAGCTCATATACATTGGATACACGACTAGAGGTATTCGTCAACGAATTATAGAACACAAGAGTAACATACGGATTCAAAAGGAAGGGGCCCCATTAGTGAAGCATTGGATTGATTTAAAACACACACTTATGAATTTGAAATTTTGTGTTCTGATGCAATGTACTACCGGATTTCGTGGGGATATCATGAAGTGGCTATGGCGAAACGAACAAAAATTAATTTTTCAGTGGTCCACAATTATTCCTTGGGGTTTAAATTTGGATATCGAGTGGGCAGCATTTTATACTTAGGTGTCCCAGACTTGTATTCGGCTGTATTCAATTGCTTGTATATTAATAGATGTTGAATTAATGGCAATATGAGATATGTTTGTATGAAGTTATTGTTTTTGGATAAACATTTGTTTAAGATTGTAAGTAGCTCAATTTATTAAGAAAAACTTGTTGGTAATTGCCGTATATTAACGGGGAGGTGATATTGATTGACATTGGAAGGGGTGGGTTCTATGGAATAGCGTCATGGTTTGCGTTGATGATTGACAGCTTGATTCTGAAGGTAGGGGATTTAAAAGGTGGAAATGATTGGAGAGCTTTCGATCTTTGAGCCGTTGTATAGCGGCGGTATGAGGTGGTGTTAAATCACGAAGATACGCGGAGTTGTGGCAATATGAGGAGATGTTGAATTATGCAGGCATTAAGTTGTGATATGTAAGCGTTTATGTTGGGCATGTGGTTTTGATAACCGAGGGAGGTGATAATGATTGACATTGGAAGGGGTGGGTTTTGTGGAATAGCGTCATGGTTTGCATTGGTGATTGACAGTTTGGTTCTGAAGGTTGGGGATTTAAAAAGCGGAAATGACTGGAGAGCTTCCGACTTTTGAGCCGTTGTATAGCAGCGGTATGAGGTGGTGTTAAATCATGAAGAGATGCAGAGTTGTGGCAATATGAGGAGACGTTGAATTATGCAGGCATCAAGTTGTGGTATGTAAGCGTTCATGCTGAGTATGTGGTTTTGATAACTGAATAATAATAAATATTGTGTCAGGTTTTTGGGTTATATGTATATTTCTTTTGTTTAGGAGAAAAGGATGTATGAGGCTGGTGAAGCCCGTTCTACGGAGGAGATTGGAGATTTTGTGGTGCCCTCCGTTGAAGACAATTGTGAAAATAATAATTTTTTGCTACTTTTAAAAAATTATAGATACCTGTGTGGGTATGTGGTTTATGATATTATTAGGATATTGTTATTTTTATTGTTAATAGATGAGATGGGTAGAGTTAAAATAATTTTTCACGTCTAGGAACTTTCACGATATAGTTATTGATAATTTATATTATAGGTAGTGTGGGTACCAACGAACTAGTGGAAGATTCAACATATTGGAGAATTGAGCACCCATGTGAGAGGGAGTGTGTAAGAGAAAACCGTGGTAAAATACAACCCCTGAGGAAGCTTAATTGCGAAACAGGGTCCTTGTCGGGATTGAGAATACAATACACATTCAACACGTGGGGATCGTTAACGAATGCTGAAGGATTAAAGATCTACATTAAAAGGAAATATAGATATTGTACATGTGTATAAACATTATATGAGTGATCACTGACTTGGATATTGTATATTGTAATCTTTTCATGTGTAAAACAGGTATTTGGGAAATGTGCAATAGGGTGGGTATTTTAATAAGAGTATGGTTGATGTGAGTGAATGGGTAGTGCATTTTATGGGATAGTGTGTTATGTTATTTATGAAAAATGTTTTTTGGGAATTGTCACGGGTATCCACACTATGTTAAAAAATAGTAAAAAATTAAAAATAATAAATTATATGTAACATGTTAATACAATAGTTATATGATATATGATGATTCTTGATAAGATGTATATGTAATAAATCATATGAATTTCAAAAGAATATTTATGAATTATTTAACAACTATAATTAATGAGCAGATCATGCTTTTCATGTCCTTATGTGATGTCAGACTCAATTTTACTCAGCCATCATGCAGAGATAATGTTGTAGACCCAGAGATTTCTGCAGATGCCATGAAGGCTGGAAATACTGGGAGGCCAGGATACTCAAAGTTTGCAAGAGCAAGGCAAAATGGCAGGGTACATTCTGAAATGTTGCATAAGTTGCTGATGGCCAGAGAATCAGTCGAGACAGATGCCAAAATGTTAGCATAGGGGCTGGCTGGGCAATAAGAGGCATCATTGTTGGAGGTAAGTGATTTGATGACCCCTTCTTCCTGCTAAGTGCATACTGTTCCCCTGCAGTTGTCCTCCTGGGCAAGCCTGAAGTAGTTACTTTGGATACTACCTGGACTGCACGGGCTTCCCTTTACCAGGCAACTTCTTTGTTGATGGCTTCAACTTCACAAGTTGAAATACGAATTCAGGCTTAGGAGTCCAAGTTATCTGGTCAAGCCCAGGAAATGGAATGGATATCTGGTCAAGTTGACCAGTTGTCAATAGTTCAGTAATCTTTGGCTCAAGATAGATTGACAACCAGCAAAAGCTTGAAAATCTGGAGAATTTCACAACATATCTCAATCTGAGTGTGATTAATTTTGCTAGAATGGTTACAGTTTTCCTACTTGATATGTTTAAGAGATACTTGCTAGTGATATGCATTCATTTGAAACAAACAGGTAAAATGCAACGAATGAGTCTATTTTTGTTTAATTCGTGGAAGGTGCTAAAGAATTTAACAAAAATTGTTTTCATTTGTTTATGTTTCCCATGCAAGTCTATGACTGTGCTCAGCAAGGACCTGCTCTCCAGGTGGGGCATTGTCCTCTCCCACCAAGGATGTGTTTCCCAGGGCTACTGCCCAGGAGGGAAGGGTTAGCTCGGCCGTCATAGTTAGTGATTCGATTATTAGGAATGTAGACAGCTGGGTGGATGGTGGGCGTGGGGATCGCCTGGTAACATGCCTACCTGATGCGAAGGTGGCAGACCTCAAGTGTCACCTAGATAGGATTTTAAACAGTGCTGGGGAGGAGCTGGCTGTCGTGCTACATATGAGCACCAATGACATAGGAAAATGTGGGAGGGAGGTTCTGAAAGCCAAATTTAGGCTCTTAGGTAGAAAGTTGAAATCCAGAAACTCCAGGGTAGCATTCTCTGAAATGCTCCCTGTTCCACACACAGGTCCCCAGAGGCAGGAAGAGCTCCGGAATCTCAATGCATGGATGAGACGATGGTGCAAGGAGGAGGGACTCAGTTTTGTAAGGAACTGGGGAACCTTTTGGGGAAGGGGGAAGTCTTTTCCGAAGGCTGCTGGCACTAACCTTTAAAAAGAAGATAGAGCGGCTTTTAAATAGCACAAAGGGGAAAGCTGACAGTCGCTCAGCAGCACATGGTTCAGAGGGAGGTATCTTCAAAGGATACTAATGACGCATTAGAATTAGGGCATCCCAACATTGAGGCTCCAATAATAAGAAAAGTGGTCCAAATGCCTTTAATTAAAAACTCACTTGAGCTAAAAGATTCCAATTTATCCCTATCATTTAATATGTAGAATGAAAAAACAAACAAAAAACACACTTAAAATGTTTATATGCTAATGTCAGAAGTCTAAGAAGTAAGATGGGAGAATTAGAATGTATAGCAGTGAATGATATCAACTCTAACTCACATAAACCCCAATATCACAGATTTTAAGTACTCAGGTGAAAATACCGCACTGTCAAAATCAAAATACCACCAATACTGTAGAAATATTAGATAGACGCTTAGGGTAAATTTTGACCAGTCATAATAGGCTTCATCTTATAAGCAGATTTGCTAGATGATTGGCCTTATATTTAATCATCGGTCAACATCTCACATAATAGAGCTTGTTCGTGTAACTGCACAAGCAAATGAAAATATTGAAAAAAATAGCTCTATTATGTGAGATGTTGACCGATGATTAAATATAAGGCCAATCATCTAGCAAATCTGCTTATAAGATAGAAGTTGGCCATAGAGGCACAGTAAAAACCTTTTAAAATATATCCGAAGCAGAAAGCCTACGAGGGAGTCAGTTGGACCATTGGATGACCAAGGGGTTAAAGGGGCACTTAAAGAAGATAAGGCCATCGCAGAAAGATTAAACAATTTCTTTGCTTCAATGTTTACTGAAGAGGATGTTGGGGAGATACCCGTTCCGGAGAAGGTTTTCATGGGTAATGATTCAAATGAACTGAACCAAATCACGGTGAATCTAGAAGATGTGGGAGGCCTGATTGACAAACTGAAGAGTAGTAAATTACCTGGACTGGATGGCATACGCTCCAGGGCTCTGAAGGAACTAAAAAATGAAATTTCAGATCTATTAGTTAAAATTTGCAACCTATCATTAAAATCATCCATTGTACCTGAAGACTGGAGGATGGCTAATGTAACCCCAATATTTAAAAAGGGCTCCAGGAGTGATCTGGGAAACTACAGACCAGTTATCTTGACTTAAGTCCCATGAAAAATAGTGGAAAGTGTTCTAAACATCAAAATCATAGATCAGATAGAAAGGCATGGTTTAATGGAACAAAGTCACCATGGCTTTACCCAAGGCAAGTCTTGCCTAACAAATCTGCTTCACTTTTTTGAAGGTGATAATAAACATGTAGATAAAGGTGAACAGATAGTGTATTTGGATTTTCAGAAGGCATTTCATAACGTTCCTCATGAGAGCCTTCTAAGAAAAGTAAAAAGTCATGGGATAGGTGATGATGTCCTTTCGTGGATTACACACTGGTTAATAGACAGGAAACAGAGAGTAGGATTAAATGGACAATTTTCTCAGTGGAAAAGGGTAAAGAGTGGAATGCCTCAAGGATCTGTTCTAGGACCTGTGCTTTTCAATATGTTAATAAATGATCTGGAAAGGAATAGAACAAGTGAGGTAATCAAATTTGCAGATGATACAAAATTATATAGTAGTCAAATCACAAGCAGATTGTGATAAATTGCAGGATGACCTTGTGAGACTGGAAAATTGGCATCCAAATGGCAGATGAAATTTAATGTGGATAAGTGCAAGGTGATGCATATAGGGAAAAATTAATCCATCCTGTAGTTACACGATGTTAGGTTCCATATTAAGAGCTACCACCCAGGAAAGAGATCTAGGCATCATAGTGGATAATACATTGAAATCATTGGCTCAGTGTGCTGTGGCAGTCAAAAAAGCAAACAGAATGTTAGAAATTATTAGGAAGAGAATGGTGCATAAAACGGAAAATGTCATAATGCCTCTGTATCGCTCCATGGTGAGACCACACCTTGAATACTGTATATATTTCTGGTTGACGCATCTCAAAAAAGATATAGTTGTGGTGGAGAAGGTACAGAGAAGGATGACCAAAATGATAAAGGGGATGGAATAGGTCCCCTATGAGGAAAGACTAAAGAGGTTAGGGCTATTCAGCTTGGAAAAGAGATGGCTGAGGGAGGATATGATATAGGTCTTTAAAATCATGAGAGATCTAGAACGGGTAAATGTAAATCTGTTTTTTACTCTTTTGGATAATAGAAGAACTAGGGGGAACTCCATAAAGTTAGCATGTAGCTCATTTAAAACTAATCAGATAACATTCTTTTTCACTCAACGCACAATTAAATTCTGGAATTTGTTGCCAGGGGATGTGGTTAGTGCAGTTAGTAAGCTGGGTTTAAAAAAGATTTGGATAAGTTCATGGAGGAGAAGTCCATTACCTGCTATTAATCAAATTGACTTAGAAAATAGTCACTGCTATTACTAGCATCAGTAGCATGGGATACACTTAGTTTTTGGATACTTGCCAGCTACTTATAGCCTGGATTGGCCACTGTCGGAAACAGGATGCTGGGCTTGATGGACCCTTTGTCTGACCCAGTAGGGAAAATTCTTGTGTTCTTATGATCTTAAACAAACAGCTGGTAATTATAGGTTTAGGTTTAGGTTACTTTACTTATATTCTGCTTATACAAAATGCCCTAAATGGCTTTCACAGAACATTCACAATAAAGTGACAAAATAAAAAAAAAACCTGACAGAGACATTCATTCTAAATCCGTAATACCAAATACTATAGGCAACAAACTCTTGCCTATGTGACATCACGGCCTCCTCTTGAGCCAAAACAGGATAAGTTAGCAAGAAGATCAGACACAGGACAAATATCGTTGAAGCATCTTTTTAACAAGCCTATAGCTGCCATCTGGATCAAGTGATTTTGACGTCCTCCCACGAAAGGTCAGAGCATGTGCAAGAAACTATTATACTTGCTCTCCGGCAGTTTGAAGAGAAGTATCTCTTTTCCAGAAGCTTGCTCGGAGTTTTAAAAAAGCTGTAAAAAACTAGGCTTTGACACTGGTAAAATATTTTTTCTGATCTTCCTTGCTGCAGTCACCAGTCAATGGTCTGGTTGCTCTCTCTCACTCACTGTCACAGAAGAAAGACGGAAGCAGTGCCAGTGATTTTTTTTGTCTCTGTCTGACCTAGCAAAGTGCAGTCAGTGAGGTTAGTAGTTAGATTGAAGTAAAGAAGAACCTTGCCAATCTGCCAAGCTTCTTGGTTCTGTTTCTAACAGGTGTTTTTGTGTGCAAAAGGATTCAGTCAACAGTGCATGCACGTAAATGTAGATGTGTATGTGTATACATATACAGGGGTACATTTTCAAAAACAGCGCGTGCGCGAACAAAAGTACACTGGAGGTCGGCGCACGCAAGGGGGTGCACATTTGTGCAACCTGCGTGCGCCGAGCTCGGTGCACGCTGCCTGTTCCCTCCGAGGCCGCTCCGAAATTGGAGTGACTTCGGAGGGAACTTTCCTTCCGCCTCCCCTCACCTTCCCCTACCTAACCCACCCCCCGGCCCTATCTAAACCCCCCCTACCTTTGTCTGCAGATTTAAGCTTGCCCGAGGCAGGTGTAAATCTGCGTGCACCAGCGGGCTGCTGGCACGCCATCACCCGACCCGGGGGCTGTTTCGGAGGCCTCGGCCACGCCCCCGGGCTGGCACCACGCCCCTGTACCCGCCCCAAACCTCCCCCTGACCCCGGACACGCCCCCAGACACGCCCCCGCCCCTTTTATGAAGCCCCGGGACTTACGCGCGTCCCGGGGCTATGCGCGCACCAGCGGCCTATGCAAAACAGGCGCTCTGGCGCGTGAGTGCCCTGCACGCGTAAATCCGGCTAGATTTACGTGCGCATGGCTTTTAAAATCCGGCCCACAATGTATATGTGTGTGTGTGTGTGTGTGTGTGTGTGTGTAAGACTATAAAGCAGGCATTTGTGAAAACAATAGAGTGATTCTGTGAGTAGTGGTACAATATCATTAAATTCCTTTGTGATTTCAAAATCTCTAGTATACAATTCAAATTCCATCATGCCACTGCAAGGTAAGAGCAACTTGCTACAAAGCCAGTTCAGCTTGTATTAGCAATCAGAAAAAAGGAAGCCCTGCCCCTAAACTAAAAATAAACTTTTTTAGCTGCAGTATGCCAGCAATGGAAGCCAGCTCAAGCCAGAAAAAATTGAAATTTGCAGAGCATGTACCACCATCACCAATTCCTCTCCCTCTTATTTTAGAGCGGTGGAAAAAGATGGGGAAAGACTTCCAAGGTTGGCATTAGAAGGGCAGGGGCATGTACAGGAACAGCAGAAGTGCAACAAGAGCAACCCCAGGAAGAGCAAGTAATGCAGGTAGTGTGCATGAGCAATGCCTCTGGCCTTTTTCCTCATGGTCCACCATCAACCTCAGTGCCAGAATCAGTTCCCAAGGATGTAGAGAAGAGATTGTGCAAAGCATCCCAGTTCTGGAGTCACTTTAAAGTGATGGAGGAGCCATGTTTTATTCAGTGTTTTCACTGTAGTAAGGCAATTAGCCGAGGGAAGATATTGAGGCATCTGATAAATGCTGGTGTGCAGCATTATCTGCAGAAGCAGCAATCACTAGCATTGGCATCAAGGGAAGGTGACAGCACTAGCCTGGAGACCACCTCTGCCACTCAAAGCAAAAGTCAGAGAAAAGTGGTTGAAAAGGAGAAGACTTTTCCCCAAGCTGATTCCACAGCTCCTTCTAACAGTCAGGTGGCAGGCCAGCAGCCCCCTGCATTGCAACTGCCATGGCAAACCACCAAGGAGGAAACAGGGTGGTGTCCCATATCATTGTCCCAGAGCAAGAGGAAGGCAGCATCAAAAGTAGTAATAAGGTGCATCAGGGAAATGATTGCCCTAGATGACCAGCTCCTGCAGGTAATGAAGAACATAGGCTTTAAATATTTGCTGTACCTGTTATTCTCAATTACTAAATGCCCTCCAGAACTACATCTAGTGGGCATTTTATCCAACCAGTGCCATAGTCGCACAAAGGCACAGCTGGCTAAGGCAGAAGGGAGTAGTGTGCATTTCACCAGTGGTATCTGGACCAGCGTGAATGTTATATATGCTAACCTATCCCTGATGGCACACTGGTGGGACCTGACCAAGACAAGGGCAGGCAGCTGCTCTTGCAGGAACTGAGCATCAAAGTGCAGGAGGGCTGTACTGCACACCCATGTGATGGATAGCCATCATACTTCATGCAATATTCTATCAGCTAAAAGAAAGATGCTGAATTGGCAGCTAGACAGGAGAGACTTTTTTTTTGTAAGGACCGTTTCCGTAAAGTCCTCTTTTGGTTTTATCTGGGTTTTGTATTTGTGCGAGAGCACTGGAGTTTACATATAGAGGTAGATTTTCAAAGCAACGCATGGCTGTCTATGTGCATGTGCACGCTGGAAGCATGTGCGAGTGGCACGCGCAGGGGGAGAAGGTTTTCATAAAATATGTGCAGCAACGCAATCAGGCCTTCCCCAATTCCCTACCCCCCTACCTCCACTTCCTCCCTCTTTCTCTTCCCCCTCCCCCTACACCTAACCTACCTTACCCTAAATTTTTTATTTTATTACTTACTACTCCTCCAGAGCAGAAGCAAGTTTCACGTGCCGGCCCACTGCCGGCGCACACTTCCCCAGAACAGTGGCTAATGGCCGTTATCCCAGCCGGCCTCCATCCCGCCTTCCCCAATTCCCTACCCCCCTACCTCCACTTCCTCCCTCTTCCCCTCCCCCTATACCTAACCTACCTTACCCTACATTTTTTATTTTATTACTTATTACTCCTCCGGAGCTGAAGCAAGTTTCACGTGCCGGCCCACTGCCGGCGCACGCTTCCCCAGAACAGTGGCTAATGGCCGCTATCCCAGCCGGCCTCCATCCTGCCCCACCTCGCCTAGACCACACACTCCCCCCCAGCCCACCCCTTTTTCAGGGTCTGGCACTTGTACATATATCGGGACTTATGCGTGTGGCTAGGCCCTTTTGAAAATGCATGAGGTGCACGCAGGGCCCGACCACATGTATAAGTCCCGATTTTTACACACACGGCCCTTTGAAAATTCACCCAATATTTTTTGGTATTGTGCAGTGATTTATTTATATGTGAGTGGTTAAGTTGGATGACGTCACTGGGTCGCTAAGTCTTTCTTGATGTAATTGATGGGAAACTGTGGCTGTGTGCTAAGAAGGGTGAGGATTGGTTAATTTGATTAAAGCAATTTGCTGTGAGCCAGAGGCGTCTCCTTGGTTTACATCAGACATTTAAGGTTTGCTCAGGTTTATCTTTTTTGATGGTTTAGATTTTCCTTTTTTGTATTTAATGTTCTTTTTATATAGTATATAGATACTATGAAGTTATTGATGTAAATCGTGGGGGGATTTTCATTCATTTATGGGAATTCAGTTAGTAGGTATTGTGGTGTCAGCTATTTTCTTTTCTTTTTTTTTTTTTTTTTTTTAGATTTTTTGTTTCTTGTTATTGGTTTTGGTTTTTTATTTTTTTATTTTTTTTATTTTTTTTTATTTATATTTTTGAAATTATAACATTTACAAACAAATGATATAATCAAGTATTACATAACTCTTAGATCACAATATTTAACAAAGAAAAATCAATTTATTCTAGCCCACATTTTGGGGGAGGAAAGAATTATTAACTGCAGCTATTAACATTCTCTTACACAATCATATATCCCCTCTCTACCCTTTCATAAAACTTGAGTTTTATCTGAAATAAAGCGTTGCAGGTGGGATGGATCAAGAAATATAAATTTGTTATTTTGAAACAAAATCTGGCATTTGCACGGGAACTTTAAGAAAAAGCTAGCCCCTATATTTAATACCGATTGTTTCATTGATAAGAAAAGCTTCCTCCGTGCTTGAGTCGCACGGGAAACATCCGGGAAGACTTGTATTTTCTGTCCACAGAAGTTTTGATCTTTATTTTGGAAATATTTATGAAAAAACAAGTCTTTTTCCCGTCTCAAAGAAAAAGAAATGAGTAAAGTTGCTCTAGAATTTATCAAGTCCAGAGAGTCTTCCAAAAAGGTTGAAATCCCTGGACTTTCTAAATTATCAATTCCACCCTCCTGATTTTGCTCTATCTTTCTTATTGGTAAATAATACAGTCTAGAAAGAGATGGTATTTTCTCTATTTCAAACTGTAATATTTCTATTACATATTTCTTATATAACTCTTCTGCCGACATCAATCTAGAAATAGGGAAATTTAGCAATCTTAAATTGCCTGATCTTAATTCATTCTCTAGACTCTCTATTCTACTATGCAATATCATATTATCCTTAATTGAAGCAACATTTACAGTTTGTAAATTATTTACCACAGGGTTCAATTTTGCAACTTCCTGTTCAAGTCTATCAGTTCTCTTATCCAGTTCTACAAATTTCTCCGATGCTTCTACTGAAAAATTTTGTACATTTGAAATAAATCCTGACATTTTCTTATCTATCATTACAGATAGTTTCCACACATCTAATAATGTTACTTTATCTGGTACTACTATATTTTCTTCTCCTTCATTTCTTATTACAGAAATGACAGAGGGACACTTAACCTTGACACAAACATTAGTTGCCTTGCCACCCATATTTAAATCTAAATGTATAGTCTGTCCCGGTGGTGATTCATTACCACTTCGGTTTTGTATCACCCCTCCCATTTGGACTATACCCCCATTAACTGCATTTGTTGCTTCTTGTACGGGGGAAGGGGAAGATTGTATGGCCATGGGGGTATGAGGAGTTCCTAACAAGGAATCTCTCTCAACTGCTCCCCCCAAAGCGGACTCACCAGTATACACCACATGGGAGTCCATTGGGCCAGTTCTCTTGATCAAGGGAGTGATGGTAGGCGAGGAGACGTAGTTTTTAGATTTCCTCTTCCTTCCCATATTTTCTTCCAGGGGCGCACCCCTTTGGCGCGCGGCTTCGGCAGCGCGCGCCAGCAGCTGCGCGCCGCTGTGCCCAGATTTTATAGGTGACCCGGGGCAGTCCGATGACGTCACTGGGGGCGGAGTCCGTCTCCCTCTCGACCGGGAAAAAGTTCTTTAATTTTCTTTTCTCGCCGCTATTCAAGCAGGAACCG
This sequence comes from Rhinatrema bivittatum, assembly GCF_901001135.1. Taxonomy (NCBI): domain Eukaryota; kingdom Metazoa; phylum Chordata; class Amphibia; order Gymnophiona; family Rhinatrematidae; genus Rhinatrema; species Rhinatrema bivittatum. Next base: position 706,714,335 of record NC_042615.1, on the reverse strand, counting down.
GGCGAGGCCCAGCGCCACAGGTAGTCTCTCTCTCCTCCTCCTTATTTTTATTTTTTTAGTTCCCCTGAGGCAGCCTTGATTGTGAGGTGATCATGGATCCATGTCGGGAGCGTAATTCAGGATCTTTGACAACTTGAATTGAGACCTATTGAATTCATCACTTGGTTGCACTGTTAGATGAATTGGCTGCTTGAAATCATAACATCCCAAATGTCTGTATTTGGACTTTAAAACACACTAATTCAGCTGTGCTGCTAGAAAAAAACGGCTTTTCTGGGATCCCTCTTTTTTAGAATACAATCAAGTGTGATGGTAGAAACTATTATAAAGGACAAAATTATGGAACATGTTTAGTTTAATGGAACAAAGTCAACATGAATTTAGCTAAAGAAAGTCTTGCCTCACCAATCTGCTACATTTTTTGAAGGCATGAATAAACATGTGGATAAAGATTTTCAGAAAGTGTTTGACAAAGTACCAGATGAGACACTTCTGAGGAAATTAAAAAGTTATGGGACAAGAGGCAATGTCCTATTGCTGATTGTGAACTGGTTAAAAGATAGAAAACAGACAGTAAGGCTAAATGGTCCATTTATTCAATGGAGAAAGGTGAATAACAGAGCGCTCCAGGGACCTGTACTGGGACCACTTTTTACACATTTATAAATGACCTGGAAACAGAACAATGAGTGAGATGATCACATTTTCAGATGACACAAAATCACTCAAAGGTGTTCAATCTCAAGAAGATTATGAGAAATTGTGAGACTTGGAGACTGAGCATCGAAATGGCAGATTAAATTTAATGTAGACAAGTGCAAAATGATGCAAATAGGGAAAAACAATTTGCTAATTCCTTATGTACCCACTGGCTATCTTTGCTCCTTTTTGCGCTTTTAAAAATTCCCAGTTTTAAATCTGATTTGATGTTTGTTTTATGCCTTAGAAATATTGTTATTAAATAACTGTTTTTATTGTACACTGTCTTGGTTTTTAAATGGACGAAAAGTGGTCTTATCGAATAAAATAAAATATATACCTCCATGGCGGTCTTGCTGCCAATATGCTTAACTGCCATGTCCCAGATATACCACCTTAGAGGTCTTGCTGCCATTGTGCCTATCTGCTATGCCCATGATGTACCAGCTTGGGGGTCTTGATGTCTCTATGCCTATCTGCCATGCCCCAGATGTACCATCTTAGGTATCTAGCTGCAAATATATCTAGCTGCCATGCCTATGATTTACAACCAAAGTTTTGGTGCTTTTGTGTTGATGTTGCTTGGATCCCAGTCTAATTCTCCCACCCTACTTCATTCTTTGTTGTACTGGGGATTTTTGCTCCTAAAAAAAAATGTGAGACAAAAATGTTTCCCCCCACCCTAAATCTTTTCTAATTCTCCACCTTACTGTTCTGTTCTACCCTCTACAATCCCATTCTAGTTCTCCCACCCTGCTTCTTTCCTTGTTATACTGGGGTGTTTTGACCCTAAACTAAAAATGTAAAAAGAGGAAAAAAAAGTTTCTCCACCCATCCCATATCTTTTCTGGTATTCCATTTCTGGGCCTATCTAGGCCTTTGTGCTGTTTGCAACTTGCCACACTTTATACCTTGGGGGTTTGACACCTTTGTGCTGTCTGACTGAATGTGCTCTATGCCTTGGTGATTTTTGACACTTTTGTGCTGTTTGCAATTGACTGTGCTGTACACTTGGGGGTTTTGACAACTTTGTGCTGTTTGTGATTGACCACATTATACACCTTTGGCTTTTGATACCTTTGTGCTGTTTGCAATTAGCCACACTCAATGCCTTGGGAATTTTGATGCCATTATGCTGTTTGCAATTCTCTGCACTATGTTTTGGGGATCAGCATTTGTCAGCATGTATTAGCTCTATAATGAAGCTCTATAATTACCATAGTTAACCAAGTAAGAGATGGAACCATAATTGATTGAATAAGCCATTCTCACTTTCATTGCACTGGCCATATATAATTAACACTTGCATGGCTCAATCTTTATTCTTTGACAAAAGCATATGCTACCAGTAGAATCAACCAGGTAGCCATGCCTCTGACTTGGCAGTTACCCTACATTGCTACAGATTGCCATGCACCAAACAGAGACCCACCCTCTGCTGTCTGGTAGAAGGGAGAGCCTCAGCACAGTTGAGAATGAAAAGAGGGGCCAGCCCGGCTTACCCCAGGTTGGGAATAGTGAAGTCACAAGCTCTGAAAAAAAACGCAGTCATGAAAGCCAGACACTGACCCTCTCCTTGCCCTGGCTGCTGGAAGAAGAGGCCGGTCCAACATACGAGCTACCAATTGAATCAGCCTTGCCTTGCCAAAGACAGCCCTCGGTGAGGGCTCCCCATACCATGTTACAAAGTCTTCCAGAGAGAACCTATAGAAAAAGCTATTATTGGCACCTTAGTGTGCTTACTCTGCTCCAGCTGCCTTGTTGGTTTTTTCCAAATCCTTTTCCCCATAATACTTGCCAACTCTTGGTCTTGGCCATCTGTTGCTTAGCATTCTTGCTATATCACTCCTTGTGACCTTCATGTCACTGCTGGTACCACTTTGCCCCTTCAAGTACCTTGGGCTTTTGATATAATTTTTCCTCCTACCTCAGCCCTCAAGGTACACCTTGGGAGGGTTTCAGTTAGTTTTCTTGCTGCATTGCTCTTCTCCTACCGATCCTGTTTTTAATCACCAGCACCACTACTGCTGCCACCAATCCAAACCAGTCTTGGTAACATAGGGTGCTTTCTCCTCTGTTCCAGCTGTCTTCAGCTTCTTTCCAAATACCCTTTCCCTATGGTACTTGCAAAATTTTGGTCTTACCCTGACCATCTGATGCTTTACATAGGCCTTACTCACCCAGTTATCTTTAACGGTTTCATGCCCTCTTGATCATTTTCTTCAAACTACGTTCTCTTGTGGTTCTTATGATTATTGAGCTCATCCGAATTTTAGACTTCAATGGATTATACCACAGAAATAAGGCAAGGGCTGCAGATATGCAGCAGCCTGAAACAGAACCGCACTTCTCCATGATTACTGCTCCTGAGGTAATGGAGGCAGTATTTGTAAAAACTAATTCAGAAGAAGAATCATGTCCTGGATTCCCTGAATCACAGGATATTAAACAGCTAGTAGCTTAAGAGCATTTGGTGCTTCTAGTCAGTAGCATCTTAGCCCCTAATGAAGTCCAGCCCCAAGCCTGAACAGCCAGCACCTTCACCTAGTGATGCCATATAGAAATGACATTGGGCTTTCTCCAGGAATTTCCTCTGGCTTCTCCCTGCCTAGAGGTTTCTACCAATTTGGTTGTGCCCTTTACCTCTCATTTGGAACCTTGGGGTATTCTTACCATTCTGGGTGGTTGCTTTGAGTCTCTCATTATGCTTTAGGGTCTTCATGCCACTCTTTCAGTTGCTTTGACCCTCTATCACTGCCTTGGAGGGTTTTCTGCTTCTTTTGGTGCTTTGCTCCCCCTTCATGATGCCTTGAGCTGCTCATACCATACTTGGTGCTGCTTTGCCCTACTCATACAGCTTTGGGGGGGTTCATACCACTATTATGGGTGCCCTTTGTCCCACTTTTAGAGCCTTGGGGTGTTCTGGCCACTCTTGCTGCCGCTTTGCTCCTCCAATGATTCTTTTGAGAACTTCTGCCACTCTTAGTAGTATTTTGCTCCATTACAAGTCCTTGGGCTCATCATGCCCCTTTTGGTGCCACATAGACATTGTCTTTATGCACCCTTCTGATTATGTCTACCCTCCAGTTTCATTAGAAATAATTAGAAAATCCAATTTGGGAGCCCAAAATAGGCTGCATTCTTTCTCCCGTTGACTATAATAGTAAACAAATGAACAAATAAACAAAAAAATTGTTTTCATTTAGAAATGAACCGAATGACTGTAGCCAATAACACGAATGAACAAACAGAAATACATTTTTTATCTCTCCACATGCATATTACTGAAATTTTCAAAGTCCCAGAGAATACCATCTCTCCTCTCAATAAGGTTATTTACCTGAAGATTGGAGGAGATCAGTCAGGCAGGGAGTTGTCTTTAGATAGTTTGGGCTTGACATCTTTATTGGAAAGATATAGACAGGATGAAATCAAGGGCACATTTATTGGTGTTCTTTATTTGTGCTCATGAGAAGGACTCTATTATATGCCTTTATTTCTGTAAATGTAAGACTTTGTTTAGGGGTGGGAAGATTTGTGTGTTTCCAGATTTATGTAAGGATAGTAGAAAGAGAGTTTTTGGAAATGACAAAAGAGGTTTATTTGATCTGATCTGAGAACAGTTAAGTTCATAGATAGCTGTACAGTGCCATCAAGCCATTGTCTCTGTTCAGATCTAGGGTGAAGGTGTTAATTTGTTTTGATGTTCCAATTCAGCACTGACCCTTTGTAGTTTCTTTGTACGAGTATGGCAACCTTAAGGTCAGATAATGTCCTGGAAGGTTGAAATATTCTCCTAATGGATTATGAATAGTGCCATTTCTAATGTCAGAATTATGTCCATTTATTCTTTTCCTTAAGGATTGACCTGTTTGTCCTATGTAGACAGCAGAGGGACATTGCTAGCAGGTGATGGAATATATTATAATGGAAGAAGAGCAGGTGAATAAGCATCAGATGTTGTATTAATGTTGTTGGCTCCTGTGATGTGTTGAGTAGGTTAATATTTGGACAGACTTGGCATCTGGGTTTCTGGCAGGGTCTGATTCCTGAGTTGGTGTTATTTTTGTACAATTTGTAGTTGCTGGTGAGTATCCATTTGTGGATGGGGGTAATGTCGGTAAGCCAGGTTAGGCTTGCCACCCGTGGCCTGTGAGAGGGTGGTATTATTGTCCAGGATGGGTTGCAGATCCTTGAATATATGCCTCAGTGGTTTCAAATAGGAGCTACAAGTAACACCCAGAGGTGTTCTGTAATTTTCTTTTTTGAGATGATCCTGAAGCAGAGTGTTCCTGAGTAAATGTTTTCTTACCTCATTGAATGTGTACTGTAATTCCAAAAATGTTAGCTGTAATTTCTCCAGATGAGAGTCCTTCTCTGAGAGGTCAGAACAGATGTGATTGTACTATACAGCTTGACTGTGGACAATGCATCTTGAGGAAGGGAGTGGGTGGAAGCTGGAGGCATGTAGGTATGTATGGCAGTCAGTGGATTAACGGTATAATGTGGTTCTTATAGTCCATTACCTGCTATTAAGTTCACTTAGAGAATAGCCACTGCCATTAGCAATGGTAACATGGAATAGACAGTTTTTGGGTACTTGCCAGGTTCTTATGGCCTGGATTGGCCACTGTTGGAAACAGGATGCTGGGCTTGATGGACCCTGGGTCTGACCCAGTATGGCATTTTCTTATGTTCTTATGTTCTTATATGTCGCTCATATAGTTAGATAGTGGTGTCCAGAAAGTGGAATTGCTGTGTGGATGTTCTAGGCTCAGGATGATGATGGGGTAGGGTTTATTGAATTCTTGGTGGAATTCTTTAAGTGCCTCAAGTCCATGGGTCCAAATGATGAAGATGTCATCAATGTAGCTTAGCTAGAGGAGCAGCTTCTGGATGTAGGAGTTGAGGAACTGTTGTTCTAAATCAGCCATGTAAATGCTGTTAACTTTCAGAGGCAAGACCTTTTCAAATGTGACGTAGTTGTGTATGAGAACAAAATGGCAAAGTTTGTTGGTCAGATCAGCTGTGGGGACATCAGATCAGCTGTGGGGATATTCCAGATGATGTGTAATCTGTCTTTGTGGGGGATGTTGGTGTAAAGGGATTCAACACCTATGGTTGCCAGAATGGTATTGCCTTGGAGGTGACCAATAGAATGGAGCTAAGACTGTTATGGGTTTGAGGTGTTTGAGTGGAATCTTGGGTACTGTGGAGATGACCACGCCCATGGGGAGGAGCCCCGTGAGGAACCACAGTATTAGGCTAGACTCGAGACACTCAAACACAGAGATTCGTCTTTTATTATACAGCTGAGGTATACCACCTCAGCTTTTATTATACAGCTGAGGTATACCACCAGAGGTGGCAGTAGTAAGGTGATCCAGAGGTAGCAGTCCAGGGACCCTCGGCAGAGGGAACCCGTCTCACAGAGATAGTATAGGGGGAGCCGGATGCAGGCTCCCAGTGCAGCAGAGCTGTAGATGAGACAGACTGAGAATGTTAGATTTCTCACTAAGCTGGTAGCTGTATAGGTGGTGATCCCAGCAGGCAGAAGTAGTTGAATACAGGCACCGAGCCAGGGAGAGCAGGCCCTCGAGGAGTGAGTACCTGATCCCAGACAGGCACCTGAAAGAAAGCAAAGGGCCCCCGAGGAGTGGGTACACAGGTTAGAGAAATACCCCGAAGGGCAGAGAGAGCTTCCAGCGGCAGCAAGGAAGCGGCAGAGTAGCTCAGACTGGAGGCTTCCATCCATACACGATTCTTGCTAACTCGAATAGCTAGCAAAAAAGGGCAGGCTAAATACCCGGATAGCGTGACATCACTCTAGGGAGACGCCCCCGAGGTTCCCGCCATGACGTGGATAAAGACGTGGGTGGCATGCGCGCGCGTGCCCTAGGAGGCCCTTAGGAGAAACATGGCGTAAGGCTTTGCCATTGCCGTTCCGAAGACACCGGAGAGAGCAGCATACAGACGCAGCGGTAGCCATCTTCCCAAGGCTAGCAGGGAGAGCAGAGAGAAAGGTGAGGTACAAAGGTCGAAGCCGTCTGAGTCCGACGGACGCAACACAGACCTTCCCCTTGTCACATGATAGGGGCAAGGTCTGATTGGTGCCTTTTTGGAAAATAGTGCTGACCAGGCACAGGGCTAGAGGACATCCCAGGCCCTCACACTGAACACCAATAAGTAATTTAAGGTAATGGGGTGTGGGGGGATCTGTGGGGAGACACTAGGCCACTCATGTTATTTTACAAGAGTTGGGGGATAGGGGGTTAAGGGGAGGCCACTACCATCCTTTTATTTATATGGAAAAAGAGGGACAGGAGGCTCACCCTTTGGGGGAGCATGACTGTATAAGGACGGACTTGGCCGGGAGTTAGGGAAGTCATCATCGCGTGACAACTTTAATCTACTTTTTAACTTTTTTTTTGGACTGCCTCAATTGGCAGCCCTGGGTAAGTAGAGAATAGTAAGACTCCTGGTGACTTTTTTTTTTTTTAGTTTTTTGGGGGATGTCGTATTGGTCTGCATGGCTCTTTAATTCTACTGTGGAAGCATCTGGACTCACATTAGGGTCTTGGTGCTCCCATGGTAGAATAATGTTTATAGAAAATGTTTAAAAAAATAACATGGCTGAACAATTTCTAAGTCAGCCATGTTATTTTTTTTATTTTTATTTAACAGACAGAATACATTTAAGAGTGTTATGTTTATAGAAGAATGTGAACCCTGGGCTGAGATGAGAGGTGTCTCCGCCCACAGAGAGGAGCCCTGTGAGCCTCACCATCAGCAGGCGCAGACTCAGTGGTGTGGAACACAGCTAGAAGTAGAGACTTAATTATAAATGGAGAAAACAATAATGTCCACAGAATAGCAGATGTAGTAGTTCAGTACTGAGCAATGTGGAATGCCCAGAGTGAGACCACAGATGAGAAGATCCGGTAGTGGCCTGCGGAGCGGGTTACGCCGGGAATCCCTTCTGACGAGTGTAGGCACCTCAGTAACACAGATCTGGTAGTGGCCTACAGTGCGGGGTACGCCAATACTGTCAGTATAGTAGATGTAGAAGCACTGGTAGAGATGCTGGAACCCAGAAGTGGCTACTGAAGTTGGTGTACAGATATTCTGTAGTGCAGGAAAGCTGAATGACTTCTATTGAAGGAAGGCAGTAGTGGCCCGGGGTAAGGGTAGGATCCTTAGCACAGTTCGTATAGTAGAAATCAGTGCAGGTAGTCATAGAAGATGGTTCCTGGCGAGAGAAAGAGACCCGAGAAGCAGGTCTGTAGCAGTCAGGCAGGTAGGCTCTCCAAGGAGCGGATAGCCAGGAACGCAGGGGAGCCCCTGAGGAGTGGGTACTCAAAGCGTCCAAATGCCAAGGACCAAGTCAGGAACAGGAAGTCCTTGAAGAGGAGAATTCAGCAAGTCGGAACTCCTTGCTAACTCATGGAAGGCAAGGGCTGGTTGGATTAAATAACCAAGCAGGTTGATGTCATCGGGAGGGAACACCCCCGAGGTTCCCGCCATGACGTCTTCAAGAGAGGCCCTTGCGCACGCGCGTGCCTAGGTGATTCCAGGTCCAAGATAGCGGTTGGCAGCACCCACGCTGTCCCGGGAACGCCGGAGAGGTCAGCGGGGATTGGCAGAGGCCGCCATTCTTCTCAGACTTGATGGAGCAGGGAAAAAAGAGGTGAGCATGAGAGGTTGCAGTCATCTGTGACTGTCAGGCATAACAGTACCCCCCTTCTTATGGCCCCTTCAGGGGTTTTCGGCTTCCTAGGATGTGACCTGTGGAACTGCTGGATTAACTCCTTGTCGAGGATGTTACTTGCAGGTTCCCAACTATTTTCCTCAGGACCAAATCCCTCCCAGGAAATAAGATACTCCCATCTGCCATGTCTTCGTACATCAAGAATGTCTTCCACTTGATACGTGATGTCTTCTTCGGCAGAGAGAGGCTGGGGTTCCAGTGTTTTCCTGGAGAATTTTGACAGGATGAGTGGCTTCAGAAGGGAGATATGGAATGCATTATGTATTCTGAGTGCCAGTGGTAACTTCAAACTGTACGTGACTGGTCCCAGGCGTCAGAGAACTGAAAAGGGTCCTATGTACCTTGGCGCAAATCGAACTGATGGCAGTTTAAGGCGGATGAAACAGGTACTAAGCCATACCTTGTTGCCGGGTTGTAATTGTGGAGCGGCTCTGTGATGGGCATCATAGAACTTCTTAGCCTGTTGTCCAGCCTTGTGAAGAAGTTCTCTTGTGTGCTCCCACAACTGATGTAATTCTTGCGCCAATGGCTGGGCTGCAGGAGAAGTTACATATAATGGCAGTGGTAGTGGAGGTAACGGCTGAGGTCCATAAACAAGTTGAAATGGCGATGACCCAGTTGAAGCGGATTGATGCAAATTCAGTGTGAATTCAGCCCAGGGAAGCAACTCAGACCAATCGCTCTATCTGGAGTTCACATAAGCCCTGAGGAATTGTTTTAGTGTGCAGTTCGTTCTCTCCGTCTGTCCGTTGACTTGCGGGTGGTAAGTTGAAGTAAGATCCATTGAGCTGTCAAATTTCTTGCACAGGGATCTCCAAAACTTAGCCGTAAACTGAACCCCTCTGTCCGAGAGGATGTGTTTAGGCATGCCATGTAGACAGAAGATGTGTTGGATGAACAACCTTGCTAATTCTGGGGCAGACAGTAAGCCGAGCAGTGCCACAAAATGTGCCATTTTGGAAAAGCAGTCAATGGTGACCCAAATGGTATTATTACTGTTGGATAAAGGTAAATCAACAATAAAGTCCATGGCAATGTGTGTCAATGGTTCACTAGGAGCAGACAGTGGTTGGAGGAGTCCCCAGGGACGGCCGGCTGGATGTTTTTGTCTCGCGCAGGTGGGACATGACTCTACGCAGGCCCTTACATCCTCCTTAATAGAGGGCCACCAATAGTATCTCTGTAAGGTGGTGAATGTTCGGGACTGTCCAGGGTGACCTGCGAGCAGGGATTCATGGGCCCATCTGAGGACCTTCTTCCTGAGGGAGAGAGGTACCACTGTCTTTCTGGCTGGAACCGTGTGTGTGGCTGAGAGAAGTGCCCTGGTAGGGTCAATGATATGTCGTGGTGTGTCCGGAACGTCTTCTGGAACGAAGGAGCGGGAGAGTGCGTCTGCCCGGGTATTCTTGTCCACTGGACGGTACTTCAATAAGAAATCAAATCGATTAAAAAATAGGGACCAGTGCGCTTGTCTATGGTTCAAGCGTTGCACATGACATAGGTATTCAAGATTTTTATGGTCAGTGTAAACCATTATCTGGTGTTGTGCACCTTCGAGCCATGGATGCATTCTTCGAACGCCAATTTGATGGCAAGCAGCTCCTTGTCTCCTATCCCATAATTCCACTCAGCAGGAGAGAAACGCCGACAGAAGAAGGAACAGGGATGTAATGTGTGGGTGTCACTGTGTTGACTAAGGACAGCACCAATTCCAACATCCGAAGCATCTACCTTGACAATGAATGGTCGTCGGGGATTTGGATGGTGTAAGCATGGTTCCTGAATAAATGCTTCTTTAAGTTTCTGGAAGGCCAGTGAGAGAGGTTGGCTCCCTTTCGCGTCATGGCTGTAAGAGGCGTAGTCAAGGTGGAATAGTGATGAATGAAGGACCTGTAATAGTTCGTGAATCTGAGAAATCTTCGCAAAGCCTTAAGTCCAGTAGGTTGGGGCCAGTCCCAGATGCTTTTGGTCTTTTGCGGGTCCATTTGGAATCCCTGGCTGGATACCACATAGTCAAGAAATGGAACAGATTCCTGATGGAAAGAACATTTCTCTAATTTGGCATATAGGTGGTTATCCCTGAATCTTTGGAGGATGTTGGCGACGTCTTCTTGATGGCTCTGTAGGTTTTGAGAGAAAACCAGTATGTCATCGAGATATCCTACTACACAACTGTATAACATGTCCCTGAAGATTTCATTCATCATGTTTTGAAATACAGCTGGGGCATTGCAAAGGTCAAAGGGCATGACTAAATATTCAAAATGGCCATCACGGGTATTAACTGCTGTTTTCCATTCATCACACTGGCGTATATGGACCAAGTTGTATGCCCCCCTGAGGTCCAGCTTTGTGAATATTTTGGCTCCTTGGAGCCGATCAAAGAGTTCAGAGATCAGTGGCAATGGATGGTGGTCATTTATAGTGATCTCGTTTAATCCGTGGTAGTCTATACATGGGCGAAGGGATCCATCCTTCTTACCCACAAAAAAGAATCCGGCCCCGGCTGGAGATTTAGAAGGCCTGATGAAGCCCTTTGCCAAGTTCTCTTGACGGAGAAAGTGGGTACACCCTTCTTCTGGGTGGTTCGGAATTAGGAATTAAATTGATGGCGCAGTCAAAGGATTGGTGAGGGTCAAAGTATCAGCTACCTTCTTAGAGAATACGTCCTGGTAGGATGCATATTGCTGAGGTAGGCCTGGAAGGAAGGTAACAGTGGTCAGGCCCGGCATGGGAGTGACCACTTGTAGACTTTTCCATGGCAGTCTCTTCCCCATTGAGACAATTCCAAGGTGTTCTAATCAAATTGGGGCGAGTGTGTCTGTAACCAGGGTATTACAAGTACTACCGGGTGCATAGCTTTATCCAAAACCAGGAAGGAGATAGTCTCCAAGTGAAGCGATCACATGTGGAGATGAATAGGTTGAGTAGAATAAGTGACCTCACAAGAAAGTGGCTTGCCGTGTATGGATGATAGCAGCAGTGGCATAGGTGTCCGGACGGTGGGAATTCGTAGGTGCTCTACGAGTTATCGGAGTATGAAGTTTCCCCCGGCTCCAGAGTCTACTAGGGCTAAAGTGTGGAACTCGAGTGTATTCAAAATGATGGAGACTGGATGAGTCAATGGAGGAGATGGAGAAGTTAGACCTAGGAGGAGTCCTCCGGCAGATCCTAGGTCTGCGAGTTTCCCGGACAGATAGGGCAGGAAGGAAATGCATGGCCAAGCTGCCCACAATACATGCAGAGGCCTAATCTTTTATGATAACGCTTCTCCTTGGCTTTTAGGTGACTGCGGCCCAATTGTATGTTTTCTTCCTCCTCGATGTTGGGTATGGAAGTGGTCTGTGTAACTGGAGCAGGAAGAGAGCATGGAACTCCCGGTGTGATCTTCTTAGGACTCTTTATCTCTTGCGAGTGTTCCTGCAAACGACGATCAATTCGTTCGGTGAGATCAATGAAGGAGTCCAAGGTATCAGGGAGCTCACGGGCTGCTAATTCGTCCTTGATGTGATAGTTAAGACCTTCCAGACAAATAGTCCGTAGGCAACCCCGGTCCCACAGTAACTCAGATGACAAGGTTTTAAACTCAATAACATAGTCCGTCAGAGGTTTGCTACCTTATTGTAGGTGTAGGAGTGCAGATCCAGCGACGGTCTTACAAGCAGGGTCGTCAAACACTGAACAAAATAGGGTAAGAAATCCCATCAAATCACTGAGGACAGGATCATTACGCTCCCAGAGAAGTGAAGCCCAGGCCAGGGCTTTCCTGTCTAAAAGAGACAGGATGTACGTAGTTTTGGACACTACATCTGGGAAATAGGTAGGCTGTAAGGAGAAGTGCATACAGCACTGGTTCAGGAAGCTTCTGCATAATAGTGGATCACCTGTAAAATGAGTGGGTTCAGGTAAGGGCACAGAAAGTCTTACAGGTCCAGCAGGTGAAGAGGAGGGAGCCTTGTCAGCCAGAGATGCTGCATTCAGTCAAGAAAGCTGATTGAAGGCATTAGCCAGTGTCTGCAATGTCCTTTGCTGGTCAGCCAGATGCTGGGCCAGGCCAGGGATGGCCTGAAGGGCTGAGAGCTGAGCCGGGTCCATGGAGTTAGCAATCTGTTATGTTTATGGAAGATTGTGAACCCTGGGCTGAGATAAGAGGTGTCACCGCCCACAGGGAGGAGCCCTGTGAGCCTCACCGTCAGCAGGCGCAGACTCAATGGCGTGGAACACAGCTAGAAGTAGAGACTATATTATAAATGGAGAAAACAATAATGTCCACAGAATAGCAGATGTAGTAGTTCAGTACTGAGCAATGTTGAATGCCTAGAGTGAGACCACAGACAAGAAGATCCGGTAGTGGCCCGCGGAGCGGGTCATGCCGGGAATCCCCTCTAACGAGTGTAGGCACCTCAGTAACACAGATCCAGTAGTGGCTCGCAGAGCAGGGTACGCCGATACTGTCGGTATAGTAGATGTAGAAGCACTGGTAGAGATGCCGGAACCCGGAAGTGGCTCCTGAACTTGGTGTAAAGATATTCTGTAGTGTGGGAAAGCTGAATGACTTCTATTGAAGGAAGGCCCGGGGTACGGGGTACACAACATAGGATCCTTAAAACAGTTCGTATAATAGAAGTCAGTGTAGGTACTCACAGAAGATGGTTCCTGGAGAGAGAGAGAGAGACCCGAGAAGCAGGTCTGTAGCAATCAGGCAGGTAGGCCCTCCGAGGAGCGGATAGCCGGGAACGCAGGGGAGCCCGCGAGGAGTGGTGTTATTGTTTGTAAGGTTTTGGGTGGACCCTTGGACACTGTGGCAGCTGACCATGCCCATGGGGGAAGTCTCGTGAGGGGCCACAGGTCAGGCACAGTTTTGGGCACACAGAACACAGAGTTATATCTTTTATTAGACAGAGTTGATAAGCCACCAGAGGTGGCAGTAGTGAGTAGAGATGAAGCCCGGCTGGGCTAGGGTTTCTCAGGCTACTGGAACAGCGATTCCCTCTATGGCTGTGCTGTAGTGGAGAAAACTGAGATAGTGAGTACAGTGGAGCATACACAGAATTCTGGTATAGAGCCTCGTTGGTAAAGTTACTCACACAGCGGTTTCTCCTGGAAGGTAACACAGAAGCTGGAATAGAAGCAGGCCCTCGAGGAGCGAGTACCTGGCTCCAGGGAACAGCTCTGAGGAAATAAAGTTGGTAACTCACTGATGATATAGGCAGCGGTTTCTTCCAAGCAGAAGCGATAAGTTCAGGCAGCGAGTCAGGGAACATGGGCCCACGAGGAGCGAGTACCGGTTCATGATAGCGACCTGAAAGAAATGAGAGAGGCCCCTGAGGAGCGGGTACCCCCATTATGATAAAGTCCAAAAGTTGGAGAGGCAGAGTAGCTAGTTACGGAGAGCAAATCCCATCCGTAAGGAGATCCCTTGCTAACTCGATTAGCTTGCAAAAAGTGTAGACTTTTGTATCCGGGATGCGTGACGTCATCACAGGGGGACGCCCCTGGGGTTCGCGCCAAAGAGAGAATAAGAAGCAGGGCCACGCGGCACGCACAACCTATGGTACCTGGACAACATGGAGGGATGCAGCGCCCAAGCCGGACCGGGGACGCTGGAGAGGACGGTAGGCAGATGCCGCAGCAGCCAGACGTCCATCAACCGCAGGAGGAGTCACAAAAAAGGTAAGGTGGGCGGAGTGGAGACGTCGGGCAGTGACAGTCATAACAAGTGGGTACTCAGAGCATCCAGTTGCCAAGGACCATGTCAGGAACAGGAAGTCGTTGAAGAGGAGAATTCAGCAAGACGGAACTCCTTGCTAACTCAAGGAAGGCAAGGATTGGTTGGATTAAATACACAAGTGGGTTGACGTCATCGGGAGAGGACCCCCTAGGTTCCCGCCATGACATCTTCAAGAGAGGCCCTTGCGCACGCGCGCATGCCTAGGTGATTCCAAGATGGCGGTCGGCAGCACCCACGCTGTCCTGGGAATGCCAGAGAGGTCGGCGGGGATTGGCAGAGGCCACCATTCTTCCCAGACTTTATAGAGCGGGGAAAAAAGAGGTGAGCATGAGAGGTCATGGCTGACAGGTGTAACAAAGAGCAACATGAAATAAACAAGAATTATCACCAAATTACAAAGACTGGTAGTCTGAATCATAACAAACATTCCTTGCTTCCCCCCCCCCCCCCAAAGCAACGAAGGAATCCAGAAAAAAAAAACCTCCACCATTAACCATGACATAGATATGCATGAGCTGCTTTGATTGGATTTGCAAAATTCATGCATGCAAATACTATGCAAAGCAATTTATTGTAATATGGGTAGGATTATTGTTATGTGAGGGTGCTTTCGTGTGCCCATGAGCCTCAGCCCGACCCCAGACGGATCCAGGGCCGAACCGAGGGTTGATGGCGTGTCCCAGCATGGCAGAACACGGTCTTACCCTCTGCCAGGCCTGCAAGCTCCCAAGACCAACAACATGATGATGTTGGAATGTGAATGGTCCTCCGACCATTCCGAGCCCTTTCGGACCTGCCGCTTAGATCTGCATGGAGCAGCAGGCCTGGCCTGAGGTCGAGGGCAGATGGGCCTTGACACGAAGACATAACACCAAGGTCGATGCAACGGCAACGCAGACGAAGACATGACACCAAGGCTGATGCGGACGGCATCAGAGACGAGGGCTGGCAGAAGACATGACACCAAGGTAGCTTAAGACAAGACATCACGGACCAGGGTCGATGCAACGGCATCCCGGACCAGGGTCGATGCGACGACATCAGAGACAAGGAACTTGACGAAGTCCAGACAAGACGAGAAATTGGGTGGAAGGACATTGGCACTGTCTCTCAGGGCGCCCTACACAGTCCACCCGCAGGACTGGTCGCGGACCACCCTGTCCCACTGCGCGTCCTACACAGCCCGAGGAGGCTGGTCACAAACCACGCTGAGAACGGGACGAGCGCAGGGAAGAATCCAGCCGAGGCAGAACTTCGACGACGGAGCCATAAGTCATCCGGAGCTCCGCAAAGGCTGGGAGGACATGACGGCTCAGGAGCACAGGAACAAATTCCACCTGAAGGCTCAGGAAAGACGTCATCCGAGAGAGCATGGCCTGACAGGACCAAAAGGCTCAGGAGTGCTGAAGACACAGGAGCAGGACACCAAGGAACTTGGGACATCAGGAAGCAGAAGATCAAGATGAGACACCAGGACACCTGGACGGGGACCTCAGGCATGAACATAACTTGATGTGAAGAGACGAAACAAAGAGGAGCTCCACAAAAAAGACATGATGGAACTTTGGCAGGCAGGAGCCTCCAGAGTTAAGAAACTCCAATGCAAGGCCAGGCTGACTGGAAGTTGAAGTCCTTTTATAGGGCTGCAGACCGGCGACTCCCTGGGAAGAGTTTGGGTGGCCCACACCTAGCTGGCCCTATAACTACGGAGGAGTGCTGCGGGCCGGCCCCTAGGGAGAAGGGCGTGGCTCAAACCAGGAAGTCCATGCAGACACAAGCAAGCCTCAGGCAGGCCCCAAGAACATTGCGACCTCCCAGGCTCTGAAGCAAATCCTGGATAGTTCGTAGGCGAGACCCCAGCTTCGGAGCGTCCTCCAGGAAGAGGTAAGGAGCCTCCTGTAGCACCGCTACAGGAGGGTTCATAACAATTATGGCTTAAACACTGCGCGATATCATGAATATCATACGATATTGCCGTAATAGGGCTATATCAGCACAGGGAAATTATCACACGATATATACTCTATTTAACATGCGTTATAGACCTATCACAGCTTGATAAATATCACCCTTAGATAGATAAGTTTATCCAGCTAATTTTGCTGGCCAGATAGCAGCTAAAAATTCACCCCACATGATCAGTCAATTTTGTCTGGTGCCTCCACAGTCACAAAACAACATTTTTACTGCTTTTGGACTAATGAATTTAATTCTTCAATTAAATTTGGTTGTTGATTCTTTCTGAAAGAGATTCCTTAGTGAATATAATCATATTTTTTAATTATACAGCAAAAGGCAGTCTAAGCACTCACAATTTTTATTTAATTTTTCAAGTGATATATGTGCAATCAGTGAAATCAGAGAAACAGGTAGTGAGAAAGTAGGGACTTAAATGTACAATAAGCTGCAGAGTTCATGCTGCCCTGAAGACAAATACCCCAACCAGGCAAAATATCGGGGGTAGAAGCACAATAAACCACACAGCAGTTCTGGAATCATGCAGATGCTACACAGGTGTTAAAATAGCTTAAAGTTTCTTATTGCTGAGATGAAATGTAAAGAATTAATTTTGGATGCCATAAAGCAAGAATCTGCCTCAGAGAAATCCCTTCTCAATAAACAGGAAGGAAACCAGGAGGAACACCAGCCACTACAAAACACCCTTCTCTCATCCCATGCCCTCAGGGCTGGTTCTCAGAATACGTGCGAATGAACTCCATTTGTAGACCAAACATCTGTAAATATAATCACAAAAATGTTTTGTTGTAGATATCCTGAAGCCAAGCCGATTTGGGAGGGCCTGAGGAAGAGATGAGAACCAAATTTAAGAGCATTCAGTCCTTTCACTATTCCCTTCACTGGATATCCAGGGGGCATGTAAGAAGAACAGCGTGTTTATACATATATTCTTGCAAATAAGAGGAATTTTGTATACAGTATATATTTCTTTGGTATTTTTTGACATTAGCTCTTCAAACCACATGTGCAGTAAGTGTGAGTGCAGTCTGAAGCACAAATTTAATGACAGTCAAAAATCCCAGGATCTGAAGGTTCCAAATGATTTAGTATCTGCTAAAGTTTTCTTTAAGCTCTTGCTATATTTACAGAGATATCTCTCAACTAAAACATAACTTTCTTGCCCTAAAACACATATGAGCATGTTGAGGTCAATATTCAAAGCTGCCGTTTAAGTATAGCTGGATATAACTTACCCGGCTAAGTTACAAGGTACATTCAGCAGCACAGCTAAGCTGCATACACGTATATGCCTGTGCTTAGCCGTATTAAGTTATAATCGGCTAAGTTTAAACCTGCTCTATGGCACAACTAACTTAGCTGCATAACTTATGCGACTAAGACTGCATAAGGAGGGGGGTGGCTGGGACTTGGGTAGGTCACATATTTTATAAGGCTAGCTCGCTCCAAGCCAACCCACCCACTACACGCCCACAAGTTATGTGATTAACTTTTTAGTCACATAAGTGACTTATATAGTTAAGCGGTGGCCACTGAACATAGGTGCATATTCAGCAGGCACTACTTAGCCACATAAGTTACAGTTATCTGCAGCAGCGGATTCACGTTGTGGGACCAGCCCGGGTATTCGCCACCCAGGCCGTCCCAGGACACATCACGTGGTCTGCCGAGTGGCTCTGTCATGGCCGCGCACGGCAAATCACGTGACTGGAGCGATCAGCCCATTGGGGGATGCCCGATCCCCCAATAGGCCAATCCGCCCCTGGTTATCCGGCTAAATAGTGCTGAACGTGCTTTGAATATTGACCTCATTATACATAGTTAGATTAAAAGAAGCCTGAGGTCCAATAAGTCCAACCTTTTTCTAATTGGCAAAAAGATCTGCTTATACAGATTTCATATCAACAGTGCATGTGTTCAGACAAATTATCTGGCAAATGCAGTAGATGGCCTAAGTAGTTATATATAATATCTCAGATAGTAAAGATTTTAGGACACTCTTATGCTATAGTATTGTTTTTTCTTTTTTGTGGGGTTTTTATAACAAAAGTGTGAGAGAGAGAGACAGAGACAGAGACAGACTTACTATAGTGTCTCTTCCCTAGACAGGTATTTGTATCCCTATGAGAGGCTCACCTAGTAACTCGAGGTGGGGATTAGGTATGAGTGTAGGGGGTTGGGGGCCACTTTCACATTCAACGTGAGACGTACGAACAGAACAGTGGTCTCTTGTGAAGATTTGATGGCCTTCGGAGTGAGGAAACTCACTCCAAGATGAGATTTGGGCAATGTTCTCTTCACCTAGCTTGTTGTTGCCCAGGTAGAGTGTCCATCAAGCTAGTTTGAGAGAACATTGCCCAAATCTCTGGAGTGAGTTTCCTCACTCCGAAGGCCATCAAATCTTCACAAGAGACCACTGTTCTGTTCGTACGTCTCACGTTGAATGTGAAAGTGGCCCCCAACCCCCTACACTCATACCTAAACCCCACCTCGAGTTACTAGGTGAGCCTCTCATAGGGATACAAATACCTGTCTAGGGAAGAAACACTATAGTAAGTCTCTCTCTCTCTCTCTCTCTCTCTCTCTCTCTCTCTCTCTCTCTCTCTCTCTCTCTCTCTCTCTCTCTCTCTCTCTCTCTCTCTCTCTCTCTCTCTCTCTCTGAAACAGGCTGTCTGTGAACCACAATGTAGCTCAAATTGGGTTAATAGCATGATTTGCACTAAGAGTGTGTTGCATAGCTGTTATTGCAATACACATGCTTATTAGCATAAGGTAACACCCCCTTTTTGGTATACCATGCGATATTGGAAAATGAGGCCCATAATTTGCTAGTTTTAATGTATTATTGTACCCAAAAAATCCAGGAATAACTAGTATACAATTAATATCCAAAAATGAACTAGTTATACATGTAATTATTTACTGTCAAATTGTCTTTATTTATTTGGTTAGATACACAATTCTATAAGTCTTGCTGTTAAAATTTTCAACTTTATTAATCACATAATGAAAATACAAAAAAGTTGAAAATTTTAACAGCAAGAGTTATAGAATTGTGTATCTAACCAAATAAATAAAGACAATTTGACAGCAAATAATTACATGTATAACTAGTTCATTTTTGGATATTAATGTATTATTGTACCTCACTTAGCCTAACAGTGTTATTATAAGCGGGTTATAAATATGATAAATAAATAACTGGCTAAAGAGTTTAATGTACTTTAAATAACTGCGAGGTCCATATTCAAAAGCCTTTTAGACTGATAACTCATAAGTTAGCCTTCTAAATGGTTAACACGGCATATTCAGCCGCTTATCCGGCTAAATTATAGCTGGATAACTACATATACAGCTAAAATTTAGCCATATATAGGCATTACAGGGGCATTCTGGGGAGGGGCTGAGATATCCAGCAAACCTAGCCAAATACCAAGTATATCTGGTTCGGGTAGCCGGGTAACTTTCGACTGCTTCTGAGCAGGTCTAAAGTTATGCGGCCTTGTGTGGTCTTGTGTGGCCTTGAAAAGATGTCTGGCTTAGTAGCGCTGTCATCTACTGAGCTAAAGAAAAAAATGTTACCCCCATCCTTTCCTTCCCTCCCTCGCCCCCCCCCCCCAAAGTATTACTGAAGCCATACAGCATATCCTAAACCCCCCATCACCACCCTCTAAATCTTTTTAAATAGTTTTGATTTGTCCAAGATTGTAGACTGGGTCCCCCTACCGATTTTACCTTCAAAACAAGCTCATCCTGCCTCCTTCCCCCCTTCACACAAGGAAAAGATGTCGCTCCTTCACCCTATCCCCCTGCCCTCCCAATTCCTGCCAATATCTATTTCTTCTCAGTCAGGAGCAAGGAGCCCACTTCCCCGCTCCCGGTCCCTCCCATGCTGCTCTGACAGAGCTTGTTTTGAAGGTAAAATCAGTAGGGGGACCTAGTTTACAATCCTAGACAAATCAACACTATTTAAAAAGATTTAAGAGGGTGGGGGGGGGGGGGAGGTTTAGAATACACTGTATGGCTTCATTTATGCTTTGGTGGGGGAGAGTGGGAAAAGATGGGGCAACTTATTTTTTCTTTAGTTTAGTAGATGATAGTGCTTAAAAAGATATCTGGTAAAGTATCATATTATCTGTCTACACAAGGCCGGATAGCTAAAAAAAAAACCTACCTGGCTATATTCAAACATAGCCGGTTAGGTTTTTTAGTTATCCGGTTATATGTAGCCAGATAAATTTAGGATGGTATATTCAGTGGCATGTTTCTCCCACTGAATATATGGGACAAGTTATCCAGCTAACTTTAGCTGGATAACTTGTCCACTAACCAGCCTACTGACTATGTACTTCTAATTCAGTTCCTTCTGTAGATCTCACATCACAATATGGAATTTGTTTTCATGCGCTAGAAGTAGGGACCTTTGTTTTCAGTTTTTATTTCATTTTTCCTGGGAATATAAGAGTGTTTATTACAAGAACAAGCAAGAGAGAAATCAGTGGAAAAAAATGGCTCATCATTTTTCCAGATAAATACAGTATAATTGTTGTTCTTGTTGTAACAAGTTCTGGCCAATTCCCAGGAAAAATAAATAAAACCTGAAAACACAGGTCCCTAGCTACAAGGTAAAATGTCAGGTTATTTTTCTTCTTATAAAGCATTAAACCAGAGAATATACTCACCAACCCATTGCAGTTGCTCAAAGCCACTCGAGTTGTGCTATCTTGGTCTTGCAAGTATCCCGTGTAATGACAGTTGTTTATAAAATCGTGTTTCCATTCAGGTCCACCTTTCCCCCAGTACTCTACTGTAAAGTGTTTGGAAACTAAATCTGTGTTCAAAGTCAAGTTTAAATAAAAGTGCCTGCCATAGGCAGAAAGCTTAAAAAATAATTTAGCTGCGGCCTGTTCATTGTCAACAGGGTCTGCACTCCTCCTCCGTCTCCTTGGGTGTTGCTCGTTGTTCACAGTAAAGCTGAGGAAGGCTCCATTTTGATCAACCCTGACTGGAATTGTCAGTTGGTAGTGTTCGAGGTAAGAAAGGAATTCCTCTTTGTACGTAGGTCAGTCCAGAAAGTGAGCGGGAAAGAAAAGGAAAGAAAATATAACAGGACGTAACAAGCAGAAGATGAATATTCGTATAAAAAAAATATCATTGTTACATAGTTCATAATATAGTTGGGTAAGTCTTATAAATTTGATTTCACATAGCACAAAATCATTTTTACGGAACTTTGACTTTTTACGGAACTTTGACATCTACCAAGAGACGTTTACATGACAAGGCAATCCCTCCCTTCTCTGTCCATAACCACAGTGTCACCCTTGGTCCCAAGCTATCTTTCTGTATCTCACTACTTTTACATCTGAAAATCTGCCTTTCACTATTTGTACAATAATGCCTGTGTTAATTATTTCTTTGACTCCTGCCTCTGCTCAGATCCTTATTCATGCTTTCATTTTCCCCCATATCTTAATTATTGCAACTCTCTTTTTCCATGACCTTACTAAGTCCTACATCTCTTTCTTCGGTATGCCAGAACAGAGCACTGTTGCTTAATTTCTTACCCATTCCAAAATTCGGGATTATATCACTCCAGTCTTCAAGGAACTTCATGGGCTCTTTCTATCAGAGTACAGTTCAAAGTTGCCCTCTTTCAAATCAAATTTCTCCATGGACTGGCTTCTCTCAACCATTCCAGACTTGTTTCTATGCATTCCTCTCCCCATTCCTGCTACTCACATCTAACTACTGTCTTATCTCTATCCCAATCCATATTCTGATCACTGCTGAAAGAAGACTTCTGTAACCCTGTGACTGGAATGACTGATTGTGTCTCTTCTGCTCACTTAGCCTTGCATTCTCATCAAAGCCTGTCTAGACTCAACTCTTGGCCTTTGCCTAGGAGTGCAAATCTTATCCTGACCTGTTAAAGCAAGGGTATATTCTTGGATTTTATTGTCTTTGGTACTTATGCTATATGTAAAGGTAGGGAATTTCATTTTCAGTTTTTATTTTTCCATGGAACTTATTAGTGTTTATTTTAACAAATAAATATCAGTGGGGGAAAAAAAAGACTCTTTTTTTTCAATAAAGTTCTCCCATTTTTCTTTTTTATAATAAATGCTGATAAATTCCTGGGACAAATAAAATAAAAACTGAAAATGAAGCTCCCCATGTAATGGTAAGACATTGTGAGATACATTTCTATGAAAGAAGGAAAGCAAAATTAAACTGTATTAGATAACACAAATCTTTGGTAAACACATTCCTATAAGCACTCTGTGTTCACGCTGTAATAGTTATATAAGAAAAATAACAGAGCTAGATCCACCTGCACAAGAAAAGGTCAGATTTAATGAAAAAGACCATATGGAACTGCTGGGGAGATATCCTTTATATCAGTGGTCCCCAACCCTGTCCTGGGGGCCCACCAGCCAGTCGGGTTTTCAGGATATCCACAATGAATATGCATGAGAGAAAATTTGCATGTTATGGAGGCAGCGCATGCAAATTTTCTCTCATGCATTTTCATTGTGGATATCCTGAAAACCCGACTGGCTGGTGGGCCCCCAGGGCAGGGTTGGAGACCACTGCTTTATATGAATTTAGATTCCCCTTTATCACGGTGAACACTCGCCAGAGGAAATGCTGCTCATGATAAAAGCAGCTATCGGAGTGGGATCAGATTTTGCAGAGGTATCTATGAAACTTGCTTATGGCTGGAATAATGGAAAAAATGGAGATTTCAGGCCTAAATTTTTTTCCATTTCTATAATTACATAAAATCTTTAACCGAAACAACAAAAGAGACATTGGGCCAAAAATTCTTAAAATTGTTCCCTGGCTAAGCTTTCAAGAGAATCTGATTAAATCATTCAATATTCAAGATATTTTTTACCATTTTTCTCCTGTCTCTCTCCTAACAGTTTTTTTTAACTTCAACACATTGTACTTCACCGAGAAGTTCTCACCTGCTCGTTAGGGCTTCCAGGTCAATTAAAATTGGCCCCTAGGGTGTCATAAGCCTTGATTCACAACTACATAGGGCGGTTTTTCCTCTACCAAATTTGACCAGCTATTGCAGCAACAGCCTTGAACAGGAGCCACAGACCGTAGATCCCTCTGGAACATGGTAACATGGACCTCGAGTCTGGGCACTGAGTGACGGCTGAGACTCCTTCCCCCAGGGGTTTCAAGTGCTGCCTGTGCAGTATCCACCCTCCTGGCTGGCCCTCAGAGTGGAGACCTGGCCCAAAGAATTGGGCAGCATTGACATTGAGCAGCCAGGTTAGACCCTCTCCAATCCATTTCAGACCTTCCCTGTCTTAATGAACTTTCCCTTTGGGGAGGGTAAATTTTAAACATCTCACACAGGTTAGTCTGCAGGTACATTTTAACAGCAGTTGAGCCAGAATTTTCAAAGCAGACTTAAATCCGCTTTAAAAATTTGTGGGTGTGCCCAAAACGCTGCACAGAATATATATACAAAGTTACACCTGCTTGAAACATGTCTTTGAAAATTACCCCTAAGAATTTACAAACTCATTTTAAAGAAATGAATGATTGGTTGATACCTCAGTGCATGACTATTTTTGGCCACATGATGCCTGTGAAATAATTTATAAGTTGTCCACAATAATAATTAGCCCTCTGATAAATCATCAGGGCTATGCTTATCCAATTATAACATCTCACCTTGGTCTTATCTTACACTTTCGAATTTAGATGTGTTTGGTGTTTGATGCAGTTTGGCTGAAGATATCTGTGTGGAGATATATCTTTGTTGGCCAAAAACAGACTCTGCATCAGGATGTTTGGGACTCTGTCTACTTCTTGGTGGGCTCATGTTTAGTATTTTTTTAATTAAAAAAATAAAATAAAATAAAGGGGCTGGCTTGATGGATTCAATTTCCAGGTCAAGTCTTCTGTTCTATGGCCAGCCAGAGCTGGGAAAACTGCGATGACAGCCCATAGCCAGATTTAGAGGCCAAGGTCGCAGGGTTTTATTGCAGGGTTCTGGAAGAAGCTCTGGTGTGTGGCCCCCACTGAGGCTGTTGCTAGAATGGATGGGCTAAGTAAGTTGGGAGGGGGTACAAAATAGGAGAAAAATCCCTAGCTAGCTACCAATGAAAGCTTATGCTGTCAGATCCTAGTCCTGGACTGACTGATCTGGCAGCCCAAAGCAGCAGGCTGAAAGTACAGGGCCAAAAAATAATAATAAAATGAAACACAAATTTTGTGTACTTAATACATCTTTTACTTTAGTGGCTCACAATTATTGCAAACAATTGTGATATCAAGAGGCTGACAACCAACATTACATAAGCTTCCTGTGAAGCCTCTATAACATTCTAGAATATTTAATGGTGCGGCCCAGGTGCCAGGTCTGGTCCATATGGCCAGTAATATTTACACTTTTTATCCTCTATATAACCTATACTTATCTTCTACCCATAAGAGGTAATGAATTGCATTGTTTTCAATGGTAGGTGATATAAAAATTGCAATTGTGCCTGAGTGATGTCATAAAGTGACATCTCCTGGCATAAAGGGTGATACCTGCATAATATTCAAAGGCTGTTTCTGTTCATATTTGGACTAGGAGTCTTTTTCCAGCATTTGCTTGATTCCTGTGTGTTTTCTCCCTGCTGCAGACTCCCAGGGAGACACATTTTGCTATGGACAGAGAGAATAACTTTTATATCTTAGGCTTACGGCAAAGCTTCCTTTGGAGGCGTCCCTAGGAAGATACCAGTTCCAGAAATGGTTTTCAAGGGTGATAATTCAGAAGAACTGAACCAAATCACTGTGAACCTTGAAGATGTAGTAGGCCAGATTGATAAGATAAAGAGTGGCAAATCACCTGGACCAGATAGTATACACCCCAGGGATCTGAAGGCACTCAAAATGAAATTTCAGATATATTAGTTAAAATGTGTAACCTATCTTTAAAATCATCCATTGTACCTGAAGACTGGAGGGTGGCCAATATAACCCCAATATTTAAAAAGGGCTCCTGGGTGATCCAGGTAACTATTGACCAGTGAGCCTGACTTCAGTGCCAGGAAAAATAGTGGAAACTATCCTAAAGATCAAAATCGTAGAGCATATAGAAAGATATGGTTTAATGGAACACAGTCAGCATGGATTTACTCAAGAGAAGTCTTGGATCACAAATCTGCTTCATTTTTTGAAGGAGTTAATAAGCATGTGGATAAAGGTGAGCCAGTAGATGTAGAGTATTTGGATTTTCAGAAGGCATTTGACAAAGTCCCTCATGAGAGTCTTCTAATAAAACTAAAAAGTCATGGGACAGGAGGCGATGTCCTTTTGTGGACTACACTGGTTAAAAGACAGGAAACAGAGAGTAGGATTAAATGGTCAATTTTCTCAGTGGAAAAGGGTAAACAGTGGAGTGCCTCAGGGATCTGTACTTGGACTGGTGCTTTTCAATATATTTATAAATGATCTGGAAAGGAATACGACGAGTGAGGTCATCAAATTTGCGCATGATACAAAATTATTCAGAGTAGTTAAATCACAAGCGAATTGTGATACATTGCAGAAGGAACTTGCAAGACTGGAAGATTGGGCATCCAAATGGCAGATGAAATTTAATGTGGACAAGTGCAAGGTGTTGCATATAGGGAAAAATAACCCTTGCTGTAGTTACACGATGTTAGGTTCCATATTAGGAGCTACCACCCAGGAAAAAGATCTAGGCGTCATAGTGGATAATACTTTGAAATCATCAGCTCAGTGTGCTGCAGCAGTCAAAAAAGCAAACAGAATGTTAGGAATTATTAATAAGGGAATGATTAACAAAACGGAATATGTCATAATGCCTCAGTATCGCTCCATGGTGAGACCGCACCTTGAATACTATGTGCAATTCTGATCGCCGCATCTCAAAAATGATATAGTTGTGATGGAAAAGGTACAGAGAAGGGCAACCAAAATGATAAAGTGGATGGAACAGCTCCCCTATGAGGAAAAGCTGAAGAGGTTAGGGCTGTTCAGCTTGGAGAAGAGATGGCTGAGGGGGGATATGACAGAAGTCTTTAAAATCATGAGACGTCTTGACCGAGTAGATGTGAATCAGTTATTTACACTTTTGGATAATAGAAGCACTAGGGGGCACTTCATGAAGTTAGCAAGTAGTACATTTAAGACTTATCGAAGAAAATTCTTTTTCACTCAAGCACAATTAAGCTCTGGAATTTGTTGCCAGAGGATGTGGTTAGTGCAGTTAGTATAGCTGGGTTTAAAAAAGGTTTGGAGGAGAAATCCATTAACTGCTATTAATCAAGTTGACTTAGGGAATGACCTCTGCTATTACTGGCATCAGTAGCATGGGATCTTCTTAGTGTTTGGGTACTTGCCAGGTTCTTGTGGCCTGGTTTGGCCTCTGTTGGAAACAGGATACTGGGCTTGATGGACCCTTGGTCTGACCCAGCATGGCAATTTCTTATGGTCTAATGTTCTTATTGCTGCCCACAGACTAAAATGCTAAAAGATTAGACTGGCTAGTAAAATGGACAATATAATAATAATGGAAGACTTCAATTATCTGAGTATTGATTGGGTAAATGTCATATCAGGACATGCAAGG